>NC_140604.1:36499604-36604604 GCF_057381915.1 Diplotaxodon limnothrissa | reverse complement strand
CACGAAACTGATCAATGATCAGCTGATCGGCTTTTCTCTCTTGCATGTTTATCTCCTGCTTTGCGCCAGAAAGAGGAAACTAGCGGAGGTCGCGTTAAGCAGCAGAAGCGCTTTAAACTTGATCAGCTGTTGTTAGAATGTATTTAA
The DNA here is from genome assembly GCF_057381915.1 of Diplotaxodon limnothrissa. Taxonomy (NCBI): domain Eukaryota; kingdom Metazoa; phylum Chordata; class Actinopteri; order Cichliformes; family Cichlidae; genus Diplotaxodon; species Diplotaxodon limnothrissa. The sequence goes on along the minus strand of NC_140604.1, from coordinate 36,604,457 downwards.
TATTACTTTCTAGTATCAGCTGATGTTTGTTGGAGCCACAGCTGTAAAGCTGCTGGTCATGATGTTGGTTTGGTTATCTGGTGAGAGGAAAACATGAAGATGAAACCAGGAGATGTCCTTACTGAACCATCAGAGCTGAACAGGTGATGGAGAAACAGGTTTACCTTTTAGGTGACATGAATGAGTTGAAGGGAAGTTATGAACTGTTTCTGAGAGACAAATAACACCAGGATCCTTTTCTAAGTAGCTGACAGCTGGTAACTGTGCAGGGGCGGGTCATGGGGGCAGGTAGGGGATTAACAGGCGAAAGGGGGCACAAAGAAATACTTTTCTTTCTTATTCTCATTTAAAATTTCTAGCTTTTAACAAATAATTATCCGAATCTTACAACCAAAGTTTTTATCTGATGTCAAATTTATAGAAATCCATTATTGTACGTACTAAGTTTTTTTCAGGGTCCCAACATAATTTCTTCAGAAGTAGCTATGTGCTGTACATGATGCCAGTATTTTCCCACATTTTCTAGATACTGCACCAGTACTTTGTGTAAAATGCCATCAAAAAGTCAGTTAAGTTTTATTCTTTCTCACCTTTCTTTCTGTCTCCTTTCACTTTTAAAAGGTTGCCATGTTAGAAAAAATATTTTGCCCTCCCGTGCTGTTTATTAATGTGGTAAATAAATAGTTTATGAAAATATTAGGGGTGCAACGATATTCGTATCGATATTGAACCGTTCGATACAGTGCTTTCGGTTCGGTACGCATATGTATCGAACAATACAACATTTGTAATTTATTTTATCAACTTTCCTTCTGACGATGCTGTCTGTGTTGAGCGCTCAGTGAATCTGCGTTCGACTGCTCCGCCTAGGGTCGACAGTGCAGCCTAGGCGGAGTAGTCGAACGCAGATTCACTGAGCGCTCAACACAGACAGCATCGTCAGAAGGAAGAGCGCAGGGCAAGCTAGCGAGACAGAAGTTAAGCTCTCCTTACAACATGGACCTCCCCCACCCTCATTCAGATCTGGCGTTTGGAATTATTTTGGTTTTCATGTGACGTATGACCCTGAAGGTAAGCGCGTCATGGACTAAAGTAAAACAGTATGTTGGATGTGCCATGCAATGCTCAATTACATGGTTGGGAACTAGTGTGTTAGCGCAGTTAGCTCGTTAACGTGTTGGCCGTCTAGCCCCATGCACGGGGCGATCGGCGGTAGCTCGTTAACGGAGATTTGCCGTGTTGTGGCGTTAAGGTCATTTCAACGAGATTAACCTGAAAGCACTAGTGGGAACACAACGAATATGACTGCACATTTACGCCGACATCATCCTAGTGCAAAGACAAGTGGAAGCAGACAAAAACAACAAGCATGCATGCTACAAACTTTACCCGAGTCATTTAGACAGCCGTTAGCACATGATTCTCCTTATGGGGACCTGATATGTTTAATATTGTGGCGAGCTCAGACAAGGAGGAGACGGAGGTGTCATTTGGTCTTGCTTCCCGTGAGCTAGCCAGGGAGCACAGCCGTTTATTGACATCTGCAGAAGAACACTGCCGCTAGCTAACTGCTCAGCGCGGCAACCGCACAGCAACAACAACAACTCACAGGGCGCCCTCTGACCCCGGAAGGACACACCGTCGCAGCGAGAGGGCGTCACCCGTCACTATGGCAACATAAACAAAACATAACTGTACAAAAAGAACCCCGAACAGCCCTGACCCGCTACAATATGCTGCTGAGAATATAGCCCAGAAGAAGCGGATAGTATAGCTTTTATTTTGGAAAGAGACATTTCTCTGTAATAAACTCTCTTTTCCAAAGATGAGTGATTCCTCAATCAGATACAGGGCTCGCAAAATCGCTAGCCCGACGTCCCGGAGCTAGCGATTTTTTTAGTCGGGGTACCAAAATCTATCTCTTCCCTGCCCGTGGGGCTATTGTAGGAAGGAAAAATATATGTCAATGCTTTTGCATTCTTTCAGAAATGTAGCTGGGTAATTATGTCATTGGCATCGGTGAGCCACTGTCAATATGTGACATATTGAAATCGCGTTTGAATTTGCGCTTGTTTTTTGCTTTCACTTTGCAATCGCGCAAACTGTGTATAGAGAGCGACAGCACTGATCTGTGAGTGATGATAATTTGCGCACAAATTCCTCTGATATCGTCTTATTAATCGTTAGCTTACTATGCAAACATGACAAGTGAAATCTCCCGCAGCTTAAACATGTGAGAGGTTGATCGCGCAGAGAATCGCTGAGCTTATGTGAGTGAGTGTGTAAAAGCATTTCAGTTCTGCTGAGCCAAATAAGACAGGTCAGGGTGAAGAAGTGACAGCCAAAGAAAAGCTTACCACAAAACGGAGAAGTTATGACAAATCAGACTATAAGGCAAAAAGAAAGTGCAGCTTTATGGTTTCATGGACAAAAGAATTTCTGTGGCTGCAATATGACGAGCTAAATAACCAGGGCTGCACATAAGTGGTCCGCAGGTGCGTATTCGCTGTCAAAATAAAAAACACGCACAAGGGTTAGGGTTAAATTTAAAAACTGTACTTTTGAGTTAAAATATATATTTATAATTTTAATAAATGACAAATTTAAAAAGGCATGAACATTTTTTTTGTATCGAAAAAATATCGAACTGTGACACCAAAGTATCGAACCGAACCGAACCGTGAATTTTGTGTATCGTTGCACCCCTAGAAAATATCACAAAATCTGTTATTTGTAATATTCAGTAATGGTCATGTCTCACCTCTAGTCTTCTCTGTCTTAATTTCAGGTTTCCACCATGTGTTGTAGATAGTTCAGGAGGTTAACTCGACCAAGCAGTCTTTGGGTTTCGGCCAAGTACTGTTTAGAATACCAGAACAGGGAGGATGGTGTAGGTTTAAGTTTATTAGACTGATACATATGTACCAACAAGACAGTGTACATCACTGTCACAATGACGTTTGTTTTCATTCAAAGGCTTTATGGTTTTTCCTATAATACCTGGTGGGCCGGTCTCTAGTCAAATGCCCGGGCTGATTTTTTGTCCCAGTCCAGCCCTGTTCAATAGTGAGGGGAGGGTGGAGCCTGAGATTGACAGACGGTTTGAGGCAGTATACGGATGGATGGGCAAAGTCGGTGACAGAAAGCAAAGATAAAAAACAGCTTAATGCCACTTCAGAGTGGTTGCCATGGTGATTTTACAGTACCTGTTAACATTCAGGCTCTGGCTGCTGGGCTGGGGTCAGCAGCTCTCAGCTTTACCACACACAAACTGATGTTTGACGTTTTATTTTCTTATTTAAGTGCAGATAGCAGCAGCACCTCGTGATGAACATAACAACATGATTGTAATTAATGTCTTTACTGAATGTAGTACAGTTACTGAAAAATGTTATGTGATTACAGTTACAGTTGCACCTAACGCTGCCGATCTCTTAACGCTGAAACTCCAGAGCCTGCAGTTCCTCTGACGCCCAGCAGAGGCATCAGTGAGTCAGTCCCCATAGACTTCATGTTCAAATCATGTTTGCAGCCTGATAAATGAACTGATTGGTCTCTATGGAGATCATTTCATAACATCAGTATTTTATAACTCACTTAAATTGCACTAAAGCTTAAAGTTTGCATTATTAGGGGCGCGGCCTCTGTGGCTATGCCCTTCGCCTCGTTCATGCAGCCTGTTTAAAGCAGCCGGCTGATGCGATTGGACCGTGTCACAGACCCTCTCAGACGTGCTGCTTTTTCATCGTCTTTCTGCAGTAAATCAGGATTTTGTGCTGCAGACGTTTGTTTGTTCAGGTCTGAATCAGAGAAGAAGAAACGCTGCAGGTTTTTACTGTCTGCCTGAACCACAGAAGAAGAAGAGAAATGAGACATGAGGGGGAGGAGGGCAGCACCTTGCCTCGGGGCGCTTTTGCTGTCCTCCATCTTAACCTCGATGCGTACACAGCAGCATTCACTGATGTCTTCCTTCCAGTTTAAAAGCTCGCTTTTACTTTTATTTTTACATGGCAGTGTTTTTCAGGTTAGGGTTAGACTTTTCAGTGTGTGTGTGCTTGTGTGTGTGTGTGTGCCTGTGTGCAATCGGACAAATGCATTTTCTTTATTCAGACTCAGAATAGAAAGAGAGAAAATACAGACGATGGACGGATGCGAGGATGCTTTAGTCGTTTAAAGATGCTTTTCCTCTGCAGTGGTTACATAACACACACACAAACAGAACAAAGTGAAGCCCCAGCATCGCTTCTCATTTAAGCTCCTCTAACAAAACTCGTCTCACTTTCAGAAGAACTGCAGAAGAATCAAAGAGTTGAATGGTCTTTGAGCTGAAATGTCACTCACAAGCTTTTAAATTTGACCAAATATTCAAAAAAATGTCTCAGAGGTTAGTAGTGATGCTCTGAGTGTGAGAGGAGTAACGATGGAGCAGCAAGCGACGTTTAATGACTCGTAAATTTAAAAAGCATCACTCACAGGTTTACAGCACAGCTTCCACTTTAGGTACGGCTCATTAAAGGAGCTCCATTCAGACCACCTTAAGAGCCTGCTGATCTAACAAATGCAAAGCCTTCATTCCACCTTAAAAGACAAATGGCACATTGGAAACTCTCACTTATTCCACTTTAACTGAGAAGCATCTGCTCATGCTGCCTTAACACATGGCTTCACAGAGAAAACTCTTACCACCTTAAAAGAAAAAAAATGTGTTCACACAGCAGGAATGTAAGTTACTCCATACCGCCTTAAACCCAAACACCATCTGTCTCACCTTAATGGAGATAATACAGCTATAAAATCTCTCTCATATCACCTTAAGTGCCAAAAAACAACCTTGTTCATACCACCTTAATAGATAATAAAAAAAGAAAAATCAGAGTTTGAGGGAAGAAAACTTTATTGAAACTTCAGCTTTTTTGTGTGTCGGCAGGAAGTTGGCGAAGAAGAGGAAGGAAACTCTGAGCTCCAGACAGGAAATGACCCTGATGGTGAACAACTCCCAGCACACCACCATGGTGGACACGCATGTGCACACGCTGAACGGACGCAGTGAGTACATGCACGCGACGCACACAAATGCTATCCCTAATCCTATCTCTGACAAGCGGGTGAGACAAAGACTCGGTGACAGAGTCGCTCACCCACAGGTTGCACAGACGACGCAGACTGATCTGCAAACGCTCCCCGAGTCGAGACGTTTTCTTTCAAAGAAAGATCATTTCGCTGATATTTCATGACGTGATAATCCCGTATCTAAACGATAGCAGTGAGTCGAGGGAGGAGCTCAGGCTGTGGTGTGGTCGGTCATTCCATGACTTCGTGTTCTGACTCGGTTTCCACGGCAACAGTGAAATCCTATGTTTTTGCTGCATGGCTTAGGACGCCGACCAACCTGAAAGAAGACAAGCTCAAACCCAAGCAGGTGGCGTCCTCGTCCTTCCTGCCGTGAGCTGAAGGAGGCGATGTTTTATCGCAGCGTAGCGGCCGTCAGAGGGCAAGGCGGCACCCTTCCCCCCAGGCTCCTCTGCTCGCCGTCTTCCTCTTTATTCTGGAGCACGGCGTGCAGCTGCGAGCGCCTCCCTGTAGGAGACGATTTAAATTAAGCACAGACATCAAACACCACAGGCCCTGAAACCATGTCAGCTTACAGGAGCCTCTGATTTAATTTAACCATGAGAGTCTCAGGCGTGTAGCTGCGGCCGAAAACAAGAAGATCAGTCAAACGTCATCTTTGGATCAGTCAGTAGACGACAACAAGGGAAGAGCTGCTCACAACAAACCAGGCTAACAGACCTCTCCTCCAGCATCATTCTGGTTATTAAGTAAAGCTAAAACTACAAATCAGTGTAACTGAAATAAAAAGTTATGCTCTTTATTGATCTGCTCAAATCTTCCAGACCAAAGATCCAGTGAAGGTTTGAAACTGGACTGTCTGAAACTGAAATCATCTAATACAATCAGAAAAGATTCAAGTGACAATAAAAAATTATAAAAGAAGTGCTGCAAATCTCTAGTAACTCTGACTTTTATTAAAATAGAAACCCAGTGTTCATTAAACAGCTGAGCAACAATTTCAAATCATGGGTCAAACTCCAGGTACAAGTAATTCATAAAGGAGTACTGAGGATTACAGCTTGGTCTCTGCAAACAGTCCTAATGCCCTTCTAACATACTGCTAACATGCTAATGCCGTGCTAAGCTGTTGTTAAACTGCTGCTAATGCAATGCTAAGCTGTTGCTAAACTGCTGCTAATGCGATGCTAACATACTGCTAACCAGCTGCTAACGTGCTGCTAATGCCATGCTAACATACTGCTAACGTGCTGCTAATGCCCTGCTAATGCCATGCTAGCATGCTGCTAATGCCCTGCTAGCATGCTGCTAATGCCATGCTAACGTACTGCTAACATGCTGCTGGTGTGCTGCTAACATAAATGAAGCAATAATTAACCATCGCTGAGACTTTCCTTATGAAGTTGCAGGCAGGGCGATGGGTGAATCAGTGACTGTAAAATGGAAGAAGCAGGAAACTTTAAGGCTGCGTTTCTGTTTCCTCTATGCAGCTGTTTCATCTCCGTCCTCCTTCACCCTGAAGACAAACACCATCAGCACCTCCGTAGCAAACTCCTACTACCCAGGTAAAAACACTGAGATGCCTCCTGTTGACATAAAAACTGCTGTCAATGTTTTCATTTGTAAAAGGAGGCAGACTGTCTCAGACTGTCTCAGATGTGCAGCAGGGACCAGTGTCCACCAGATGCATGAAGATCGATGCTGAACAAGCAAACAGTCACTGCAGGCACTTACTGCACACCAGCAACAGTTCTTTGATGAGTCTCAGAGACACGTCTTCCACTGTCGGCTGTTTTTACACTGCTTCATCTGCATGAGCCTCCACCTAGGGCTGCTCAATTAATTGAATTTTAATCACGATTACGATCTGGGCTTTCAACGATCATTAAAAATGACTGAGCCGATTATTAGCCCCTCCCTCGTGCTTTACTCTCGTGCTGCTCCGTGTGGCAAATCAAGCGCACCTCTTTGCATTTTGAACACACATCACAACAATTAAGAGGACCCAAGGGAAGCTCGGAAAGCTAAGCAGAAGTTATTTGGAGAGGAGAGTGACTGCCGTTGGTTGAAAAGAGAGGTAAAAAAAAAACTTCAGTGGTGTGGAAACATGGATTCGCAGAGTCAGACGTGGATCAAGTAGACATAGTGTGTAAACTTTGCTACGGTGTCATAGCTGCACCACAGAGCAACACTGCAAAGTTCACTAAACATAGATGTTTACATTTTTCATTTATATTTTATATTGCAAACATTTGCACTGTTCAGTATTTGCACACTATTTTATATTATTTTTTAAAGTCATTATTCAATACATTGTTATTGTTAACGCTTTAAATCCCTGTAGAACCGGAACCATGTAAGCTAGCGCAATAATTTGTTTTGCATATGAAACCAGAGGAGTTGTACTTACATCTTATGTCATCAGCTTGTCCTCGGTCACGGTTTCCTTCCACATATAGCTTTGCAAAAATTGCATAAAAAGCGCTTGCAGGAACAAAAACATAATATTCCAGAAACACGCTTTGCCGATCCGATCAGCTGTTCGTAACACTTCCCACATTGAAAAAGAGTCAACTCGAACTATAGCATGTCCGCCAGTTCCTGTCCGAAACCGGAAGTGACGTCATTTTCGTGGAAAATGTAGTTTTTTACTTGTAGGCCTTAAAAGCCTATACTGGTGTTTTTATAAGTCATGTTTGACTCTATACTTTTCTGAATAGTTTCTGGGATGCTTAGAACTCGAAATGCACTGCTGGAAATAGTTTATTTTGATGCACATGCTGTTTTCTTTGCAAATTTGCATCATAGGATTGTTTTTTCGTTTTTCCTGCAGTGTATATAAAAATTGCTGTATCTCCAAAATAAAACTATGAAGACACTCAAAATAAATTCCCTGTTGTTGTAAACTATTTTTTGCAACTTTTTTGTATTTGAAGTTTTGAGGGATAAGCCTCTTAAATTTCCCCAAGTAGAAATATATGTAAAAAAAAAAACCAAAAACGATTTTCAATTTTTTTGTAGTTTATTGCACTTTTTTGCAATGAATGTAGTTACTATGGACTTAATGCATACATATTATTAAAATATGGGCTATAACAGTTGTATTGATGTATAGCAACTTGAAATGCTCCCACAAATGGCACTACAACATGTAAAAAAAATAATATAAGCTCTGGCGGACTTGGTTCTATGGTAGGTCTTAAAGGGTTAAATAAATATCGTCAAATAATCGAGATCTCAATTTCAGTGAAAATAATTGTGATTATCATTTTTGCCATAATCGAGCAGCCCTACCTCAACCTGCTGGTTCCTCTCCTTACACCTGTACACAAAAATGCCACACAGATTCTCAGAGGCATTTGGACGACGATCAGTCCCTGTGTGCTAATATTAGCATTCCCCAGACATCCAGCCAACAACACTAACATTTAGATTGACAATAATTCATTACAATAGTGGGGATTCATTACAGTAGATGTCTTTCTCAGCTCAATGTAACTAAATTAAATGATGCAGTTCCTCCACTCTTACCTTCTTCAAAGCCTTGTGCCAACACACTGCAGAACAGCTACCTAACGCTACTCCTACAGATGTGACTCATCTTGTTAATAGTGTTATGGCCTCATTGGGTACAACTCTGGATACTGTAGCTCCTATGAAAAAGAAAACTTCACTCCCTAGTATACCTCAGATAATTCAATTCAATTTTATCTGATAAGCACATAACTCGTAAGCTAAACATGTTCTGAAAAGTTTATCCGAGGCTGGGTCTCAGGGCCAGCAGCCAAAGAAGATAAGGCCAGACCTCGCTCTCCCCAGCCACCTCCTTATCTGGGGAACACAGAAGCCAGCCAAGAGACGCAATCTCTCCAGAGTAGCCTGGGTCTGCCCCGGGGCCTTTTCTCGGTAGCAAAAATCCAGAACACCAGGAGGCGCCGAGGAGGCATCCTAGTCAGATGCCCGAACCACCTTAACTGGCTCCTTTAAATCTAGAGTAGTGGCTCTACTCTGAGCTCCTCCTGGATGGCTGAGCCCATCTCTATCTCTAAGGGAAAGGCCAGCCAACCTCTGGAGAAAGATCATTTCCACTTGCATTAGCGACCTCATTCTTTCAGTCACTACCCAAAGCTTGTTACCATTGGTAAGGGTTGGAACGTAGATCCACCAGAAACACTCGGCTTTTAAGCTTAGCTCTCTCTTTACCATGATGGACTGGTACAGCTCAGTCCTCCCGCTCCCCTCACTCGTGAACAAGAACCTGAGATACTTAAACTCCTCCTCCCTGACCCGGAGCAGGCACTCCACCCTTTTCCAGCTGAGGACCATGGCCTCAGACTTGGAGGTGCTGATTTTCAGTGTGAGCTGGAGGCCACCACCTGATGAAGACAACAGAGCCCCCATCATCTGCAAAAAGCAGTGACGAGATTCTGACTCCACCCGAGTAGAAGTAGTTTGGCTACACCCGGATATTTTGTCAAAAAAAATCGATGACCGAGCTGACAATGTGGACCAAGCTCTTTCTTGTATAAGGACCAAATAGCTCATTGCAGTGGGCCAGACACCCCATACTCCGAAGTGCCTCACAAAGCATACTCAGAGGACTTCTCCAAGTCCACAAAATGCATGTAGACTGTGGGCACACACCCTTAAATACCCTTGATAGGCTAAAGAGTAAACCACATATTTATTCTTTCCCCGGGAGGCTGAAGAGTGTCATCCCCCCCTGCAGATATTAAGGGTGTGTAACTATTGCACAGTACACACTACAGTAGTTAGGAGTTGTACAAAGTAGTTAGGAGTTGTACAAAGATATCCACAGGAAGGAATCATTTCCTGTGTCGTTCAGTGGTGCATTATGGGTAATCTCAGTCTCTCACTGAACATGTGACCCTCAACCTGCTGCCCCAGCATGCAACACTGTAGAGGACAACACTGACCACAGCACCCTCACAGAAAATCCTGAGCATTGTCCGGTAGATGTTGCAGACCTCAACTGCCTCTGAAAACAGAGTCTGGCCCTTCCTTTAGCGTGCACTGGTGTTTTTAACCCAGTCCAGTTAGTGTGTACTCTGAGGTATTTACAGGTCTATCCACCGTCGTCCCTTCCCACCTTATCCAACTTACCACCAAGTTGTAAGTTGCTGCCATTTTCCTTGTGAGTATTTATTACAGGGCGTGTGTAACCCGTTCATGTGTTACGCCCGTCATTGCGTTGTGTTCTGGCGTGAAAGTAAGAGGCAGGAGACAGTACTGGGTCTTTGGCTCTTTACTGCACATCTGCAACACAGAAATATGTGTCTGATCTGTGTGTGTCACGCGACTGCCAGTACACCTCTCCTCCGGCCATGCTGAAAGGAGCTGTGGTCTGCAGCTTCATTAACACTACAATAATATAATAAATCAAATACAACAAATTGTTTTAAAACATTAACTTAAGCTCTCAAAAACAAAAAGCACAAAATAAATAATATGTCACTGAAAAATCATCAAAAACAACTTATAAGAACAATAAACAAAATAATTCAAAAACAAATAAACAGTCAGATAAATACAATTCAATCACCAGGACCCGATATTCTAGTGCTTATAGTTCAAACATTATACTTCAGTACAATTATATTAATAACCGCCATCTAACAGGCAATACAACACTGTACTTATAAAAACAATGAATGAAAGACTGCTTCTCCAAAACATAATCAGAATCAGAATCAGAATCAGAATACTTTATTGATCCCTGGGGGAAATTATTTTTTGTTACAGTGCTCCATTTTAAACCAACATTAAGACAAGACAGACAATACACTAACTAAGAATAGTACAATATATACATATATATACATACATACATACATAAGTCACTTATAAATAAATATTTGGAAAAGAAACATGTGTAGTTGTAGCAGCAAACAGTGTGTTAAGTGGATGCGTTGTACAGGGAGATGGCCACAGGCAGGAATGATTTCCTGTGTCGTTCAGTGGTGCTTTTCGGTAATCTCAGTCTCTCACTGAACGAGCTCCTGTGACTGACCAACATGTCATGGAGTGGGTGGGAGGTGTTATCCAACATTGTCTTTATCTTGGACAGCATCCGCCTCTCCGACACCACCTTGAGGGAGTCCAGCTCCATCCCCACAACATTGCTGGCCTTACGGATCAGTTTATTAAGTCTGTTGGCATCTGCGACCCTCAGCCTGCTCCCCCAGCATGCAACAGCATAGAGGATCGCACTGGCCACAACAGACTCATAGAAAATCCTCAGCATTTTCTGGCAGATGTTGAAGGACCTCAGTCGCCTCAAAAAATAGAGACGACTCTGGCCCTTCCTGTAAAGTGCTGTGGTGTTTTTAGCCCAGTCCAGTTTATTGTCAATGTGTACTCCAAGGTATTTATAGTCCTCCACAATGTCAACACTGACCCCCTGGATTGAAACAGGGGTCAAGTGTTTCCTGGTCTTCCTGAAGTCCACGATCAGTTCCTTGGTCTTTGCCACGTTGAGCTGCAGATGATTCTGCTCACACCACGTGACAAAGGAGTCGACCACAGCCCGGTACTCTGTCTCATCATCCCTGCTGATGCATCCAACCACCGCAGAGTCATCAGAAAACTTCTGAAGATGGAGGTCTCTGTGCAGTGGCTGAAGTCTGTGGTGTAGAGGGTGAAGAGGAAGGGGGAGAGGACAGTCCCCTGTGGTGCCCCTGTGTTGCTAATCACCTTGTCAGACACACACTGTGGGAGACGTACATATTGTGGTCTTCCTGTCAGGTAATCAACAATCCAGGACACCAGAGAAGCATCCACCTGCATCGCTGCTAACTTATCACCCAGGAGGGTCGGCCTGATGGTGTTGAAAGCACTGGAAAAGTCAAAAAACATGACCCTCACAGTGCTCGCCGGCTGGTCCAGATGGGTGTAGACACGATTGAGCAGGTAGATGATGGCGTCCTCTGTTCCGAGACGAGGCTGATAAGCGAACTGAAGGGGATCCAGATGTGGTCTTACTATGGGTCGCAGCTGGTCCAGGATGAGCCTTTCCAGGGTCTTCATGATGTGGGAGGTCAGTGCCACGGGCCTGTAATCCTGGGGGCCACTGGGACGAGGCGTCTTTGGTACAGGGACGAGGCATGATGTCTTCCACATCACCGGGACCCTCTGCAGACTCAGACTCAGCATAAACAGTTTATGAAAGACTCCACACAGCTGGGGGGCACAGGCCTTGAGGACAAGGGGACTCACTCCGTCTGGTCCAGCAGACTTGCCTGAGTGAAGTCTCCTCATTTGCATCTCAAAAGAACATCTCCGTACCTGCAACACAGAAATACAGTGGGGCAAAAAAATATTTAGTCAGCCACCGATTGTGCAAGTTCCCCCACTTAAAATGATGACAGAGGTCAGTAATTTGCACCAGAGGTACACTTCAACTGTGAGAGACAGAATGTGAAAAAAAAAATCCATGAATCCACATGGTAGGATTTGTAAAGAATTTATTCGTAAATTAGGGTGGAAAATAAGTATTTGGTCACCTCAAACAAGGAAAATCTCTGGCTCTCACAGACCTGTAACGTCTTCTGTAAGAAGCTTTTCTGTCCCCCACTCGTTACCTGTATGAATGGCACCTGTTTGAACTCATCATCTGTATAAAAGACACCTGTCCACAGCCTCAAACAGTCAGACTCCAAACTCCGCCATGGCCAAGACCAAAGAGCTTTCGAAGGACACCAGGAAAAGTATTGTAGACCTGCACCAGACTGGGAAGAGTGAATCTACAATAGGCAAGCAGCTTGGTGTGAAAAAATCAACTGTGGGAGCAATCATCAGAAAATGGAAGACATACAAGACCACTGATAATCTCCCTCGATCTGGGGCTCCACGCAAGATCTCATCCCGTGGGGTCAAAATGATCATGAGAACGGTGAGCAAAGATCCCAGAACCACACGGGGGGACCTGGTGAATGACCTGCAGAGAGCTGGGACCAAAGTAACAAAGGTCACCATCAGTAACACACTACAACGGCAGGGAATCAAATCCCGCAGTGCCAGACGTGTTCCGCTGCTGAAGCCAGTGCATGTCCAGGCCCGTCTGAAGTTTGCCAGAGAGCACATGGATGATACAGCAGAGGATTGGGAGAATGTCATGTGGTCAGATGAAACCAAAGTAGAACTTTTTGGTATAAACTCAACTCTTCGTGTTTGGAGGACGAAGAATACTGAGTTGCATCCCAAGAACACCATACCTACTGTGAAGCATGGGGGTGGAAACATCATGCTATGGGGCTGTTTTTCTGCCAAGGGGACAGGACGACTGATCCATGTTAAGGACAGAATGAATGGGGCCATGTATCGTGAGATTTTGAGCCAAAACCTCCTTCCATCAGTGAGAACTTTGAAGATGAAACGAGGCTGGTTCTTCCAACATGACAATGATCCAAAACACACCGCCCGGGCAACAAAGGAGTGGCTCCGTAAGAAGCATTTGAAAGTCCTGGAGTGGCCTAGCCAGTCTCCAGACCTCAACCCCATAGAAAATCTGTGGCGGGAGTTGAAAGTCCGTGTTGCTCGGCGACAGCCCCAAAACATCACTGCTCTCGAGAAGATCTGCATGGAGGAATGGGCCAAAATACCAGCTACTGTGTGTGCAAACCTGGTAAAGACCTATAGTAAACGTTTGACCTCTGTTATTGCCAACAAAGGTTATGTTACAAAGTATTGAGTTGTATTTTTGTTATTGACCAAATACTTATTTTCCACCCTGATTTACGAATAAATTCTTTACAAATCCTACCATGTGGATTCATGGATTTTTTTTTCACATTCTGTCTCTCACAGTTGAAGTGTACCTCTGGTGCAAATTACTGACCTCTGTCATCATTTTAAGTGGGGGAACTTGCACAATCGGTGGCTGACTAAATACTTTTTTGCCCCACTGTAAGTGTCTGTTCTGTGTGTGTCACGCGCCTGCCAGTACACCTCCCCTGACGAAGGAAAAAAAGAGTGCATGCTGTTAAAAAAAAGACTTCAACGAATACCCTCTCAAGCCGCTAGCGATCAGGCTAACTTAGCATGCTAGCATTTTAGCTGCGTTCTCGGCTAAAACTCATTATAAGTGTATATTAGTGAACTCCGCCCTCCACAAAACTTATCCCGAATGAGTCTCTTAATGACAAACAAAAACGCGGCGGTTCGGCTGTATTCACATTGCAGCTTGGGATCTGAACAAACTTTAATTAGCTGAGAGCAACGTGGCAGTGACTTACCTCCGGCCATGCTGAAAGGAGCTGTGACCGGGACACACATGCACGCGCCTACGTCACCACGCACCGTGCACACACGAACGCACACAGACTCAGATCACACAGGTAGGAGATTGAGATGCAAAAATGACATATTTAATCCAAAAAAAAATGTGTTTTGGGTGAAATTCACAAGTATTTAACACATATGTTACACGTGCTGCGGGGAAAAGCCTGTTCTGACGTTTGAGTCTAAGGTTTATTTGGAGCACCGTGAACTCTCTCCACACTCTGTCATGTCATTCTTGAAAGAGAGGTTTGTCGTGTTCGAGTCTGTAGTGGGGCCTCGTTAGTGCCATCATTTGCATAGTACAGTTTTCTGGTCCATGTCAGTCAGACTGTTCATAACCAAACCATGTCCATGCAACAGAGGTGACCACTCCTTTAAGGTCCTCCATTTGTTTGGACTGCTCCTTCTGTTTGAGCAAACTGGTTCTGCCTCGTCTTCACTGACCATGCTGGGATTTTCTCTGCCTGCATCCACCAAAGTGGATTTTGCGACACCACGAAACAAACGATTATATACGATTATAATATAAAACGATTTTAATTTCATCATCTGATATATTTCGTCATATCGCAAAGCCCTACATCTCAGCCTCTCTCTTCGCTCGAGTGTCCAGGACATGTGGTCGTAGATCTGATGATATGATTACATAATCGATCATCAGCCTGCGTTGAGGTGAGCTGGACTATATCTAGCTGGTGCATCTCAATCTCATTCACTAGCTCAGGTCCTTTCCCACCAGAGAGGTGATGTTCCACGTCCCAGTTGCCATCCTCAGGAGCATTGATTGGTCTGGCTAGGCCGCTTGGCCAGCACCAAGTACATACTGCACCCAACCCCTACAACCCCTCCTATGCGTGGTGGGCCTAAAGGGGGATGGGCCCATGTCCCCCCTCGGGGCTGCGCCCAGCGAGGGCCCATGAGCTAAGGGCTGGCCACCAGGCACTGTGTCTTGGGCAGACTCTCCAGGTCTGCCTCCAGGCGGGGCCCTGGTAACACGCAAGAGTCTTCTGAATGGCTCTTTGTCTGTGCCATGGTAGACTCTACCAGTGGGCAAAAGCCCCCCAGCAACATAGCCCACAGGATCCCTGGGACACACAAACCCCCTCCACCATGATAAGGTAGAAATTTACATATTTCTTCAATCTAGCTTCAATCTAGCATTTCCACTTTAAATTAGATCAATCTATCTTTATTAATTCCATTCAAGATATGTCCTTCAATGTGCATACCAAACAACATCTCTAAAATTAGAAATATCCTGTCTCAGAGTGATGCTGAAAAACTAGTTCACGCATTTATTACTTCCAGGCTGGACGACTGTAATTCATTATTATCAGGAAGTCCTAAAAGCTCCCTGAAAAACCTTCAGTTAATCCAAAATGCTGCAGCAAGAGTCCTGACAGGGACTAGAAAGAGAGAGCAGATTTCTCCTGTTTTGGCTTCCTGTTAAATCCAGAATTCAAAATCCTGCTCCTCACATACAAGGTCTTAAATAATCAGGCCCCATCTTATCTTAATGACCTTGTAGTACCATATCACCCTATTAGAGCACTTCGCTCTCGCTCTCCAGGCCTACTTGTTGTTCCTAGAGTATTTAAAAGTAGAATGGGAGGCAGAGCCTTCAGTTTTCAGGCCCCTCTTCTGTGGAACCAGCTTCCAGTTTGGATTCAGGAGACAGACACTATCTCTACTTTTAAGATTAGGCTTCAAACTTAGGCTTCGAACCTTGTGGCTCATTCACCTGAAGCCCAGTACTCACCAGACATTTAGCTACCATTTAAATAGTTAACATTCATCCAGCAGTCAGCCAACATCCAGCTGATGCATTTCAACCATTTAGTCAACATTAACTATACTCTCAACCAACATTCATCTACCACGAGCCTAATATTCACCTGACAGCTGGTGTTCGCACATCAGTTAGCCAAAATTGAGCCGATGTTTTGCCTGCAGACATGTAGCGAGCTGACTGGTCTTCTTCTTCTTTTCTCTTCTTCTTTTGTCCTGTCTGTCCATCTGTCTGTATGCTGCTGTGTCCTGATGGCAGATCCCTTCGTACCGACAGCCATTCTGGGTGAGACACCTTTCCTCTGTTTCTTCGATAGGCCAGATGTGCACAGGTAGACAGACAGGAAAGGGGCAGTCAGATGGTAGGAAGTGGACAGAGCTGAGGCCTAGAATAGAGAGACAGGTGAGAGGAGACGAGAGACAGAAGGACAGATATTCTGACTTCCATCCATCCCTGCTTGCTTCTCGTTCGGCTGCTTTTGGTTCTTTCCTCCTTTTGGAATCTTGTTTTTGTTATCTTGTTCCTTCATCTTTTACAAGTACAATTTTGTTTCAGATCATAACGTTCTCATTTATACTCTTCTTTCTGTCAATTTGTATGTTTTTTAGCTTAATTGATTAAAATAGAATTTTTATTTGCCTTTATATTAAATTAACATTTATTTTATTATTATTTTCCTTTCATAATGGATTAAATTTGTGCATTTATCTGTTTTGGTTTTGTTGTTTTTGAAACTTGATGGTGGGCTTCACTCCATCCCCGCATCCACAACATTCCTGCGTGTTGTGTTGACGTCACGTCTGTCTGTGACTTCCAACCTCTGCATGGGCACAACACGCCACGTGGACTGGGGGGAGGAAAACCAAAAGTTTATATTAATAAACTGATTACTTATTAATATATTATTATATGTGATGTGAACATTTACCCAGAGTCTGGCTGCAGCTGAGAAGAATCCTAATCCTTGGCTTCATTTTTATCAGTTATTTAAAATATTAGAGGCGTGGCAAGTGACAGATTTATTCAGTCTCAGTTATATCATTGATAATCACTCATGCTATCAAGAATAACTAAACACAAATGCAATTACCACACCTCATGAGCACACGTTTTCTGTGGACGATCCATATCTTTGAGGACTTTCGCTTCTTCAGCTCTTCGGTGTTTTTAGTCTGAAAATATTGATACGCATGTTGTAGGCACGTCATTATTTCAGATCACAGAAATGAAAGCAGCCGAGCTCGGCTCACAGACCTTGTATACTTTATTCTTCCTCAGATTTAACCTGAGATTTGCTTGGCTCTTGGGAAACAAACGGTGGCTGTTTTACTGTAAACACTTTCCCAGGTGTATCTGGTAGTTAAAGAACACATGGAACACATATTCTCCAGCTCTGTTTGGGACATGTTGTGGGAACCTGTCAGAGAGTCTTTCTGTCCTTGAGCAGTGATTAGGGCTGTGGTCAAATTAAATCGATAGTATCTCTAAAGGATTTTGACTAGAAACAGGTGACGTTCTACCCAAACGCAGTGTTAGGGACAGGAACATCTACATGGGGAACAGTGGACCCGGCTCCAAGTTTCAGTGAAACTTCTGCACTTGATTCAGCTAAGCGTCCACAGAATAGAAGGCTATTAGTAAGCACTGTTTCATAAATTCCCCTTTTCTCCTCTCTCCTCAGGCTAGCTAATCGGTCTTCAGGCAAGGGATGCTGACGTTAGCCAAGGCTACCAGTCCTGCACTCAGGGTACAGTTAGCAAGGGTAGCTAGGTTACCCTAAATGCTAGCTGCTACCAATGCAAATAGAACTACTTCTAGCTGTTTGTTTGATTCATGCTGGCTGTTTGTTAGCAGAAGGTTAGCTTAAGAACAGGCTAAAGCTAAATTTGTTGCCTAAACTCTGTCTCCTCTGTCTTCTTCTTCTTTTCCATCTTTCTCTTTGTAAAGTGCCCATTAATGGTAAGTGGTTAAATTTGGGGCTAAAGGGTGGGCTCATGTTGGGGAGGGGTGTCTGTCACCACTGAGCATGGAGCCACACCCACCACCGCTGTGACATCATCAGTTAGCGTGGCAATGATGCATTTTTTTACCGTCTGTGAGATTGTGACGCTACAACCCCCAGCTCCTCCCACCATGTAACCTTGAATCAATCAGCTTCTAGCTCTGCATCTCTTTATCTGATTGGTTCCCTTTTTTGTCATAGTGGTTGTTTTGTCCATTCAGTCACAACTCGCCACCTCCATTACATCACCCATCTTCTCGGCCTCACCATACCTGATTGGGCTTTAAATGACAGAGAGTTCCTGATTGGTCAGTCAGCCCCCAGACTAGCCAATAAAAACAGAGTTAGAGAGTATAGTGGAAGGTATGTCAGCCAAGTCTTTGCTGAAATGTTCACATCAGAGTCCTGGACGTTTCTGATTAGAAACCAGTTTACCAAAAAGGTTTGTTCATTTCCAGGACTCTGAACTTTCCTCTTTTCACACCGCAGCTCCAAGAACCTGGACCACCTCTAGACCAGTACTCAGACCATGCTGTACTGGATCTGAACCAGTACTCAGACCATGATGTACTGGATCCAGAACAGTACTTGATATTACAATTAACTGCAATGAACTATTGAAGAACTTGACATGGCAGCAGTGTGAAAAGAAACCAGCAACAATCACCATCCTCTCTCTAGTCATGTGATCTGATGTCATGTGATCTGTGTGTGTCATTCATTAGTGTTGCTGTTGGCTCCTTGGACAGATCAGTGGCATACTGAAGGAAAGTACAGACTCTGGACAGACTTTGTATGACTTCACACTTTCAGGCCGTCCGTCAAATTCAGGCTCGATGAAATTGAAGCACCAAGTTCACTCTTTTACTGTTTAACCCGGGCATTAGATTGGTGGCTGCCCACTGCTTCAATGAGTGAATGGGTTAAATGCAGAGAGGACTTTCCACACAGGGATCAATAAAGTATACGTTATTATTATTATTATTATTAACCAACACCTGAGCAGTTTTGTAATCTGAGGTTGTTTGTGTTACATCATGGCTTCACCCTGTAGTCTTCTAACAGTCCTGGTGGCTGGTTAAGATGTTTCTGCTGTGTTTAGTACATGAGGCTGAAAGAACAACAAGGAAAACATCTTCACCGTTTCTAACATTCAGGGAAAAAATGGACCAACACGAAAAGTGAAAACAGTCCTTCTGTTCAATGTTGCTTCTATTTAATCCAGTAAAGAAAAACTAAAACCAGTAAGTAACCAACTCATACCAATACATGATCTAACAGAACCAGTCTTTCCACTGATAATACACAGAGTCCAGGTTTCAGTGGCTGGATGTGTTCTGTAAGTCCGAGTTTTCACTGAGACTTGTTAGAGCAGCAGCTGAAGGTTAGAAGGTTTGACCAAACAAATTAAAGCGGTCTGTGCTTCATGAGGTCAGGACGCTGCGATTGATTGGCTGTAAACACAGAATCCCATTGGTTTGCCTGCTGACGATAAAGTTACTGATGAAAAACACAGAGACAGCGTGACTGTGAAAGGAAGTCTGCAGTTTCTGCTTCACTACAAGTTTTAAAAATCTATCAGCATTTTAGGATTACCTACCTCATATGCTAAGAAAGTTCTGAACTTGGATCAGTGGAAGCCAGGCTGCTTCTCTCAACTGTCAGATCAACAGTTCACATTTTTGCTGCAGATACTGTGATGTCCATTTCCCTGTGGTACAGAAGAGTCACTCTTATCTTCGCCTCATATCTTCTCCTGTTCAGCTCGATGTCAGCTTGTGAGCAGGAACTTTAATCCTTCTGGTTCATTTAAACTTTATATGCCACTCTGTAGCATTGATGGATTTAATGAGCAGATTCAATAGCAGATCTGTAAATGTGATCGCTGACCTTTGAAGGAATTTAGAAGATTTTTTAAAGGTATTTAAGTGAACATACAAAGTCTGTCCAAAATTAAGCTAAGCTTTAATCAGAACAATTCAAATGTAACCGATACAGAACTGAAAGTGAAATTTATCAAGTTCCATAATAAGAAACATTAGAACTGGAGCTAATGTCCTGGTTCTGCCTGGGTCGGTCTGGTCCATCCCAGCTTCATATTTTTAAATGTGTCTGTGCAGCCTAAATCTGATCTGTCCACCCTCTCCCACCTCTCCTTCTATCCTCCCTCCAGATGACAGCCACACTATGACCAGTGAAACCAGTAGCCTGGTCCAGTCCCACTACAAGCAGCGGGACTCTGAAAGGGAGGCGCTGCCGTATCAGACAGGACAGCTGCACCCGGCCATCCGAGTGGCCGACCTGCTGCAGCACATCACCCAGATGAAATGTGCTGAGGGCTATGGTTTCAAGGAGGAATATGAGGTGAGGACAACACTCTGAGTTTCCTCTTCAGTTTGACAGTAAAAACACTTTTATCCAATCCACAGCTGTGGGGGAGGGGTCAGACAGAGGCAGGTGTGAATACTGACAAAAGTCGACATAAAAAAAAGTGTTTGTTTACAAAGTGAAGCCCACAGTCCTGCACGCCTCCATCAGGACCCACACCTAGACCCCACACCTTCAGTTACACCCACACCATCAATAAGGCCAACACCATCAGAAAGATCAGGACCTGAGCTAGTGAATCTGAGCTAGGGCTGAGCTTGTTTTTTCAGCACAAAGAAACGGAGAAACACCACGACTCTCCGTCAGCCTCCACCTTCATTCGGTGGCAGTGTGTCTCAATGTCTGCTTCCATCATGGTTTCACTGAGCTGTGAAGTGCTTTTTCAATTCTAGTGGAAACATTCATCATGTTGGTTTGTCAGAATTTGTAGCTTCAAAGAAAAGTTCCAAACACTTCCACTAAAGATCCACAGCACCAGTAAGACTCACACCATCAATTAGACCCACACCCCCAGTGAGACCATCAGTAAGACCCACAACACAAGTGAGACCCACACCACCAGTGAGACCATTAGTTAGACCCACACCACCAGTGAGACCACCATTAAGACCCACACCATCAGTTAGACCCACACCACCAGTAAGACCACCATTAAGACCCACAACACAAGTGAGACCCACACCACCAGTGAGACCATCAGTTAGACCCACACCACCAGTGAGACCACCATTAAGACCCACACCATCAATTAGACCCACACCATTAGTTAGACCCACATCACCAGTAAGACCACCATTAAGACCCACACCACCAGTAAGACCAAAACCATCAATTAGACCCACACTACCAGTAAGACCCACACCATCAATTAGACCCACATCACCAGTAAGACCACCATTAAGACCCACACCATCAGTTAGACCCACACCACCAGTAAGACCACCATTAAGACCCACAACGCAAGTGAGACCCACACCACCAGTGAGACCATCAGTTAGACCCACACCACCAGTGAGACCACCATTAAGACCCACACCATCAATTAGACCCACACCATCAGTTAGACCCACATCACCAGTAAGACCACCATTAAGACCCACACCACCAGTAAGACCACCATTAAGACCCACACCATCAATTAGACCCACACCATCAGTTAGACCCACACCATCAGTTAGACCCACACCACCAGTGAGACCATCAGTTAGACCCACACCACCAGTGAGACCACCATTAAGACCCACACCATCAGTTAGACCCACACCACCAGTAAGACCACCATTAAGACCCACACCATCAGTAAGACCCACACCACCAGTAAGACCCACACCATCAATTAGACCCACACCACCAGTGAAGCCATCAGTAAGACCCACACCACCAGTAAGACCACCATTAAGACTCACACCATCAATTAGACCCACACCACCAGTAAGACCACCATTAAGACTCACACCATCAATTAGACCCACACCACCAGTGAGACCACCAGTAAGACCCACACCATCATTTAGACCCACACCACCAGCTGGGTTCTATCCTCCTGAGCTAACCCACAGTCACTTTGAGCAGTGACACTATATTTGGCTCCAGATTTTCTGCAGGCATCTCTGTGACAGTTGTTCTGTCTTTTGTCACATTAGATTCTAAAACATGATTTCACTGTTGTTCATTATTGCTTTATTAGCCTTTAGAACCGACCAATCAGAAGAGTGTGATTAAACATGAAGGAGCAGAGTCAGTTCCATAAAATGCTACTAACTAAAGAATCTCTCTAAACAATTAATCATTTATATCAAAAGTCTATTAATCTGTGAGCAGGCGGGTTAGTGAGTAATGAGGAGCATGAGGGCTGCGAGAGCAGGAGGAGGAGGAGCAATAACCAGGAGACGAAGACAGTAAATAAAATAAATAAATAATGTTCACTAACAGCACCAGTTTGGGACTTTCTGTTGTGAGCTGTGTGTGTGTGTGTGTGTGTGTGTGTTACCCATTTTCATCATGAGAAAAACTTACTAATGGATGTTACTTACCTGAACCCCCCCCACACACACACATACAGACACACACACACACATACATTATAGATCTTCCCTCCAGCTAATGGGCCAAAACAGGGAATGGCTTGTGTGTGTGTGTGTGTGTGTGTGTGTGTGTGTGTGTGTGTGTGTGTGTGTGTGTGTGTGTGTATGTTCAGTTCTGGTTGCCTGCTAGCGGGCTGCCCTCAGGGCTAATCCATTATACATCCTGAGTACACACACACACACACACATAGACACAACACGCACACACAGGGAATGTTTTCACCCTCCATTTGCAGAAAGTTAGCAGTGAGGAGTTCTTCCAGTGTTTCTGTCTCACTCTCCGTCCATCCGTCTGTTCAGTGATGGCAGCCTCTCAAAAACATGAATCAGCCCAGTTTTTTTCCACAAGTGAGTCCAGTCTGGGTCCAGTTTGAGTCCAGTCTGGGTCCAGCCTGTGTCCAGTTTGTGTCCAGTTTGAGTCCAGTCTGGTTCCAGCCTGAGTCCAGTCTGGGTCCAGTTTGAGTCCAGCTTGAGTCCAGTCTGGTTCCAGCCTGAGTCCAGTCTGGGTCCAGCCTGAGTCCAGTTTGTGTCCAGTTTGAGTCCAGTCTGGTTCCAGCCTGAGTCCAGCCTGTGTCCAGTCTGGGTCCAGCCTGTGTCCAGTTTGAGTCCAGTCTGGTTCCAGCTTGAGTCCAGTCTGGGTCCAACCTGTGTCCAGTCTGGGTCCAGTTTGAGTCCAGTCTGGGTCCAGCCTGTGTCCAGTTTGTGTCCAGTTTGAGTCCAGTCTGGTTCCAGCCTGAGTCCAGTCTGGGTCCAGTTTGAGTCCAGCTTGAGTCCAGTCTGGGTCCAACCTGTGTCCAGTCTGGGTCCAGTTTGAGTCCAGTCTGGGTCCAGCCTGTGTCCAGTTTGTGTCCAGTTTGAGTCCAGTCTGGTTCCAGCCTGTGTCCAGTCTGGGTCCAGTTTGAGTCCAGTCTGGGTCCAGCCTGTGTCCAGTTTGTGTCCAGTTTGAGTCCAGTCTGGTTCCAGCCTGAGTCCAGTCTGGGTCCAGTTTGAGTCCAGCTTGAGTCCAGTCTGGGTCCAGCCTGAGTCCAGTTTGTGTCCAGTTTGAGTCCAGTCTGGTTCCAGCCTGAGTCCAGTCTGGGTCCAGTTTGAGTCCAGCCTGAGTCCAGTCTGGGTCCAGCCTGAGTCCAGTTTGTGTCCAGTTTGAGTCCAGTCTGGTTCCAGCCTGAGTCCAGCCTGTGTCCAGTCTGGGTCCAGCCTGTGTCCAGTTTGAGTCCAGCTTGAGTCCAGTCTGGTTCCAGCTTGAGTCCAGTCTGGGTCCAGCCTGTGTCCAGTTTGTGTCCAGTTTGAGTCCAGTCTGGTTCCAGCCTGAGTCCAGTCTGGGTCCAGTCTGGGTCCAGCCTGTGTCCAGTTTGAGTCCAGCTTGAGTCCAGTCTGGTTCAAGCCTGTGTCCAGTCTGGGTCCAGCCTGTGTCCAGTTTGAATCCAGCTTGAGTCCAGTCTGGTTCCAGCTTGAGTCCAGTCTGGTTCCAGAATGTGTCCAGTTTGAGTCCAGCTTGAGTCCAGTCTAGTTCCAGCCTGTGTCCAGTTTGAGTCCAGTCTGGGTCCAGCCTGTGTCCAGTTTGAGTCCAGCTTGAGTCCAGTCTGGTTCCAGCCTGAGTCCAGTTTGAGTCCAGTCTGGGTCCAGCCTGTGTCCAGCCTGTGTCCAGTTTGAGTCCAGTCTGGTTCCAGCTTGATTCCAGTTTGAGTCCAGCTTGAGTCCAGTCTGGGTCCAGCCTGTGTCCAGTTTGAGTCCAGTCTAGTTCCAGCTTGATTCCAGTCTGGGTCCAGCTTGTGTCCAGTCTAGGTCCAGCCTGTGTCCAGTTTGAGTCCAGTCTGAGTCCAGTCTGAGTCCAGTCTCGTTCCAGCTTGATTCCAGTCTGGGTTTCAGAGCAGATTTTGTGGTTTAACCTAGGTTTGATTGTAGTATTGATGCAGTAATCAGTTCACGTGAGCTCATGACTGAATCCCAGCTGTCCAGCTGAGCGCCCCACTCATGACTGTTATCTCCCTCCATGCTTCTCCTTTACTAATTAATGTGATCGGACAGCTTAACGAGGTAAGACGTCTTCTTGGTTTTCAGATTCTTACTGTCCTGTGTTCTTGTCGACTAGATTAGAGACAATATGGCAGTAACGCACACACATTAGCACAGTAGCTGAGTGTGAGCTCAGACTCACCCCTGTCAGTCTCTGTGGTAACCATCCTTGTAAACCACGAGTGGAAACCTGCTATGCTTCTCTGATCGTCTGCTTTAGTACAAAAAGATGTAGTTTCACACAGTTTTTTATCTTTACTGGCTTCATTTATATCCTCAGAGATTAAACGATTAAACAAGAGAAATTCAATGTCAAGCTAAAGAGATGTAGGTTTTAGCTAAAGCTTATATAACACAGACCCTGATCCAAAACAGAGAGATCATTGCATAAGAAAAATTAATCAAATTCTTTAAGCTATGATTGAAACACAGGAAGTTTAACCCCCTGACAAAGACCCTTCACACTGGTCCTAACCTAAACTCCAACTTCCTTTACATTTGGATTTATTATCCATATTTGAACAAATTCTGAACGTCAAGTGGGAATTGACCATTATAAGCTTTGTATGTCATTTGAATTAGGTTATAATCTACTAAATGTTTGAGTTTCAGCATATTTAGTTGAATCAGGAATGGATTTGTGACTCAGGTCTGTTTGTTACCATTCATATGGCTTTTTCTTTTTTTGTAATAAAACCATTGAGTTGATGTTTGTCGGGTGTTTCCCACCTCTGCATAAAACAATAAGTGAATAATGTTAAAGGCATGGAGATTGTTGCCAAAGTCTTTGACTTTGTACAAAATAAATAGATTTAGACTTTTCAGCTTTGGCAAAATGCAAACTGTACATAAATTATCTAAATAACTCCCAAGAATTTAGTTTCATGTCAGTTTTGAATCCATTGTCATTTTTCTGTGGTTATTTTAGCAAGCAGTTTCCAAATATTATTCATTTTGTTTTTCCAACATGAACAGAGCAGATCAACCATTTCCTGTTTCCAGAAGCAGCTTGAAAATTCCCACAACAAAAAAGTCATCAGCAAATAAACAACACTTAGAAATGTAAACCATAGATATATCATGTAAACAACATTGATCCAAAAATATTCCTGATATGCATGACTGCGCATTCGTCAACCTGCATGCAGCCTGTTTCAGTTTCTCCTACTTTTTCTCTATTTTTTATTTTACTTAGTATTAGTGTTATTTTGTTTTAATAGCTTTCTCTCAAACATGTGGGTCGAGCAAGTCTTTGTTCTCCTTGTTGTGGAACTGTTAGTTTCATTGAGGAATGGGATTGCAGCAGCTACACCACACGCTTTGATTACTCCAGAGATCAGCTGATCGCTCTGATGCCTGCCGGCTTGTTGGCCAGACCCATGGACGTACCAACTGTAATGGAGGTGGTCAGAGGAGGCCTTAGCAGAACTACAGGGCTGTTTTGAGATGACCGATGAGGAGACACTCTTTGAGCCTCACTGACTACATAACTTTTTGCACCTACTCCATTATTCCAGCTCAGACTGAGAAGGATCCAGGTGTTGCTGAAGGACAAGATCAGAGAGGCTAAGGACAATTACATGACGAAGCTGGAGTGGAAACTTCACCAGAACAGAATGAGCGAGGTGTGGAATGGCATGAAGACCATCACTGGATTCTGGACCAGCTCCGACCCATAGTCAGACCACATCAGGATCTCCTTCATTTTGCCTACCGGCCCCGCCTTTGAGCTGAGGACGGCATCATCTACCTGCTCAATCGTGTCTACGCCCATCTGGACTAGCCGGCGAGCGCTGTGAGGGTCATGTTTTTTTAACTTTTCCAGTACTTTCAGCACCATCAGGCCGACCATCCTGGGAGATGACAGCGATGCAGGTGGATGCTTCTCTGGTGTCCTGGATTGTTGAATACCTGACAAGAAGACCACAATATGTGCGTCTTCCACATTGCGTGTCTGACAAGGTGATCAGCAACACAGTGGCACCACAAGGGACCGTCCTCTTTCGGACAATGCTCAGGAGTTTCTACGAGTCTATTGTGGCCAGTGCCGTCCTCCATGCTGTTGCATGCTGAGGGAGCAGGTTGAGGGTCGGGGATGCACAGACTGAAGTGGATGTTGTCCAAGATAAGGACAATGCTGCCATTGTCCTTATCTTCCTTATCTGCCACCCACTCCATGATGTGCTGGCCAGTCACAGGAGCTACCTCAGTGAGAGATTAGGATTACCCATAATCAGTGTTGGGACTAACGCGTTATTAAGTAACGCGTTACAGTAACTATGTTATTATTGTGGTAATGAGCACGGTAACTAGTTATTATGCCAAAACCGGGAACGCGTTACTCGTTACTGGGATTTAGATAGGCTCGTTATTCGTTACTTCGTGTGGTGGCTAACGCGGAGCTTCCACTGATTCAATAACATTAGCAAGTGGTGGAAGCCAGCAGATGGATGAAGGAAAAGGGAGGCAAGAGGAGAGACCCGAAGCGGCCGCTGGTCCGAGAGTGTCAGGTGAACTGAACTTCAGGTAAGAAGTTATGACCTGCAGTCTCTCTGGGTCAGATATAAACCAAGTTTAGGTGGAGTTTATTTTCGTTGTGCTGACTTTTTCGTACTGCGTGCTAGCTAGCATGACGGAGTTTCTATACAGCTGGGTGGGTGCTATGTTACTGATGTTGAACTTTATTTTGTTCATAAGGTTAATTATTAGAGTTGCCAACCGTCCCGTAAAAAACAGAATCATCTCGTATTCAGAGAAAATATTACGCGTTTCGTATTGAGGTGAAAAGGAACAGTTTGTCCCGGACTTCAGCTACAATGAAAAAGACACAAAGCTGGATTTATTCTGTCTCTTTACGCTGCACAGCTGCCTCTTCTTCTCTCATCCTCTCCCCCTCCCTCTCCTGTTTCTACTTCAATCATGAAACTGATCAATGATCAGCTGATTGGCTTTTCTCTCTTGTTTATTTATCGCCCACTTTGCGCCAGAAAGAAGAAACCAGCGGATGTCGCGCTAAACAACAGCAGCACGTTTAAGCTTGATCAGCTGTTGTTAGAATTTATTTAATATTAATTTCTAGTATCAGCTGATGTTTGCTGGAGCCACAGCTGTAAAGCTGCTGGTCATGATATCGGTTTGGTTATGTGGTGAGAGGGAAACATGAAGATGAAACCAGGAGATGTCCTTACTGAACCATCAGAGCTGAGCAGGTGATGGAGAAACAGGTTTACCTTTTAGGTGACATGAATGAGTTGAAGTTATGAACTGTTTCTGAGAGACAAATAACACCAGGATCCTTTTCTAAGTAGCTGACAGCTGGTAACTGTGCAGGGGCGGGTCTAGCAAAGTGTTGCCAGGGGTCCATGTAGGGAATTAAAAGGGAAAGGGGGGCACAAGGAAATACTTTCTTATTCTCGTTTAAAATGTCTCACTTTTTAAAAAAAAATTATCTGAGTCTTGCAACAAACAATTGATAGATTGATGCATATATACCATCAGAACAGTGAACATCACTGTCACAACAGTGTTTGTTTTCATTCAAAGACTTTATGATTTTTCCTATAATGGTAGGCCGGTCTCTAGTCAAAATGCCCAGGACGATTTTTTTGTCCCAGTCCAGCCCTGTATGCAGCTCATCTGCAGTCTACATCTTCCTATTCAGAAGGCAGAATTTCCGAGTTCTGAGTACAATCGAAAGCACCACGACTGCAGTTTTTGTGTTGGATGTAAAAAGCAGGCTAGGATAGAATCAGGCGTGGGATTTCTCTCGTGGAAATGTGCACATTATCTTTTCCTTTCTATTGGTAGGTGGTGCACTTGTGGCAAGTAAGCAAGCTAGAAGACTGGCAATCTTGCTGGGTATCCAGTTACGGAAGCAGCACATTAACAAGAGAATTCTGAGTAAAACCAAAGTTACTTTCCCTAGTAACTAGTTACTCCGAAAGTAACGAGTAACTTGAAGTAACTGAGTTACTTTTGATAGAAGTAACTAGTAATGTAACTAAGTTACTAATTTAAACTAACTTACCCAACACTCCCCATAATGCACCAATGAACAACACAGGAAATGATTCTTTCCTGTGGATATCTCTGTACAACTCCTCCACCTAATGCACAGTATACAGTGTAACAGTTGCACCCTTTTGCACACACTCAGTAAAATAACGAATGACAATGTTTTACAGAGTAAAATGTCAATCACATTTATTTAATCCCACTAATAATCTTGATATTTATAGTTGAGCTATTTGTATACATTAGAGCTATTTATTATAATTCAATTGAATTCAATTCAGTTTTATTTATATTGCGTCAAATAACACAGCAGTCACCTCAAGGTGCTCTATATTGTACAGTAGATCCTACAATAATAGATACAGAGAAAAACCCAACAATCATATGACCCCCTATGAGCAGCACTTTGGCCACAGTGGGAAGGAAAAACTCCCTTTTAACAGGAAGAAACCTCCGACAGAACCAGGCTCAGGGAGGGGCGGGGCCATCTGCTGTGATTGGTTGGGGTGAGAGGAGGAAAACAGGATAAAGACATGCTGTGGAAGAGAGACAGAGGCCCTTTCTCAATTCTCAAGTACGCGAGCACGGACTCGCGATTTGTACAATTGGAACACCAGCGTACTTGATGATGTCACAGGTCCGGAGTTTTTACTGCCGTCCCCTCTTAATTTAACTGCGAGTAATATGTTATGAAGCTTTAATCACAGCCAAACCGGTTTACTCAGGAACAAATAAAACACTGAAATAAACCAAACATTAACATTTAGAAGTGATCTAAGTGACGTACATATCATGTTTAACCTCAGTAGTGAAATCTCTATTAATAAAAATAGTGTACATGTACATACGTGTACATACCTTAATAAAAACAAGTAGGTGAGATGTTAGAACGCTTTTATTTTTATTTTAGTGGACACTCAATACAATAGACAGCTACTGGGGTTTGTTTAACCTGAGTAGCGAAAAGACCGCGGGGGGGTTGAAAACGATGTGCCGGGAGTCCGCTGTTCTCGCCGGCTCTAATAATCCTCGACCTCGCTATCTGCTATGGAGCACTTAGAAGACGCCTCCAAAAACATCGGAGCGCGTTTGGAAATATATGATATCTTGATAAATCGAGCAGATATTTGAAGTTTACACAGCTACATTCTCGCTTGAAAATAACTTAAACGTTTATTTTGTGACCCAGAAAGAGTAATATTTAAAAGTTTTCAGGACCGCTCGTCCGCCATTGTTTGAGTTTTGGACGAAATGCATTCTGGGATATTTAGCTGTACCAAGTCCACACAAGTCACCACCGATGCATGCTCGATAAAACGGGCAGAGCGAGAACACATTCGGGCCTTTTTCGCGTTCTCGGCTTGATGCGTACTTCGAATTGGAACAGTACTTGGTCTCCGACTGATGACGTATCACGAGTACACGAGAACGCAAGTACGCACAAGTACGCACATTGAGACAGGCCCAGAGATTAATAACAAGTATGATTCAATGCAGAGAGGTCTATTAACACATAGTGAGTGAAGAAGAAACACCCAGTGCATCATGGGAATCCTCCGGCAGCCTACACCTATTGCAGCATAACTAAGGGAGGATTCAGGGTCACCTGATCCAGCCCTAACTATATGCTTTTGTCACGTCTGCGGGGCAGACCGAGTGGAGACAGTGAGGAGGACCCAGGAGCAGACACAGGCCAGAAGGCAGAACTGAACTTTAAACAAAAGGCGAGCCTTTATTGTGGCTGATAGAAAGGCATAACAAAACAGCAGGGACGGTGGCTACCTAAACTAAAACCTAAACTGGAGAAACTAAGAACAGCGAACACTATGACAATGACGACTGAGACGACTATAAACAAGACTCAGTGCTGGGACATGAAAGAACTATGAAACGTATACTAGAACAAGGAACATGAGTCTTGCACAGAGTCTTGAACCCTGACATGACCTCAGGGGAGAAACACAGATGACGCAACACTGACAAAGAGAAACATGGGGGTTAAATACACTGACGGATAACGAGTGCAATGAGACACAGCATTAGAACACAGCTGGGAGGAAATGACGAGACAGGGGAAGCAAAACTGAAAACACTGACATAAGACAGGGACCTTCAAAGTAAAACAGGAAACAATTCACAAAGACGCAGACTTGACACTAACAGCACTAAATACGAGGGCACAAGACACAAACCTAAACCAGAATAAACTGGTACATAGAATTATAATAATCAAAACAGGAACTTAATTCATAACACAGAAGAATACCAAAACATAAGAAACTGAAACTGCTGGGTCAAAATGACCCAGAACCGTGACAGCTTTAGCAAAAAGGAAAGTTTGAAGCCTGATCTTGAAAGTAGAGATAGTGTCTGTCTCCTGAATCCAAACTGGAAGCTGGTTCCACAGAAGAGGGGCCTGAAAACTGAAGGCTCTGCCTCCCATTCTACTTTTAAATACTCTAGGAACAACAAGTAGGCCTGCAGAGTGAGAGCGAAGTGCTCTAATAGGGTGATATGGTACTACAAGGTCATTAAGATAAGATGGGGCCTGATTATTTAAGACCTTGTATGTGAGGAGCAGGATTTTGAATTCTGGATTTAACAGGAAGCCAATGAAGGGAAGCCAAAACAGGAGAAATATGCTCTCTCTTTCTAGTCCCTGTCAGGACTCTTGCTGCAGCATTTTGGATTAGCTGAAGGCTTTTCAGTGAGTTTTTAGGACTTCCTGAAAACTCCCTCACATTAAATACTACATCCTTTAGTATTTAATGTATTTTTATTGTAGTACACTGTAGTATTTAAAGTAGTATTTACTGTAGTACTCTGTAGGTGAGTTTGTAATGATACCAATTTGTCATGGATCGCTGTGTGGCAGGCAGGATGAGGACCCAAAAATGCAAAACTCACAGACTCAGAGGATGAACTCAAAATGCAGCTTTAATGCTGGAGAGGCAGATCGCAGGAAATACAAAACTAAACTGGGAACAACAAACTAAGCACTCGCAGAGAGACACAGGGAGATCCACACAGCATGAGGGAGAACGCGACACGGAACTGAGGGAGACGCAGACATAAATACACAGAGGGTTAACGAGGGAAGTGGGAGCACATGGGGAACACAGGTGACACTGATAATCATAACGAGACAGGGCGGGGTGAACATAACATGACGTATACAGGCGCGGGAGTCACAAAGTAAAACAGGAAGTACACGGGGGTTCAGACAGGAGGGGAGAGAGAGAGCACAGGAAGAACATGGACATAACGGGCAGGGGAAACATGGAATAAACACAAAGAGAGACGAGGGCTCATAAATACACAGAGGGGCACACAGGGGGTAAGAGTCACGAAGGGAAAACACTTAGGGAACAACACACCAGGACAACTCAGGAAACATGGCCTAAATAAGGAACGAAATACAAAAATACAAGAAACTAAGAATACTGGGCCCACATGGCCCAGGACCATGACATCACCGCCCCCCCCCCCCCCCCCCCCCCCCCCCCCCCCTCAAGGGCTGGCACCCGACAGCCCAAACTCGAGAACCAGAAAAAGACAAACAGAAAACAACCCACCCGGGGCGGGAGGCGGGGGACCAGGACGGAGGAACCAGAACAGGAAACAAAACAACCGACAACAAACACAGGAGCACAAGACAATAGTCCAAAGAAAGTTCAGGGGGTCGGCCTGGAGGGCGGCCACACACCAGGCCACGTCCCCTTGTATCTGGAGGCCGGTCGTGCAGAAGGCAGCAGTGGTGCAGTTCAGGAGGCCGACCCGGAGCCCGCGGGCACAAGAGTTCAAGGGTCACACGGTCGGGGGGCCGACCAGGCGGGCAACACAGGTGATAGAGCCGGTCAGGAGGCCAGCCGTGCGGAAGGCAACGGCGGCGGCGAAGGAGACGACGGAGCAGTTCAGGAGGCCGGCCGTGCGGTAGGCAGCGGCGGCGGCGAAGGAGACGACGGAGCAGTTCAGGAGGCCGGCCGTGCGGAAGGCAGCGGTGGCGGCGAAGGAGACGACGGAGCAGTTCAGGGGGCCGGCCACGCGGAAGGCGGCGGCGAAGGAGACGACGGAGCAGTTCAGGAGGCCGGCCGTGCGGAAGGCAGCGGCGGCGGCGAAGGAGACGACGGAGCAGTTCAGGGGGCCGGCCACGCGGAAGGCGGCGGCGAAGGAGACGACGGAGCAGTTCAGGAGGCCGGCCGTGCGGAAGGCAGCGGCGGCTCTGCAGTGTCAGGTGTACTGGCCGAGGCCCGGTGGGCACAGGACCAGTCGAGGCAGGACCAGGCGGTGGCGTGGCAGCCACAGGCGACGGAGCCGGACCAGGCGGTGGCGTGGCAGCCACAGGTGACAGAGCCGGACCAGGCAGTGGCGCGGCAGCCACAGGCGATGGAGCCGGGCCAGGCGGAGGCGATGCGGGGGCCGGACCAGGCGAAGCCGAAGTCGAGGCCGACGCTGGACCAGGCAATGTTGAAGGCGAAGCTGAAGCCGGAGCTGGACCAGGCGACGGTGTGGGTGGAGACACGAAGGCTGCAGCTGATGGAGCAGCTGGTGGCTGGACGGGCTCCTCGGGCCCCCCAGTTGACAAGGAAGGTTGGTGAACAGGCCCCTCGGACCCTCTAGCGGAGACAGGCGGCTGAACAGGCCCCTCGGACCCTCCAGCGGAGACAGGCGGCTGAACGGGCCCCTCAGACCCTCCAGCTGATGTGGCATCTGAGGAGGCCCTGGGGAGAGTCTTAAGCTCAGAAGCGACTGGTGAGGCAGCACATAGAACACTGTTAGCATGACAAGCTTTGAAACCATAATTTCTCAGGTCATGAACACTTTCGGTAACTCGAGTGGTAGATGCCAACCCCCTGTCGGTATTGTCAACACAATAGTTCATGGTAGGATTACACATAAGTCCGTAGCTGGATTCAGAGCCACATAAAGAGGCAGGCATGCTTATGGCTGGCCTAACAGTCTGCAACTGAGAAGCAGTAGCATCAGAGCTCACGTTCCTGTGCATTTGGTCTTGAGCACTGTCTGCAATCCCACCATCAGGGAATACAGTACTAGACTCCACTACGATCTGCACGCGGGGGTAACACTCTGTCTCGGCTGTACGAGTTGGCTGCGGTAGAAAACAGTCTGAGGCAGAGAGAAAGCTCACGCCATTCCTAGCAGGCTCAGAAGCAGACTGTACAGCCGACGTGTGAACCCCTTTCGCTGTCTCATGAACCTTGGCTTCATGTGGTGCGGCTATGGGAGCAACACTAGAAAAAGTCCTGGATTCTACAGAGTCAAGAACATGGTCTGTGGTTTTGTTGTGTGCTTCTTCAAAACAGTTACACACAGTCCTTTCATTATCACAACACTGCTCTGACTGGCCCTCAGTTGTAACCAGAGTTAGGTCAGTCACAGCATGGGTGTCTATGAAATCATGATTAATGGTAGAGCAGTCTTTGGCACCAGTTTCTTCATAGCTGGGCCCACAAAAGGGCAACCCAGTACACTCCACTATATCAGGCTCATGAGATGAAAAAGCACAGTCACTCACCTCCGTTATAAGAGGAGTCTGGGACAAAACTAGGACGGGTGCTGGCTGGACAGCTGCTGCCCCCACCTCTTCAGAGACTTCAGCACAGTACAAACAGTCTTTAGTGGCTCCTTGAGGAAAGCTAGGCAGTCTCTCTTCAGACTCGGTAAATGGTTCACGCAAAGTTTCAAACCTGGCATGAGGTGGCTTGGTAATCGTTAAATGGTCTGAGGTAACAGGATTTAATTCTTGATCACCCACACAACTAGGACTGCTCGCTAAGGATTTCAACACATTAAATCGAAAGTCGTATGATACAGAATACTTTGAGTCTGAACCTTTACTCCCAGCATCTTTCATTATTTCAGAAAGACCCACCGACTGCAGGTTCACTGTGTGAGACGTAACGTCCTCATCACTAGTTAACTCAGAAAAACCCTTTGACTTGATGTCTTTGGCTATGGGGCTAGATACAACGTCAGAAACTGAGTCAGGGGTACTCACGGCTGGATGGCTGATGGGAGTTAAAGCCTCAGATGGCATTAACTGAGGGACCTCCTTAGGCTGAGGCTTAGAGCGCCGGCGGCGAGAGTGCCGCTTCTTTCCATCCGTGGAAGCGGGCGGGGTGAGCGGTGGAAGACCCTGGCAACTCCGGGGACCCCCAAGAGCCAGTCGAGTTCCCCGGAAAGAGCGCTCGTCACGATCAGGGGCGAGCCACGGCTCCCTCCCGAACTCTTCCTCTAGCTGTGCGTATGCGGCGTGCTGCTCCTCGAGATCGCCATCCAGGACCCCCACAGCATCTTCGTGATGCTCCGTGGAGGGCGAGGCGGGACGTAGCGGTGCGCGACGGCGGCGAGAACGCCGCTTTCTTCTTGAAGCGGCTGTGGGCAAAACCTGACTTGCCATAGCGACCGGCTCCTCGTCCTCCAACCACATCCGTGCCAGAAAGGCAGCAGGAGACGAGCAGTCCGATCGAGGCGGCGAGGGCGGGCGGCAGGTGCAAGGCGGGGCGGTTGGCGAGAACTCCTCCTCGGGGATGAGCCAGGGCTTCCAACGGGGCTCGTCCTCGCGATACGCCCGTAATACTTGCTGCCGCTCCTCCTCGCCGAAGTCAATAGCCGCTGGCATCTCCTTGATCCGCGTAGTGCAGTCAGGCGGTGGCGAGGATGCGGAAGCCGATGGAGCGTGAACAGACGGTGTAACGGTGGTGAGCCTCATTGTTCCGACTATTTCCGGCTCTTTCTGCTGGAACAGCTGCCCCGGGCGGATGCCCACAGTGGAGACGAGAAAGTCCCGGATGTGGGGGCGCAGCGCGCCGAACAGCCACGGGAGTCCGGACACCATCCGCTGTAGACGGACGGCTACGACCTCCCGGTGTTTGTCTCCTGGCAGCGCCTCCCACTCCTGACAGTGGTACTCCACTGTATAGATCAGATCCTCCCGGAGCTCAGCGGAGGGGTTGTGAGTTGCTGGGTCCATGTCGAGGTCGCGTTCTTCTGTCATGGATCGCTGTGTGGCAGGCAGGATGAGGACCCAAAAATGCAAAACTCACAGACTCAGAGGATGAACTCAAAATGCAGCTTTAATGCTGGAGAGGCAGATCGCAGGAAATACAAAACTAAACTGGGAACAACAAACTAAGCACTCGCAGAGAGACACAGGGAGATCCACACAGCATGAGGGAGAACGCGACACGGAACTGAGGGAGACGCAGACATAAATACACAGAGGGTTAACGAGGGAAGTGGGAGCACATGGGGAACACAGGTGACACTGATAATCATAACGAGACAGGGCGGGGTGAACATAACATGACGTATACAGGCGCGGGAGTCACAAAGTAAAACAGGAAGTACACGGGGGTTCAGACAGGAGGGGAGAGAGAGAGCACAGGAAGAACATGGACATAACGGGCAGGGGAAACATGGAATAAACACAAAGAGAGACGAGGGCTCATAAATACACAGAGGGGCACACAGGGGGTAAGAGTCACGAAGGGAAAACACTTAGGGAACAACACACCAGGACAACTCAGGAAACATGGCCTAAATAAGGAACGAAATACAAAAATACAAGAAACTAAGAATACTGGGCCCACATGGCCCAGGACCATGACACAATTTGTGTCTCCTTAGAAGTGATGACCTCTGACCTCAGTGACAGCAGGAGGATAGTGGTGATTAAAGAAGACAGCTAGCATTAGCATCAGTGTCTGAAAAAAGCCCTGTTACACACACAGCTATCAGCATTCATTAGTTCCTTCCTTTCATTCTTTTCTATTTTTTTTCCTTCTTTTGTTCCACGCTGTCAGTCGTGTGTGTGTGTGTGTGTGTGTGTGTGTGTGTGTGTGTGTGTGTGTGTGTGTGTGAGAGAGAGACATTGTTCACCTCTGTTTGATGGATGTCTGAAGCTGTTAGACTGTTGTCTCACACACATGTGTCTACAGGCATTTTAATGAAGCACTGACGAACCTACAGTGGATAAGAGTGGATGGATCGAATGATTTCACCAAGTGTTGGTGTTCCTCTCTGTGGTAGATAAATACATGTAGCATATTTGCAGCGCTGGAGGCCAGGATTACTGAATTGGAGACTCTGCTTCGCGCCCTTCATTCCACCGTAGCTAGCCAGGCCCCTGTAGCTGGTGCAGCCGAAGATAGCGTAGGCCCCGCTAGCTGTTCCCCGGCAGACCCCAAGCAGCTGGGGAAAGAGGGCGGCTGGGTGACGGTGAGGAGGAAGCATAGTCCTAAACAGAAGCCCCAGTTACACCACCAACCCGTTCATGTGTCTAACCATTTTTCCCCACTCCGCGACACACCCGCCGGGGGTCAAACTCTGGTAATTGGTGATTCTGTTCTCAGACATGTGAAGCTAGAGACACCGGCAACCATAGTCAATTGTCTTCCAGGGGCCAGAGCAGGCGACATTGAAGGAAATTTAAAACTGCTGGCTAAGGGTAAACGTAAATTCAGTAAGATCATAATTCATGTCGGCAGTAATAACACCCGGTTGCGCCAATCGGAGGTCACTAAAATCAATATTGAATCGGTGTGTAACTTTGCCAAAACAATGTGGGACTCTGTAGTTTTCTCTGGTCCCCTCCCCAATCAGACCAGGAGTGACATGTTTAGCCGCATGTCCTCCTTAAACTGCTGGCTGTCTGAGTGGTGTCCCAGAAACGATGTGGGCTTCATAGATAATTGGCAAACCTTCTGGAGGAAACCTGGTCTTGTTAGGAGAGACGGCATCCATCCCACTTTGGATGGAGCAGCTCTCATTTCTAGAAATATGGACAAATTTATTAAGCCCCCCAAAATATGACTATCCAGAGTTGGGACCAGGAAGCAGAGTTGCAGTCTTACACGCCTCTCTGCAGCTTCTCTCCTCCTGCTACCCCCCCAAAAACCCATCTCCATAGAGACTGTGTCAGCTTCCAAACAGACAAAAAACAAACTAAAAACCAGCAACAAACAACTTAAACATAAACAATTACAAAGAAAGAACAATACAGTATCCACATCTGCACTAAATAATGGACTAAAACTATTAAACATTAAGTTTTCTCTTCTAAGCCCCTGTTAGCCAATGATTTAATATGAGATCAAGATCCTGATTTAGGCTGCGTCCACATTGGTATGTTTGAAAACACAGATTTTTCTATGCGTTTGCACCTTTCCTCCACATGTAAACTGTGTTTTCAATCACTGAAAACTGAGATTTTTGAAAACTCAGTTTTTGCGTTTACGTGTGGACGAGGAAAACAGAGATTTAGTCACACAACGTCAAAGGTGTGTGCCTTTTTGACGTGACGCTGTGCGCCACGTTACTGCTTACATGAGATTATGTCTACAATGGCAGATAGAAACAAAATACTGTTGCTGTTAATCTGACTATCTGCAGTTTTAACACACTTACAGTTACCGTCCCTCCGTTTACACAGACAGGCGTCCGAGTGAACCTCGGACAGGGCTTCTATATCCAACACAGACCCTCTCACAACCCAAATCCAAACATTTTTACTTTTTTACAAATTTACTTTTTTTAAAAATTAATTTATGTGTGCTGTATGCATTTTGTTCATTCCTGAGTTGTGAGTCTACACCAACCAAAATACTGTCTTTGTTATTAACATTTGAAATGTTGAAGGCACTTGAATAGTAACAAAATTATCTGCCTTTCCAGGACAGCACAAACTTTTCAGAAGTCCTGAAGGTTTAGTGAGGGTACAAAACCCTGTTTAGTCTTTCCCTCCCGGCTTCTAGACTTCTGATTGGCCAACATTTTGTTTTTAGTGTTTACATATGGACGGAGATATTTTCTCAAAACTGCACGTGTGGACAGGATTTAAAAAAAAAAACGAAAACGGAAAATCTCAGTTTTCAAAAATAGCTGTGTACGTGTGGACGTAGCCTTACTCTGCCTTACAGAAACCTGGTTGCAGTTGGTTATGTCAGTTTAAATGAATCAACACCCACGAGTCATTCTAACTATAAGAATCTTTAAAGCACAGGCCGAGGCGGCGGTGTGGCGCCAATCACTATAGACCCATAGTGTTTTATTTCATTTGAAAGTGTGATGCTTAGCCTCGTCCACTCTAACTGACTCAAAACTAAATTTGATTTGTTGTTAACCTGCACCTTACTCAGAGTTTGTCTGATTTTATCACGGACCAGGGTCTTTGACTAGGGCTGGGTTTAAAAGATCAATTTCCAGATTCAAATGGATTTTAGTTTGAATAATCTGATATCTATTAATTAAATTCTGAATTGATTTTTTAATATAAATGTATTTTGCCAGAAACATCAGGCTGGATGCCTGTAATTCATTATTATCAGGAAGTCCTAAAAACTCCCTGAAAAGCCTTGAGTTAATCCAAAATGCTTAAATGGAAGGATTGAGTAATTTGTCAGAAAAGAACCCTAAATTTGATCAAATTTGCCATTTTCATTCTGGAACGAGACGTTGATCTTTTTAAGACTGAGACATAAGATCAGCAAGACATGGGTGGGCGGGGCAGCACCCTTCCACCTCACCAAAATGTCTCACCTCACCGGGAGGGAACCAAAAGACAGCACCCAGCGTTTTGCCCCAGTAATACACTTATCATCCTCACCCACTGTACCAAAGAGAGCAAGTAGGGGGTTAGGAGCCAGTTTCCTTATTCAGAGTATAGAAAACCTCTTCCCAGACATCAGACCCACACCTGTTACAGCGGGGGTCTGAGCCAGGATTCAGCCTAGCTACTTTGGATTTAGATCTTTGGGATCCTTCGTGTGTGCATACTGATGATCCAAGTCTTTTATTTTATCGGCCAATTCTTGCTTTTCTATTACGTTTTTCCTGAGATATTCTGTCCCCAGAGGTTGTGGGGATGTTTGGGTCTAGAAAAAGTTTAATATGGTTATTTATAAATTATATAAAGGTATTATGTGATAGCAGTGTGGGGTTTAAACTCCTGCCTGATGCAGGGAAGTCGGGCATAGACAGGGCCAAACTTAAGGGGACATGATCTAACTATTTTCATGGTATTCACAGGCACACGCAATACTAGTCAAACAATTATCTCAGAAAAAATAGTCTATCCTAGAAGAGGTGTGAGGCAGATTAAAGAAAAAGAAACGCTCCCTATCAGTCAGATGGCGCCAAATATCTCTAACCCCATATGTAGAGAAGGAAGAGTGAACGTGCGACGCTGATTTACTCAGAGAGGTCGGTTTTAACGACAAAATAGGGTCCAACCAGCAAGTCAAGTCTCCGCCAATTATCAAAGAGTAGAAAACAACAGAAAAACCCAACAAACTGACTGTAGATATGAGACAATGTAAAACCACTTGAAAGACCAACGAGGTCATGAAGTGGGCAGAAACAAGGTGAAGGAATGCGATGGAAAAAAACCCACAGTAGATCAACTCAACAGTCAGGAGAAGGTGAAACAAACAAGTGTATGGTCTAAGGCAGGGGTGTCCAAACTTTTTGCAAAGAGGGCCAAATTTTATAAAGTGAAGATGCCTGGGGGCCAATGGTTCCTTTTGACTTTTTTTTTTCATAACAAAGTTACATGAAAATATAATGAAGAACACTTTTAATAGTCACAATTACCTTTATTTATAAAATAGAAATGTACCTAAATAAAAGACACTCAGTCAAGCATTTACAACTCTAAAGACACAATTCATTTATATCTGGAGAGTCAGACAACTTTGAACAAACTGTATAGAATACCCTAAATTTCCATGAGTTTGCATTATCTTTGCCTAATGAACATTTAAACAGGAGTTATAAGTAATGAAAAGTGTTCTGTTATCAATAAAGTGATAATATCTATAATCCAGTTTTGAGATCCTTCCCAGAGGCCTTAACGCCCACTCACATCCTGGGCCATCTGACCTCAGGAAATCACGTGATAGGGTGGGGCCAGGTTTCACAATGAGCTCACCCAAAACCCTGGCTGGTTGTGACCCACACCCGTTTTCACACCTTGGCTGATGTGATTAGGCAGAGGATCATTAGGGGGTCCTTTTGTCCCTCTTGGTGGGTTATTCCCACAAAGCTTAAATCTGGGACTCTCCACCATTTGATCCTAGAACTGAAGAAGCTTCTCGGACGAGAGGTGAAACATCTTCAAGCAACTTAAAGAAGTCCAGACGCTTTTCTTTGCAAGCTCCTTAGACTACGATGACCTGGATGACTGAGAACCTTCACAGACAAACAAGTGTATGACTGCTGAAGATTCTGCTGTCAGTTTAGGATAGAGACACACACAAAAAGACTCACACACAGCTGCAGAGCAAAATGTTCCTCAGAGGAAACACAAAGAAACAAAAGACACACATTTATACAAACACCTGGAGCGTCTGCAGACTGTCCAAAATGCTGCAGCAAGGCTTCTGACGAAAACATCGAAATACTCACATATAACACCGCTGCTTATACAGTAACACTTGCTCCCTGTCGAATTCAGAGTCCACTTTAAGATTCTGGTTCTGACATTTAAGGCTCTTCAAGAACAAGCACCATCATACATCATTGAACTCTTACAGCCCTATGCCCCTAGTAGGTCTCTGAGGTCTTGTGGTCAGGGCCTACTTGTTATTCAGTATACGAGACTGAAAACTAGGGGTGATTGAGCTTTTGCTACTGTGGCCGCCAGACTGTGGAATTCTCTTCCTCAGAACTTAAGATCTGCTGATTCGCTGATTACTTTTAAAAAACAGCTAAAAACACATCTTTTTAAAATTGCATTTTGTTAACTTTTGACTGTACTTTGTCTTTTTAATCTGTGCCTATACCTTGTAAAGCACTTTGTGATTTTTTTATCTAGAAATGTGCTATATAAATAAAATTTTACTTACTTACTTACTTACTTACACAAACCCGTGATGCAGACGCACAAAGAGACGTCAAATCACAAAGAGCAGCCCAACAAACACGAGAACTCACAACGACATGCAGGAATATACAAAATCACAGCAAAGACACACAAAAACAGTGAGAGCCAAGCGTGCATGTGCAGTGACACAACAGAGAAGCTGGAGCTTCTTGGTGGTGTGAAGCATCGGTGCACGCACACAGGTGAAGTCGTGTCTTTGTGTGGAAACGCAGCGACCAGAGCGTGTTTGGAGCCTGGGGCGTCTCTCTGAGCTGCCTGCTCCTAATTGGACCTAATCATCTGCTCAGAGCGTAAAACTGGCGTCTGTGTGGTTCAGGCACAGAAATCAAACACGTCCTCTGAAATATTCATCACTCGCTGCCTTCAAACTAACCCCCCTCTCTGTGTCTTTTCAGAGTTTCTTTGAGGGACAGTCCGCTCCCTGGGATTCGGCCAAGAAGGACGAGAACCGCATGAAGAATCGCTACGGCAACATCATTGCTTGTACGTACCCGTGCACGTCACCTGCGTCCGTCATAGAGGCTGATTTCAGCTGTTTGTGTCCACGGACAGTTAATAACATGAGACCGGGAACGCTGACCTCAGGTGTTGGTCTGACATGAGTTTTGGGCGTCTCGCTGCAGGATTCTCATGTCAGGCCAAACCTGCACAGCAGCACGGGGACAGGAGGAGGGTTTGGTTCCCAGACAGCTTCCTTTTATCAAGCTCAGAGTGACCTGAGAGAGCTCGTCACACTGGCGGTAAAAACTGACGCCATCCTGCGCTCGTGTGATCAAAATGGCAGCAGCACGGTTACAAAAACTATATATATCCATAGATATGGAGACAGAGTCCCAGAACTTGTCCCGGGACAGTGTTTCCAAGTCTTCCGTTTGGGCTCTGTCTTGGACTTGATATAGGACTTGTTGGTCCCCTTAGATCCTGGATTGGCTCTGTACTCAAACTTTCCAGGAGCTGATAGTCCTCTTCAAATTCCCAAACAGTCCTTGGTCAGCAGTCAGTGCAGTTTTTCGTTCCAGTCTTCCACCTGAAAGTTCAGCAGAGCCTCTTTTACTTTTCCATCATGGCTACGATTCGTGTCACCGACTCTGCGCTGTGTGATTGCTGCTGCTTTGACCTCCTGAGGTCCAGACTGATGTCTCAGTTTGAGTCCAGCCCAGAGTCCAGCTGTGACTCGTTCCCAGGACCAGTCTGGAATCAGAGTGAACTGATCTTGTTTGGTCCTGGTGTCAAAACTTTTCTTTGAAGCTTTCGGCTTTCAGACCAATCACAGGAAGTTATAGAGAAACCAGATGCTAATCAGTCAGGTGGCATAAAACGATGTCAGAGAGAAAACCTGCAGTTTCAGACAAGCTGTGTGTGTGTGTGTGTGTGTGTGTGTGTGTGTGTGTGGTGTCAGTTTTGATCAGCACACTGCCCCAGGTCTCACAAACACATCATGTAACTGCTCAGCTGACGTCCCACAAAGTCGGTGTTGACAGCTGCTGAAGAACATCAGGAAGCACACATGCGCGCGCACACACACACAGGGCCCTGTGGCGTGTAATTATGCTAATGAGGTGTGATGAAGGCCGAGGCTGTGAGCTACGGTGGCCTGCAGGGACACATTTTACATTCACACCCCCCCCCCCACACACGCACA
The DNA here is from genome assembly GCF_057381915.1 of Diplotaxodon limnothrissa. Lineage (NCBI taxonomy): Eukaryota > Metazoa > Chordata > Actinopteri > Cichliformes > Cichlidae > Diplotaxodon > Diplotaxodon limnothrissa. The sequence continues at coordinate 36,561,251 of NC_140604.1, read as the reverse complement.
CAAACACACACCTATCTGTGTGAATGACAGTAGTAACAGCCAGTGTGCTACAGGCGTCAGAGATGACGTGGGCGCTCTGTGGTCGGTGACACGGGAACAATTCAGCTCCAACTTTGATTTGTTTTTACTTTCTTTCATTAAATTTATCTTCATTTTTTTTATTCAGTTGTTATTTAAATTTAATGTCATCATTTTGAAACATCACACACAGTTTTCATCATTTTATTGAACAACTGTAATTAAAACTTTATTAATTTATTATTAGATGTTTTATCCTCAGGAACTGAGGATCGAACTAACAGTGTGTGTGTGTGTGTGTGTGTGTGTGTGTGTGTGTGTGTTAGATGATCACTCTCGTGTGCGTCTGCAGCCTCAGGATGGAGGCGGCGGCTCGGACTACATCAACGCTAACTATGTAGACGTGAGTAACACACACACACACAGAGTTTACTTTCCTATAAACGTCGATGTGAAACGTCCTGGTCGACTATGTTTCCATGACGACCGCCTCTGTCAGTGTCAGCTGTGTGTAAACATCACAGACATGTTGGCTCCCAACAGCTACACACACACACACACACACACACACACACACACTGCATGTTTTTGTTCATATGATCATGAGTTTGTGTGTGTGGGTATAACCTCTCTGTTCCCTCTCGCAGGGCTACCACAGACCCAACCACTACATCGCGACCCAGGGTAAGAAACCCACAGCTTCTTCTTCTTCTTTAGCTGCTCGTGATGTTTTTAAAGAAAAAACCTGAGCCGAGGGGTTACGTCGACGCCAGCAGGAAACGTGACATTGCACAATCCCTCCCAGACAAACAATATATGCTTCTACTTGCACCGACTCTTTCACAATAAAAGCCCTTGACCTGTACATTGTGCAGAACTCTTAAGACTTCAGCAGAGTTGTGAGAATTAGCTGAGTGAAGCAGATTAGAGGTGTCACCTTTTGATGTTCACAGTGCTTTGTGATTTCTTTGTGTGTAGTATTTTACTTTTCTATTTTTGAGTATCTTTTTGCTCTGTTTAGTTATATTTCCATTTCCATGTTGTCTCGTCTCCCCTTCCTGTGTGTTGTTCCATGTTCTCCACCCCATCATGTCCCTCTCTCATCTGCCTTTCCTCCTGTGTGATAGTCATGTTTGGTGTGTCTGCTTTTGCTTCCCTTGTGGTGCCATGTTCATTTGTGTCAGCTGTGTTTCCCAGATGTTTCTACTTCTATCATTGCCCTCCATGTATTTGAGTCCTCTGTCTTCCTTTGTTCTTTGTCAGGTTGTCTGTTCATCTCCCCCGTGTTCCCAGTTCCTAGTTTCCCAGTTTAGATTTAGCCCTTGGTTTTGCTTTCTCTCTTACTTTTGTACCTTTGTGTTTCAGCCTAAATTAATGGCTCTTCTTTTCTTAAACTTGGTTCTGTCTCTCTTGTGTCTGCATTTGGGTCTGCTCCAAAAACTCTCTGGCTACTCAGCCCCGACAAGAGGAGGCTGAAGCATTTATGTAGGAGTCAAATAAAATCTTACCTTTGGTTGAACAATGCTTTTATTTTTTAAATATGTTTATTAAGAATGTTTTAGGCTGTGGTGGGTTTGAGGCTGAGATGTGCGTGAGCTTGGGAGGTACTGACTGCATGTACTCGGCCTCACCTCAACACTTTGCTCGGGCTCTGGAGCCAGTTTTCTGGGCTGGACTGTGTTCCACTCTAGAGTTGCCCTGGTTGAGATGCGGTGGGCAGGGGTGGGTACACTTGTATCCCCTGCTTTGTTGCCTGTATGTTGGGGTTTTCCTGGTGGATGAGACGGTTGCTTCCCTGCGCCTTCAGGTGGAGGAATAGGTTCTGACTGTCGTTTGTGCCTATGCGCCAAAGGACAGTTTAGAGTATCCAGCCTTCTTAGAGTCACTGGGTGAGGTGCTGGAAAGTCCAGTCTCGGACTTAAACGCTCACATGGGCAATGACTGTGTGACCTGGAGGGGTGTGCATGGAAAGAACAGCATGCCCGAGTTGTGTCCTGCTATTGGGCTTCTGTGCTACACTTGGTCCACAATGAATACCGTGTTTGAATATGTGTTCATAAGTGCACCAGGACCCCGTAGGCCGCAGGTTGATGGATTTTTGTAATCGTATCATTGGTTCTGCAGCTATGTGACACTCGGTTGGAGCTGTCAGCTGTTGTGGTGCCATTTATTCAGGAGAATGAGGTATTCTACACACACTGTCTACAGTGATGGTAGGATGATATAGTCATGCAGTGGAGGGAACACTTTGAGAATCTGCTCAATTCCATAGTCACACCTTCTGTAATGGAAGCAGGGTCCGTTGAGGAGGGGGACCACTCACCCATCACTAGCTACAATGTAGCTTGCCATCGCCAGTGTGTGAATGTGTGTGTGAATGGGTGAATGACTGAATGTAGTGTGAAGCACTTTGGGGTCCTTAGGGACTAGAAAAAGCGCTATACAAATGCAGGCCATTTACCATTTATCACTAGGGGTAATGTTACCTCATCCACCCTACTGACCCTAGGGTGGATGAGGTTCGAGTTCCTGAAGGCTCTGGATTTGGTAGGGCTGTCCTGCCTGACACACCACTACTGCAACATGGAGATTTGGGGCGGCGCATCTGGATTGGGAGACTGAGGTGGTGGCTCCATGTTTAAGAAGTCTATGCCAGGGTGCTGGAAACGAGAGTCCCTCCATTACTTGAACCTCAGGTTCTGGAGGATCAAGGGGGTTTTCGTCCTGCTCGCAGAACACTGGACTCTCGAGGATATTTGACGGTCCATGGGAGTTTGCCCAAGTTTACTTGTGTTTTTTGGACTTGGAGAACAAACTCTACCCTCAGAGAACCCTGTAGAGGGTTCTTCAGGTGTGTTGGGTGTCTGGCCCATTGTTACGGGTCATTTGGCCCCAGTACAACCATAGTGAGAGCTTGGTTGGTATTCTAACGGTAAGTCAGAGATGGAGGACGTCTCAGTGTGGGGGCGGGGGGAGCTACAGTCATCCATCAAAAATGGATGGACTGACTGTATTCGATAACATCTGGATTGTTTTGGATGTTAAGGTTCAGACGTGTTGTTCAGACTCTTTCTGAGGACAGCATCAGCAAAAACATCACAGAGAATCTGTGAGATTTTAGGTTTCCTGCAGTTTCACAGTCACATCCAACCTGAGAGCCAACAGGTCCGTGTGCCAAAGCATTCTGAGAATTGTAGTTACATACTTCACTTTTTTATTTGAAGCAGAATTCAGAAAGTTTCAGTTTTAAGTCGTGAATATTAAAACACACGATGTGTTGTTGTTGCTCAGAAAGCCAGAACAACAAAACAAGTTCCACCTCTGACCACAGGTGGCGCCAAATCACCTGACACTGACTGTACACACACATGCACACACACACGCACACACACACGCGCACACACACACACACACACACACACACACACACACACACACACACACACACACACACACACACAGATCAGATCTCCAGGTAGAAATCCATCGTCCTGAACAAACAGTAGTGTTTGGGCCAGCATGTCAGTCTGTGAGCATGAATATGCAGTGTGTGTGTGTGTGTGTGTGTGTGTGTGTGTGTGTGTGTGTGTGTGTGTGTGTGTGTGTGCTCACAGCAGATTCTCGCTGTAAAACACTTGAGGACAGGAATGGATTAGCATGAACTAATTAGCTCGTCAAAACACAGACTGTCAACAGTAATTAAAAATATTTTCTGTGTGTGCGTGCGCTTCATTTTAATTAATTAAAAGAGTGATTATGATTCATGTAGAGCTCTGCAGTCTAATGTGAAGTTTACTGTATGTGTCTCAGGTCCCATGCAGGAGACGGTGTATGATTTCTGGAGGATGGTTTGGCAGGAGAATACCGCCGCCATCGTCATGGTAACCAACCTGGTGGAGGTCGGCCGGGTGAGCACACACACACACGTGCACACACACACACATGTGCCCGCACACACACGTGGATCGGTGCAGCCATCTGGTTGTTATTTCCTTGCTGATGAAGTTTGGGACTCCGTTTCCCAGAGTGCCGCTCTCATGTCTCCTGTTATTCTTCTCATGCTCTGACTCACGGTCACCTGCAGTAAACAGCGTGTCGATCACAGACGTGTACCTGTGGGTCGGAAAGGCTTCTTCAGTTGTAAGAAATAAAAAAACTCACCACAAACTCCACCGACCTCAACAACGAGGTCCAGAAACTTACACTTGATCCAGATGAAACCACGGTGTCATTTGATGTGGTCTCTCCTCACCTGCACACCTACAGCTGTCAGAAAAAAACTAAAGACAGACAGGTCCTTCGAATAAACAGAACCGGCTTCATATCGATCACATTTGCACACTGTTAGACCTCTGCCTCACCAATACATATTTCAAATACAACGAAGGCTTTTACAGACAAAAGCATGGCTGTGCCATGGGCTCCCCCGTGTCACCTATTGTAGCCAACCTTTACATGGAGGAAGTGGAAAGGAAGGCTCTTGGCTCTTTCAAAGGAAGAGTACCCAGCCACTGGTACAGATATGTAGACGACACCTGGGTCAAAATCAAAACACAAGAAGTGGAATCCTTCACTGCGCACATTAACGCTGTGGATAAAAACAAAGTTCACCAGGGAAGACACAAAGGACGACTGTTTGCCTTTCCTGGACCAAACAGCCAATTCATAAACGCACAACATAGAAGAGCCACCTCCACGGGACAAGACTCAGCTGTCCATCTGCATCTAAAGGTCAAAGGTCACTCTTTCGAGGATGCCAATGTTCACATTTTGGACAGAGAGGACAGATGGTTTGAAAGAGGAGTGAAAGAAGCATCTATGTCCACTGTGAGCGACCATCTTTGAACAGAGGCGGTGGCTTACGACACCAATTCTCTGCCATCTATAATCCAGTTTTGAGATCCCTCCCCAGACGCCTTAACGCCCACTCACATCCTGGGCCATCTGACCTCAGGAAATCACATGATAAGGTGGGGCCAGGTTTCACAATGAGCTCATCCGAAACCTTGGCTGATTGGGACCCACACCCGTGTGATTAGGTAAAGGATCAATCATCTTGGGGACACTCCCACAGGCTTAATTCTGGGACTCTCCACCATTTGCTCTTATAACTGAAGAAGCTTCTTGGATGAGAGGTGAAACGTCTTCATGGAAACCTAAAGAAGCCCAGACGCTTTTCTTTGCAAGCTCCTCAAACTACGATGACCTGGATGACCGAGAACCTTCACAGACACTTTGCGTGTTTCAGATTTGCTTCTCTGAGCATTGACTTTCCCGCTGCGGCGTAGCGGCACTGCATCCTCGAGGACTCTGACGCACTGCTCCTCACAGCCGTCCGTCTCTGAGGGTGCCGTGCTCAGGTTCTAACTATTGGGTAGTGGCTGTGTGACCTCATCGCATTTGCTCGGCATTCTGGGAAACTCACGGTGTGCTCCTGTGAATCGCGCTGCAAATTGATAAACACGCCGCCATTTCCTCCTGAAAATAAAGGATCGAACCTGAGATCAGACACACACACCTGCAGGCGGGCGTCGCTAAGCCCTCATTACCCAGAAGGCACCAGGGAACTGCTCCCCTCCTTTACAGAGGGGGGATTCTGGGATAGAGCCTGATTGTCTCCCTCTGTCTCTCACACACACACACGCACACACACACACACACTGTCACGTTAGCCTGATTTGTTCTCTCACCCCTCCCTCCCTGTTTACCTCGTTGGTTGTCATGGTGACAGTGTGATTAGCTCTGCAGTAATTAGCTGTCAATGAGGAGAGGGGGAGGGGGCGGAGCCTCTAATGAGATTTTAATATCAGCTGCTTTTGTTCTGTTTGTGTTTCTGTTTAATTAATGAGGCAATTTAATCCTGTGTGTGTGTGTGTGTGTGTGTGTGTGTGTGTGTGTGTGTGTGTGTGTGTGTGTGTGTGTGTGTGTGTGTGTGTGTAGGTGAAGTGTTGTAAGTACTGGCCTGATGACACGGAGATCTACGGCGACATGAAGGTGACGCTGATCGAGACTCAGCTGCTGTCTGAGTACGTGATCCGGACCTTTGCTGTAGAGAAGGTAACACACACACACATACGCACACACACATACGCACACACACAATCCTTCGTTATGTCCAAAAACCTCTGTGTACACACACCTCTACAGTTCAGTTCAGCTCCATCAGTGCAGCTGTTCTCCAGCTGTTACAATAAAGTTGAACATGCACATGAACAAAGGATCTACACGAGGTGTAGGCCGCCGTGACCTCAGCTCGCTGACACTGACACAGCACAGAGTTGTCTTCAGTTGTTTCCTTTCAGAGGAACTCTGACCCCACCTTACCTCAGGGACGTGGGTGGAGGAGTGAGGTAAATTTGTTGATTCCAGGTCAGAGGTCAGTCGTGTTTTTATATTGGAGAATTTTGTGGATAATGTTGATGTAATCTACAAGAGAGCGAATCTTATCAGGACGTGAGTGTAAGCATGTTGGACAGAGTGTCAGAGTCTGGTATGGTAACCTGACAGGAACAAACTGAACGGGAATATTACACCTGCTGGAAAAATCCACAACAAACGTCATCACGTGATCTGCGTCATCGCACCGTCTAAAGGGAAGCTCGTTCTAAACTACAGTCGTCAGGACGACGTTAGACCTGCGTCCACCTAGCAACAACCCGTGTCAGGGACCATAGCATCACCAGTGTGCTGAGCAATCAGAATCACAATCGTGTTTATTGGCCATGTATATGTGCAGACACATACAAGGAATTTGGTTCCGGTAGATGGTGACTCACAAGCACAGCAATGTAAATCACACACACACACACACACACGTGTCTATATATACATTACACATGCATACACATACATACACAAAGCTGTGTAAACCAACTATAAATAACCAATCCAAACTTATATACATAAACTACAGGATGACAGAAATGAAATGGGGTTGAGTGAATACTACAGAATGTACATAAGTTGCAGTTGCAGTCTGGCAGTGGGAGCAGTGTGACAGGTCAACTGTTTAGGAGGGAGATGGCGAGGGGAAAGAAACTGTTCCTGTGTCGGGTGGTCCTGGTCTGCAGGCTTCTGTACCGTCTGCCAGAGGGCAGCAGATCAAAAAGTCTGTGTCCAGGGTGTGAGGGGTCTGCGATGATTTTCCCTGCCTGGTTCCTGGTTCTTCAGATGTGCAGGTCCTGGATGGAGGGCAGGGGGGCATGATGATCTTCTCTGCTGCCCGTACAGTCCGCTGCAGTCTGCTCCTGTCCTGTTTAGTGGCTGCACCATACCAGACTGTGATGGAGGAGCACAGGGCAGACTCAATGACCGCAGTGTAGAACTGGATCAGCAGCTCCTGTGGGAGACTGTACTTCCCCAGTTGTCTCAGGAAGTACATCCTCTGCTGGGTCTTTTTGAGGATGGAGTTGATGTTGGTCTCCCACTTCAGGTCCTGGGAGATGGTGGTACCCAGGAACTTGAAGATCTCCACAGTCGACACCGGGCTGTCTGATATGGTGAGGGGGAGCAGAGTTGAGGGATGTCTCCTGAAGTCCACTGTCATCTCTACAGTTTTAAGAGTGTTCAGCTCCAGATTGTGCTGACTGCACCAGCGTACCAGCCGCTCAACTTCCTGCCGGTATGCAGACTCATCACCATCCTGAATGAGGCCAATGACAGTGGTGTCATCTGCAAACTTTAGGAGTTTGACAGCCAAGTTCTTGGAGGTGCAGTCGTTAGTGTAGAGGGAGAAGATGGCGCCGGTGAGGTTGGCTGCCGTCACGACTGCTCCGACCACTTTTTCTTTGTCTTTGTTTTTTAAGTTAGTTTTCAGCGTTTCTAAATCGGCAAAATCATCACCATTGGGTACATTAGGTATGACAGTGACACTCTTGTTTCTATTGGTATACAATGTACTCACAATTCGAAGTTTTTAACTCCGGATCCGAGCTGGCCAAGTGAGATCTTGAGGGAGAACAAAGGGAAGCGGCGGCGGCCTAGAGAGACGCGAGCCGGCGTCAGGAACAGGCTGAGAGCTCGTGCACACCGCACACTTCTGCCTAGCATCCTGCTCGCCAGCGTCCAGTCACTGGAGAACAAGCTTGACGACCTCAGGGCCAGGGTAAAGTTCCAGAGAGACATCGGGACTGCAATCTCCTCTGCTTCACCGAGACATGGCTGAACCCAGCGGTGCCGGACCACGCCATCCAGCCGGCCGAGTTCTTCTCGGTTCACCGCATGGACAGGACACGGGACTCGGGGAAGTCAAGGGGAGGCGGCGTGTGTTTAATGGTGAACAACAACTGGTGCAACAGTGCGAACGTTGTTCCTCTCACACGCTCCTGCACACCAAATCTGGAACTACTGTCCATCATGTGTCGTCCTTTTTATCTACCTCGGGAATTTACATCGGTCATTGTAAGTGCCGTTTATATTCCACCACAAGCGGACACGGTCACCGCCTTATGCGAGCTGCATGAGGCACTCACACAGCACCAGACACAACACCGGGACGCTGCGCTTATTGTGACGGGGGACTTTAATAGCGCCAACCTCAAACGCGCAGCGCCGAACTTTTATCAACACATCACCTGCCCCACCAGGGGTGAAAGGACACTGGACCACTGCTACACTACGGTCAAGGACGGCTACAAGGCACAATCCCGCCCTCCGTTTGGCAAATCTGATCACGGCGCCATCTTCCTCATGCCAAAATACAAACAAAGGCTGAAACAGGAAGTTCCGGTTCAGAGGAAGGTCGCGCGCTGGACGGATCAATCGGTGGCCACGTTACAGGACACACTCGATGACGCAGACTGGGGCATGTTCAGAAACAGCTCCGACGATGACGTCAACGTGTTTACGGAAGCGGTTGTGGGATTCATCGGGAAACTAGCGGATGATACCATGGAGACAAAGACTATCACAACGTTTCCCAACCAGAAGCCGTGGGTGGATAAAACCATCCGCGACGCTCTGAGATCCCGCACCGCTGCCTACAACACGGGACTCACAACGGGGGACATGGACCCGTACAAAGCCGCGTCATATAACGTGCGGAGGGCGGTGAAAGAGGCGAAGCAGCGCTACGGGAGGAAACTAGAGTCACAACTCCAACAGAGTGAATCTAGGAGCCTGTGGCGGGGACTAAGGACAATAACGGACTATAAAGCACCAACAACCGGTATGACGAACGCGGCCGTGACTCTGGCAGACGAGCTGAACACTTTCTATGCTCGCTTCGAGGCTGCAGCTAAGGACTCCAACAATGCTAGTGTTAGCGGCGCTAACGGCTGCAGACAGGAAGATACTGCCAGCACCGGAAACGTGCTCGTCATCTCCGAGCATGAAGTAAGGAGAGCCTTCAAGAGAGTGAACACCAGGAAAGCAGCAGGACCAGACGGCATCCCAGGTCGTATCCTCAGAGACTGCGCATACCAGCTAGCTCCTGTGTTCACTGAGATATTCAACATCTCTTTATCTCAGTCGGTGATCCCCACATGCTTCAAAGAGTCCATCATTGTTCCTGTGCCGAAGAAACCCCACCCTGCTTCTCTCAATGACTATCGCCCTGTAGCCCTCACCTCAGTAGTGATGAAGTGCTTTGAACGCCTGGTCAGAGACTTCATCATTTCTTCACTACCAGACACACTGGACCCACTACAGTTCGCTTACCGTCCAAATCGTTCCACAGGCGATGCCATCTCTCATCTCCTCCACACATCACTCACTCACTTGGACACTAGAAGGGGGAATTATGTTAAAATGCTCTTCATAGACTACAGCTCTGCATTTAACACCATAATTCCCTCCACACTCACCACCAAGCTGGAGCATCTGGGACTCAGCTCATCTATGTGTCAGTGGATCTCCAACTTCCTAACTGGCAGACCACAGGCAGTAAGGATGGGCGGACATGTCTCAGCCTCCACCACTCTCAGCACTGGAGCCCCCCAGGGGTGTGTTCTGAGCCCCCTGCTGTACTCTTTGTACACATATGACTGTGTGGCCACTACCAGCTCCACCACCATCATTAAGTTTGCTGACGACACCGTCGTGGTGGGCCTGATCTCTGATAACAACGAGACGGCCTACCTGAAGGAGATTAGGAATCTGGAGAACTGGTGCCAGAGGAACAACCTCCTTCTAAACGTCAGTAAGACAAAGGAGCTGATAGTGGACTTCAGCACTAAGCAGGAGAGGAACTACCAGACCCCCGTCATCAACGAGTGCCCAGTGGAGAGAGTGGACAGCTTCAAATACCTCGGAGTTCACATCACGCAGGACCTGTCATGGTCCTGTCACATCAACACCGTGGTGAAAAAGGCCCGTCAGCGTCTCTACCACCTCAGACGCTTGAGAGACTTCCAACTGCCCTCCAAGGTGCTCAGGAACTTTTACTCGTGCACCATAGAGAGCATCCTGGCGGGAAACATCTTAACCTGGTTCGGGAACAGCACCATGCAGGACAGACGAGCTCTACAGAGGGTTGTGCGGTCAGCTGAGCGCACCATCCGCTCCGAGCTCCCTGACCTGCACTCAATCTACAGCAGGCGGTGCTGGACCAAGGCCAGGAAGATCGTGAAGGACCTCAGCCATCCCAACAACAGACTGTTCTCTCTGTTGAGGTCAGGAAAGCGATTCCGCTCCCTGAAGACCAACACAGAGAGACTGAGGAGGAGCTTCTTCCCGCAGGCGATACGGTCTCTCAATCACACCACCACACAGTACTGACCCACACATATGGTTCTTACACACACACTGGACTTTCTGGACTTTGGTTTTGCACAACACTGGTCACTATATTCTTCATTTCCGGTTAATACTTGTACAGCTGCTGTTATTGTGTATATATTTATTTATATTTCTTCATACATTCTTATACAGTTCTATATTGTGTATTTTGTTGTACAGTTATTTCATTTTTAACCTTAATTTATATTTTATTCCTTCCTAGTTAAATTTACCCTTTTTAATTTTTCATATTTAGAGCCTTTTCCTTTTTTGTTTTCTTTAGGTCACGAGCAGTTGTCCAAGCATTTCACTACATATCGTACTGTGTATGACTGTGTACGTGACAAATAAAATTTGAATTTGAATTTGAATTTGAACAGTAGTGGTGAGAGAACACATCCTTGAGGGGCACCAATACTGAGGGACCGAGAGGTGATCTCCCCAGCCTCACTTGTTGCTTTCTATCTGTCAGGAAGCTGGTGATCCACTGACAGGTAGCTGGTGACACGCTGAGCTGGGAGAGTTTGGAGGAGAGAAGTTCAGGCACGATGGTGTTAAAAGCCAAACTAAAGTCCACAAACAGGACCCTGGCATAAGTTCCCGGGCGGTCAAGGTGTTGCAGGATTTAATGCAGCCCCATGTTCACTGCATCATCCACCAAACTGTTTGCCCGGTAGGCAAACTGCAGAGGGTCCAGCAGGTGGCCTGTAATGTCTTTCAGATGGGCTAACACCAGTCGTTCGAAGGATTTCATGACCACAGACGTCAAGGCGACAGGTCTGTAGTCATTCAGTCCTGTGATGATGGGTTTCTTGGGAACAGGGATGATGGTGGAGCGTTTGAAGCAGGAGGGAACTTCACACAGCTCCAGGGATCTGTTGAAGATGCGAGTAAAGATGGGAGCCAGCTGTTCAGCACAGGTTTTGAGGCAGGAGGGTGAGACGCCGTCTGGTCCAGGGGCTTTCCTGGGCTTCTGTTTCTGGAATAGTCGGCTCACATCCTGAGTGTGTATTCTTAGTTTCAGGGAGGAGGAAAGGGGGTGAGAGGTGTGGTGGAGGTCGTTGAGTCTGAATTGGAGAGGGTGGTGGTGGTCGTTGAATCTGGATTGGGGAGGGTGGTGGTGGTCGTTGGGTCTGAATTGGAGAGGGTGGTGGTGGTCGTTGAATCTGGATTGGGGAGGGTGGTGGTGGTCATTGGGTCTGGATTGGGGAGGGTGGTGGTGGTCGTTGAATCTAGATTGGAGAGGGTGGTGGTGGTCATTGGGTCTGGATTGGGGAGGGTGGTGGTGGTCGTTGAATCTAGATTGGGGAGGGTGGTGGTGGTGGTCGTTGGGTCTGGATTGGGGAGGGTGGGGGTGAAGGGGGGAGAGGTGGAAGGTGTGTTGGGGGTCAATGTCTGAAGCAATGTCCCTGGGGAGGGGAGGGTGGGGCGTGGGAGTCTGTCCGTCTCAAACTTTCAGTAGAAAGTGTTTAACTCGTTGGCCAGGTCTTTGTTTGCTTCAACAGTGGGTGGGGGGCGTCTGTAGCTGGTGATTTCCTGCAGGCCCCTCCACACTGACGCTGGGTCGTTGGCTGAGAGCCGTTCTTCCAGCTTCTGGGAGTAGATCCTTTTAGCTGCTTTGATCTCCTTGGTCAGTGTGTTCCTGGCTTGCTTGTACAGGGCCCTGTCACCACTTCTGTAGGCGTCCTCCTTGGCCTTACGAAGATGTTGAAGTTTAGGAGTGAACCATGGTTTATTGTTGTTGTATGTGCAAAAGGTCTTTGTTGGCACACACACGTCTTCACAGAAACTGATGTTTGATGTCACAGTGTCCGTGAGCTTATCTAGGTTCTCAGATGCAGCTTCAAAAACAGTCCAATCAGTGCAGTCGAAACAGTCCTGCAGTTCCTGCTTTGCTGCGTTAGTCCACTTCATCACAGTTTTGACTACAGGCTTCGCACGTTTGAGTTTTTGCCTATAAACTGGAATAAGATGGACCAGGCAGTGATCAGAATTTCCCAAAGCTGCCCGGGGCACAGAGCGATAGGCATCTTTTAGAGTGGTGTAGCAGTGATCCAGTATGATGTTGTCCCTGGTGGGGCAGTCTATATGCTGTCTGTATTTAGGGAGTTCGTGGTTTAGGTTTGCTCTGTTAAAATCCCCAAGAATAATTGTAAAGGAATCCAGGAATGTCCTCTCCAGGGTAGTAATCTGGTCAGCCAGCTCGCACAGTGCGTTGTTCGCGTTGGCCTGTGGAGGGATGTAAACTCCAACCACCATGAAGGAAGAAAACTCCCACGGTGAATAAAAAGGTTTACAGTTGATGAAAAAACGTTCCAAGTGTGGGCTGCAGTGTTTCTGTAACACTGTGACATCAGTACACCAACCTTCGTTGATGCAGAAGCAGACTCCACCACCCTTTGTTTTCCCTGACAGCTCCATTTCGCAGTCCGCCCAGTGAAGCCCGGCAGATTTAAGACAGCGTCTGGGACTCGCTCACTGAGCCAGGTTTCAGTGAAGCAGAGGGCAGCAGAGCGTGCAAAGTCCTTGTTAGTCCAGTTTAAGAGAAGTAATTCATTGACTTTGTTTGGAAGGGAGCGGAGATTTGGGAGGTGAATGGAGGAGAGTCCCGTGCGGAATCCTCGCCGACATAGTTTCACCAGCGCACCAGCGTGAGTCCCCCGTCTACGTCTCCTCCAGGAGCCACAGAGAGCTGCTGCGCCTCCAACTAAAATCTCCAAAAAACTTTCCGGGTTTGTGAAAAATGAGAACTATTGTGAGATGACTGCCTGATGTTTAGCAGTTGATCTCTGGGGAAAGTGATGTGGTTCGAGTGATCAAAAGTGCAGAAAATAAACAAAAACAAAAAAAATGCGAGAGAGCGCAGTACCGAGGCTGCCATCTGCAGCGCCATCTTGAAAGTGCACAGGTGTGTGAGTAATCAGAAGCTGTGTTTCTATGGATGCTTCATGCATGTGTCAGTGGGGGCCCAGTTTATCAGTGTTTATTATGAATGTATTTGGGACTGACGTGGTCAGTGAAGGTATTCTGATGTCACCGCCAGCAACTGAAGGACTTAAAGCTAAAATATCTTTATGTTACACCTGTGCACACAGAGGTGTAACACACACACAGACATGTACACACACCTGTGCACACACAGACCTGTGCACACAGAGGTGTAACACACACACAGACATGTACACACACCTGTGCACTGACCTGACCTCCGTTCTCTGTCTGTGTCAGAGGGGTGTGGCAGAGATCAGGGAGATCCGTCAGTTTCATTTCACCGGTTGGCCTGATCACGGCGTCCCGCTTCATGCCACCGGGCTGCTCGGCTTCATCCGCCGCGTCAAGGCCAAAACCCCACCCACCGCCGGTCCCACTGTGGTCCACTGCAGGTACGACTTTTACTGTCATTACTAGTAACAAAGAAACTTCATCACTGCTGACGTGACTGTGTGTGTGTGTGTGTGTGTGTGTGTGTGTGTGTGTGTGTGTGTGTGTGTGTGTGTGTGTGTGTGTGTGTCAGTGCGGGGGCGGGACGTACAGGATGCTTCATCGTGATCGACATCATGCTGGACATGGCGGAGAGAGAGGGCGTGGTTGACATCTACAATTGTGTCCGCGAGCTGAGAGCACGAAGGGTTAACATGGTCCAGACTGAGGTACACACACACTCACTCACAAACACACACACACACACACACACACACACTCACTCACAAACACACACACACACACACACACACACACACACACACACTCACAAACACACACACACACACACACACACACTCACAAACACACACACACACACACACACACACACACACACACACTCACTCACAAACACACACACACACACACACACACACACACACACACACACACACACTCACAAACACACACACACACACACACACACACACACTCACTCACAAACACACACACACACACACACACACACACACACACACACACACACACACACACTCACAAACACACACACACACACACACACACACACATTCACACAGTGAAATACCTTCTACCTGTGTGCAGGTGTTCTGACCTGCAGGTAAACACTGTTTTACGTGATCACTAATAACTTAATGTTTCAAACTGCACGTGCTCAGTTACTCAGCTTCATTCATGATCAAAGTTTCATCGATCATTCCTCATTGTCTCCGACTTGTCCTCACATCTTCATCGCTGACTGACAGGAAATGACAGAAATGAACGCCGCGATGACCTTCTCTAACTTTGAATGTCACTCGCCTGTTCTCCAGCCGCCGTGCGCTGACATTAATCTTTTATGAAGTGACATTTCAGCAGCCGACGTCCCGTCAGTCAGAGCTGGGGAGGAGGAGGAGGAGCTTATTTAAACAGTGTCTGACCACCTTCCTCTGTCTACCAGGAGCAGTACGTCTTCATCCACGATGCCATCTTGGAGGCGTGTCTGTGCGGTGACACAGCGATTCCAGCCAGTCAGCTGCGGTCGGTTTATTATGAGATGAACCGATTGGATCCTCAGACCAACTCGAGTCAGATCAAAGAGGAGTTCAGGGTAACGTGACGACCATGTTAATATTCTTCACGCTTCGTTTAGAGCACGAACCTGCCAGCGTCCATGAAATAATCAAACCACATCACAGCTCTGAGTGATGACATCATTGCACCGCAGTTTCAAAATAAAAGTCAGAAATTCATATTATACAGTCTAAATATTGAGCCCGGTTCTGTCTGAGGTTTCTTCCTGTTAAAAGGAGTTTTTCCTTCCCACTGTCGCCAAAGTGCTGCTCACAGGGGGTCATATGATTGTTCTCTCTGTGTCGCTGTAGCGTCTTTACTTTAAATGGATACGTTATTGATCCCACATCGGACGCTTTTGTGTTACAGCAGCATGACAGCGAGTAAAAATACACAACAATAAACGACACGGTTAAAATAAAAGTGCCACAGACACCCAGTAACAAACTGGTAACAAACTGGTGTGTGGTGTGTGCGCGCACAGACGCTGAACATGGTGACGCCGACTCTGCGAGTGGAGGACTGCAGCATCGCTCTGCTGCCCAGAAACCATGAGAAGAACCGCTGCATGGACGTGCTGCCTCCAGACCGCTGCCTGCCCTTCCTCATCACCATCGACGGGGAGAGCTCCAACTACATCAACGCTGCGCTCATGGATGTACGTGACACACACACACACACACACAGTGGGTTTGATGAATGTGACTGCAGATTCGCAGCTTTGATTCGAAGCTTTTGTTCCACAATAAGTGAAGCAGATTAAAGATGGGGAGCTGATCCGATATCTTTTCACTGGATCTCTCAGTTTGGCCCAAAGAGATGTGAGTGCAGGTGAAGGAGAACATTAGGCTGAAAAGTAAACCAATCAGAAACTCTGAGAGCGACCAGCCCAGCCGTCAGATTCTTTGTTTAGCAAACAGCACAGAGGACTGAAGCGGAGAACACTCAGTCGCTCTGCCATCGTGCTGTCCTGCTGCAGCGGCTTTCTCGCTGAGCGCAGATCATTCATGAATTCTGTGTGAAGTCCTTCAGGTGAGCTTGTTGCCCTGTTGTGGAGATGTGTTGGATTCTGTGTTATACTTGGAGCCTGTCATTTGGTGGCGATAGTGAGTGGAGGACTTCTCTTCTAAGCTAACATTAGCAAGTGCTGCTCGGTGTCGATGCAGCAGAGGCTTTAACACCGAGTGTTAGGGCACTCGGAGCACAAGCGTCACTGCCTCCGAGTCAGTTACACCCACATCAGACCTGCCTGAGGCAGCCAGACAGCTGTCGCTATAGAAACTCCAGGAAAGTGTTTAAAATATCAAAGTTAACGCTAAGGTTCAAAGAAGGAAGCACGCGTTCAGAAATCTGCTGAAAACACCGACGTCGGAAATCCTGAGCACGGCTGTGTACAACAGTGACATCCACCCTGCTGTGTCTGCTTGTGTGACATCACTTCCTGCTGTCTGACTGACCTCGTGTCATGCAGAGCTACAAGCAGCCGTCGGCGTTCATCGTTACCCAGCATCCTTTGCCCAACACGGTGAAGGACTTCTGGCGCCTGGTCCTCGACTACCACTGCACATCCATTGTCATGCTGAATGATGTCGACCCCGCACAGGTGAAGCTCCACCCACACACACACTCAAAGATTTTCAGATATATTAGAACAGGTGGGTGATGATGACATCATAGCACAGGTGCTTTGGTAAGGGCGGTGTAAAACTCATGAGCTGATCAATAACTTCCCTTTGTGTATGTGTGTGTTAGCTGTGCCCTCAGTACTGGCCAGAGAACGGTCTCCATCGCCTCGGCTCGCTGCAGGTGGAGTTCGTGTCCGCTGACCTGGAGGAGGACGTGATCAGCCGAATCTTCAGGATCTACAACACAGCCAGGGTGCGCTTTTAGATTACTGTTACTTACCCGTAAATATGCTGCGTTACTAAACCGTGATTTTGTTTGTGAGAGTGTCTCATGACAATGACGTGAGCGCGTGCGACGTCCGTGGTAGCAACAGACGTGTGCAGATCAACAATGGATAATATGGAGTGTTGGAGGGAGTATGACCATGCAGCATTTAAAGCTTGGAAGTAATCACATTACTTTAAGTCTGATTCTGTAAAAAGTGACAGAAACATTAGCGCCTGCTGTAAACTCTGCGTGGGAAGAAAACTTCTTTCTACAGCGAAAAATTAAACTTCAAATATGATCAAGCACTGAGCACGCTGCCACGTTTTTTAAAAATCCCGTCCACACGTAACCACAAAAACGCGCTAGGAAGATGCCAAAGCAACAGGTGGCGATATATTCCTAACCATGTAGAAATGTTGGCCAATCAGAAGTCTAGAAGCCTCGGTGGGAAAGAGTGAACAAAGATGGCGCATAGAAGCAGAACCGAGTCCTGTGTGTGGAAGGACAGTAACTGTGTGTGTAGGCGCACACCTTTGACGCTGCGTTTTCTCCGTTTTCCTCGTCCACATGTAAACGCAAAAACTGGGTTTTCAAAAATCTCCACCCTGGCAGGAGTTTTTAAAAATCTCAGTTTTCAGTGACTGAAAACGCAGTTTACATGTGGACGAAAGGTGCAAACGCATAGAAAAATTTGCGTTTTCAAAAATACCCGGGTGGATGTAGCCTTAGTTTGTTTCCTGTAAAAACCTGGCTGCCCTTCACTCTGTAAGTATCAGTAGGTTGGAATGTCAAATAAAATACACTGAAATTTGATTTATTAAATTGATTTAATGTAAGTAACAAACTTGAGCCAAACTCAAGTCCAGCCAGGTTTACACCCAGGCTGCTCTTGTGCTTACATTTGGTCTCAGCCCACAGTCAGGGCTTTGTCACGCTCGCCTTGATCTTCACCAGGAGCGACATATGCGTTGGGTTGTTGACATGCTGGAAGACAAAGTGATGACTCCGACCTAGTTTAGCCTGACTGCTTCAGGTCTTCATTCACATATCCTTCTTTCTTCATGGATCCACCCACCTCGATGAAATTCCCAGGTCCAGACGCAGTGAAGCATGCCCACAGCATAATACTGCCACCACCGTGCTTCACTGTGGGGACGCTGCCCTTTGGGTCGTAGCCTCCGTCTTCTTTCTCAGTCCGTCCCTGTGCAGGGTTCTATTGGCCGTCTTCTTTGAGACTAGGATTCCTGACTCGGCTGAGTCATCCATTAGTGTCTCTGCCGTGCTGGAGCCCTGAGAGAACCACCATCGTGGCCGTGGTCCTGTCAGGGCGATGGCTGTTCTCTCACTCTCCCCTGCCGTGGTGGCTGTTCGCCATCGTTAGAACCACCTCGCCTCTACGTGACGTCTCTGTGGATGTGTAATTACCTTTGTCTTCAGATCCTGACGGAGTAAAACTGCATCACCCTACACGGAGGGTCTGTTTGGTTTTGCCCTCACATATTCAGGGCGCGTTTGATTTCTGTGTAATAAAGCTGAGCTGCGCCTGTGTTTGATCCAAGCCTCCGCTCTCTCTCTCCTGCTGCACCAGATTTAGCTCAGGATGTGTTTGATTTAAGCCTCCTCACCTCCCCATCGGGCTGAGTTTGAGTGCGGCTGTGATTCAGGGCCTCGTTTCCTCCATGCGTCTCAACAAATATCGGCTGTGTTTGAGCCGCGCTCCCGTCTCCACCCGCCTCGCTGTGGCAGCTTGATTTTGGTGTTTGAGTTAAAGCTTTCTCCTGCTGTCTGCTCACAGGAACCTGTCTTTGCTTTCTTTCCTGTCTCAATAAGCTTCCTAATATCTTTCCTTTCCTCTCATTTCCTTCCATCTACATTATATATCTTCCTTTCCTCTCTCCTGTTCTTTCCTTTCTTCTTTACTCCTAAAATGTATTTCTTTTGACTTCCTTTCCCTTTCTCCCTTCACAGTTTCCTTACTTCCTTTCTCCTTAGTGTTTAGTTTAGAGGTACACTTGGTTCATGTTTCTGTTCTTCTGGGGAA
Source organism: Diplotaxodon limnothrissa (assembly GCF_057381915.1). Lineage (NCBI taxonomy): Eukaryota > Metazoa > Chordata > Actinopteri > Cichliformes > Cichlidae > Diplotaxodon > Diplotaxodon limnothrissa. Next base: position 36,542,068 of record NC_140604.1, on the reverse strand, counting down.
GTGTTTGATTATACATTGGTTGTTTGGGGCGAGCTTGTTTTGACTGCCTGGTTCTCCCTGTGTCTCCAGCCGCAGGACGGGTACCGCATGGTGCAGCAGTTCCAGTTCCTGGGCTGGCCGATGTACCGCGACACGCCCGTCTCCAAGCGCTCCTTCCTCAAGCTCGTGCACCAGGTGGACAAATGGCAGGAGGAGTACGACGGCGGCGAGGGACGCACCGTCGTCCACTGCCTGTAAGAGTACACACAACACTGCACGCAGCACTGCAGAAAGTACTACACAGTGTACTACACACAGTACTGCAGACAGTACTACACAAACTACTACAAAAGTACACTGTCTTATAATACACACAGTACTACACACAATACTACATAAAGTACACTGTCTTTTAATAAACACAGTACTAAAGACATTACCCTTTAAGAGTACCACACAGTATTACATGCAGTACTACACATAACACTACAGAAAGAAAACTGTGTTTTCATTACTTTACTGCAAGAGTATCACTGTTTCTTACACAGGAAATACACACAGTACTGCAGAGAGTACTGCAGTATCAGTAGTTATAAAGTTTGTGTTTGTGTGGTGTTTTGTCTCCATCTAGTGGTCACAACATAAACTGCTTTCATTCTCATCTATGTAACCCCTGACTCCACTCTCCTCTCCTCTCCTTCCTGCACTGCATGCTGGGAGTGTGAGTGAATGGGTGTGTGAAGGTGTTTGGTGAGTGTGTGGAGCTGCTGAGTGAGTTTGGGACGTTTGGACTGTTTTTTCCAGAAAACTTTATGGGTGGTTAAAAGGTAAGGCAAGTTTATTTCATTGTGTTGTGTGAAGTGAAGAGTTTTAGTTAATTCGCCAGTTTTACCTTGAGCAATGGCGTCCCTCCCTAGTGAGGGTTCGCCTCCCCTGTCTATTAGACAGGGGAGGCCCCCCCAACAGTACACCGTGGAGCAGGCTCTGCTAGCTTTTGGTGAACAGGTGGGCCATGAGAACACAACTTGCGGCTCTCGGATGAACAAGGCTGTGGTTACCTTTCTCCGTGAGGAGCGGTTGGTTCACCTGTTAGTTGAAAGGGGGATCATTTTGGATGATTTGTTGTGGCTGTTTCACCACTGTTTGCGGTGACCCGCGTAGATGGCGTTTATCCCCAATGAGCTACTTGAAAAGGAACTGACCTGCTTTGGAAAGTTTGCTAGCGGGTTCAGTGTTGTTCGTCTTGGCTGCAAAGATGCCAGACTGCAGCACATTCAGTCACTATGAAGGCAGGCCTTCATGTACTTGAACGATCCTTCACAGACACTGGAAGTGTCGTTTAAAGTGAGATACGAAAACGGCTTGTATACTGTTTATGCAAGCGCAGTTAGCATGAAGTGCATGTTGGCCATAAACGCTCATCCTGCCCTCATAAAGAGCACGAAGTGCGCAATGACACAGGTAAACAGCAGGGCCATGCTAGTGAAGCAAGTGAGCGTGCCGTAGATGTCGGTACGAGAGAACAGCCCGCTAGTAGCGGTGTGGACGAACAGCCAGCTACGAGCTGCTAGCGGCGCTGGGTGACAGAATGGAGATCGCAGCCAGTGCTCCACAGGCCGGATGGAAGTGATGACAGACAGGACAGGAAAACTGTGGAGGAAAATCAGGACAGAGGCAACGACAAGTGAGGTAGGAAATGAAAATGTAATTTCAGGTTCTTTGAGCGCGGAAAATGAGGAAGAAGACTTGTTTGAAGATGATTCCCTGTCACGATGCTCTGACATTGTTTCACAAGATGAACATCAGCAGTCGTATTCCTTAGAAGATATAAATCGCTTTTTGGATAAGACATTTAGCAGGCAGTCTGTGGAAGTCAGAGTTTTTTCCAGATGTCGATCAATTTATAAACTCTGTTCTAAAGATAAGGAGAGTTGTTGGCTATGAACAGTTGAGCAAACAGAAAAGATGCCGCCTGAAAAAGATCCTGACTGTGTTGAGGAGGGAAAAACAAGGAAAAACTCATTTAAAACCACAGTAAAATGTTCGGAGTATTAAGGGTGTCTTTTTTTTTTTTTTTGGAAGGGTCTCACTGTCTTTTCCCTCTTTCTCTTCTTCCTCTTCTCTCTGTCTTTATGGCAGGCTTGAGAGTGGGTACGCTTAACAGTAATGGGGGAAGAGTCAGAGAAAGGCGAGCAGTTTTGGTGGAACAGCAGGAACAAAAACATTGATGTGGTTTTTTTAGTAGTACTGTAGATAATGAGACAGAATGGGGAATGAGTTGGAGTGGGCAGGTATTTTTAAGTTATGGCACTAACCTCAGTGCAGGTGTAGCAATTTTATTTTCTAGGCACCTTCAGCTGTCACATGTCTCCGTATGTGAGGTAGAGCAGGGAAGGGCACAGGTAGTACAAGCAACCATCAAGGGAACACCTTTTGCTTTATGAATGTATGCGCCCACAACTCAGCTGCAGGTCGTGTGAGGTTATTTTGTAAAATTAATTATAAATTATCACAAATACATAGTGGTTCAATAGTGGTGGTGGGAGGGGACTGGAATTGCACAACCCACCCTTCAGTTGACAGAAACACAGGAGAGCCTCACCCACCTTCGGGCTCACTTTTATCCACAATCTTTCTGACTGATGTGTGGAGAAGGCTCCATCCCACAACTAGAGAATACACATATGTGAACGTTTCTGAGGGCAATGTGAAGGCAGTGTTACAAGATAAATATATATTGTTAGTGCCTATTTTCTGATTATATTGTTTTATGTATTTTAATAATAAAGGCCAGTTTTGACTCATAAACCAAGTGCTCAGCCAAACTGAAAAACAGGAAGTTTAGTGCAGAGCTGCAGAGGCATATTAATAAAATACAGGAAACCAGACAGAAAAAGTGGAACTAGTAACACAGAAGGGGTTGTTTGTATCGAGGCTGTGTGTGACGTGTAAAGGACCAAAATAACACCTATATGAGACACATTTTTGGCTTCTAATGTTAGAGATTCTGCAACTGGCTTTGGGCTGTGCGGGGCTCTCTCTTCCAGAAGATGATTGAATAAAGAATTATAAATGTTTTGACCACTCTGAGTCGGGTTTTCTCTCTTCTACCATGGGGATCAAAGAATCGGGTTTAATAGCTATCAATCAGACGTATAATAATAGACTAGTTAAGGCAGAAATTTCACCTGTTGGTTTTTCTGATCATCATTTAGTGACTGTAGATATTTCCTTATTGATGCACTCTAACATTTGTTCACCAACATGCTTTAACATGCAGCTGATTCATGACAAAGAGTTCTGTCGAGCTTTTTCTGACTTCTGGTGTCACTGGAAACAAAGGAAAAATTACTTTTGCAATTTGGCTGAATGGTAGGAGGTGGGGAAAACGCAGATTAAGCTTTTTTGTCAACAATACACGTCACATCCAACGGCCACTGTTAAAGACTGCTTTGAGGACTTAGAACGAGAGCTCAAGATGCTAGAGGATAAGATCATAAGTGGGACAGATAATGCAAATAGTACCTGGGACGGTAGGAGGAAGGCTTTAGGCAAGTTTCTCCACAAAAGAGCAAAAGGTGCTCTTATAAGAACTCGGATTTCTACTGTTGAATAGATGCCCCAACCAGATTTTTCTTCAAGCTGGAGAAAAGGGTTTGCGAGTCACACCACGTGATGCACTTAAGGCTTCCAAATGGGAAGGTGACATCTGACCCAGTAGAAATGAGGAAGCTTGCCATTGACTTTTATGCCAGCCTCTTTAGTTCTGACACGTGTGACCCTGAATGTGTGACGAGGATGCTGGAGGGGCTGCCACGGCTGTATGAGGCTGAATCGGCTGTGTTGGAGTCTGCTATCTCTTTTGAGGAGATGTCTTCAGCGGTTCAACAACTCAACGGTGGTCGGTCATCAGGAGTTGATGGGCTTCCTGCGGAATTTTACCAGGAATTCTGGTCGCTGCTAGGAGAGGACATTCATGAGGTTTTCACATTCTGTGTGACCACTGGGATCTTGCCAACAAGTTGCACGAGGGCAGTTTTGACTTTACTGCCAAAGAAAGGGGACCTGGGCTCGCTCAAACATTGGAGGCCTGTCTCTTTGCTTTGTACGGACTACAAGATTCTTGCAAAATGTCTTTCTAACAGGTTGAAGACCTGTATTGACATGATTGTTGATGTGGATCAAGCATACTGTGTCCCTGAAAGAACTATTATGGACAACTTGTTTTTAATTAGGACATTATTGATCTGGCTCAGAGACTTGGATGTGGGGTTTTTTATCTCTGGATCAAGAAAAAGCTTCTGATAGAGTTGATCACCGCTATTTGTTTAAAACTTTGGAAGCTTTTGGGTTTGGGAACATTTTCATTTCTTGGATCAAATTGTTGTACTCAAACACTGCTGTCATGTTAAAGGTGGGGGGAGGGTTAAGTCGGCCTGTTCCAGCTCAGAGGGGCATAGGGCAGGGATGCCCTCTTTCTGGTATGTTGTATACGCTGGCCATTGAACCCCTTTTACACCATCTTAGACAGGGACTCTCAGGTTTTACCTTTGACGAAGCAAGAAGCACAGTAAAATTGTCCGCTTATGCTGATGATGTTACGGTTTTTATAACCATATTAAAACACTCAGACTGACACTGGACTTATATGAGCAGGCATCCGCAAAGGTTAACTGGTCAAAGTGTGAAGGTTTCATGTTGGGAGGGTGGGTTGATAAAGAGGAGCCGGTGTTACCGGCAGAGTTACAGTGGAACAGGGAGGGACTGAAGTGTTTGGGAGTGTTTTTGGGAACTGATGCTTTTCAGGGGAAGAACTGGGAGGGTGTTGTTGAAAACATTACTGCCCGGTTGTCTCGATGGACTTGGGTCTGGCCACCATTGTCCTACAGGGGGAGGACTTTGGTTGTTAACAACTTGGCTGCTTCTGTACTCTGGCACCGTGCCACTGTTTTTGAACCTCCGGCCTCTCTTATCAAGGAGATACAAAAAAGACTGGTAAATTTCTTCTGGGGAGGGCTTCACTGGACCAGGTCTGCTGTGCTGTCTCTATCTGTGTCAGAGGGGGGTCAGAGTTTGACCTTCACAGCCGTATCACAGCGTTTCGTCTTCAGACAGCACAACAGTATCTTTATCAAAAACAACAACCACCCTGGTTCAACACTGTATCTATGCTGCTTCACAGAATAAAGGACCTTGCATATGACAAGCACCTGTTTCTCATAGACCTGACTGGCATGGACCTTTTGCAGACCTCTGCTTTTTACCAGTCTGTTTTGACTGCTTGGAAGACTGAGAACAGTCTCTCTGTACTTTAAAAACAATTTGATGGTGATGTTGGTGAGGAGCCTCTTTTTTACAATCCCTTGATACCAAGTAGAAAGCTCAGCACTGCTAGTGTATAAATGCTGGTCTAACCAAGCTGGCAGGCCTGAGGACAGCAGGGCAGTGATGGATCTAAGAACAGGGAACCACTGTCTTTTCTGTCTAACTGAGGAAACACTGCAGCACCTGTGGCTTGGCTGTCCAAGGCTATCTGGCCTTTTTTCATCGCTGCAGCAGTGGCTTTGTGGCCTTGGAAGAGTCTCTTTATCCTGGGTCCGAGGTACTCTGCAGTGGAGCGTAGGAAGGTTTGCTTGATTAATTTTTTAATAGGTCATGCTAAGATGAGTATATGGCATTCAAGGAGGAACAAAATGAAGGGAACAGGATCTGTTCATTTAGAGATTATGTTTAAAGGGTTAGTAGGTGCACGTTTGAAAGTAGAATTTGTTTATAAGATGTTGTCCAACATTGAAGAGTTTGTCTCTATTTGGGGAATTAACCCTTTAAAGTCGGTCTGAGCGGGCACGCTCCATTTTGCGTAACTATTTTTAAATCCCGGTAAAACTGCAACCACGTAAGGTAGCGCAATAATTTTTCTTGCATATAAAACCGGAGGAGTTGTACTTACATCTTATGCCATCAGCTTGTCCTCGGTCACAGTTTCCTTCCACATATAGCTTTGCAAAAACTGCATAAAAAGCACTTGCAGCAACAAAAACATAATATTCCAGAAACACGCTTTGCCGATCCGATCAGCTGTTTGTAACACTTCCTATGCTGGAATAGACGTCAGCGCGAACTATTGCATGTCCGCCATTACCTGCCCAAAACCGAAAGTGACGTCATATTCGTGGAAATGTAGTTTTTTACCAACTTGGCCTTGTAAGACTGTACTGGTGTTTTTAAAAGTTATGTTTGACTTTATGACTCTCTGTGTCGTTTCTGGGATGCTTAGGACTCATATTGCACTGCTGGAAATAGTTTATTTTGGTGCATATGCTGTTTTTTTGCAAATTTGCTTTATAATATTTATTTTCGTTTTTTCTGCAGTATATAAAAATTGGTGCATTTCAAAAATAAAACTATGAAGACACTCAAAATAAATTTCCTGTGGTGGGAAACTATTTTGTGCAACTTTTTTGTATTTACAGTTTTGAGGGATAAGCCTCTTAAACTTCTCTAACTAGAAATATATGTTAAAAAAAACAAAAACGATTTTCAATTTTTTTCTGGTTTATTGCACATTTTTGCAATTTATGTAATTTCTATGCACTTAATGCAGACATATTATTAAAATTTGGGCTATAATGGTTGTATTGATGTAAAGCAACTTGAAATGCTCCCAAAAATGGGACTACAGCATGTAAACATATAATATAAGCTCTGGCGGACTTGGTTCTATGGTAGGTCTTAAAGGGTTAATGCAGTTTTGTGTAAAATAACTGATGATAATTTAGTTCTGAATTTTTGAAAAAAGCCAAATGGAGTGTCTTCTGTTTCTGTCTTCATTTTTGTGTTTATTGTATTTGGGTGGGGTTGATGGTGGTCATTTATTGGACTGATGATTATCGGTTGGAAAAATCGCCCAACCTTAATGGTTAGTTGGTTAGTTACAAGGTAAGACAGGTTTATTTCATTGTGTTGTGTAGAGTGAGTAGGTTTAGCTAATTGGCCAGTTTGACTTTGAGCCATGGCGTCCCTCCCCAGTGAGGGTTCGCCTCCTGTGAACAGTGAACAGACAGAGGCAAGGACAGGTGAGGCTGAAGATCGAACTGCAGGTTCTTTGAACTTGTTTGAAGATGATTCCTCATCACAGTTTTCTGATATTGTTTCACAAGATGAGCATCAGCAATCCTACTCCTTACAAGACATAAACTCATTTTAAGATGGAAAATTTGGCGGACAGTCTATGGATTATTTTCCATATCTTGATGAGTTTATAAAATCAGTTCTAAAGATAAGGAGAGTGGTCAGCTATGAACAGTTGAGCACACTAAAGAGATTCTAAGTTGAGGATGAAGAAATTAGGGAAAACTCATTTAAAGGCACAGTAAAATGTTTGGAGCACAAAAGGTGGTGTTTTGGAAGGTTTCGCTGTTTTCACAGTGTTGCTGTAGATTAAGAAGTAGGCACCAAAAATGATGGATTTTCCTAAAGGATGAAGGAGGGACCTTCCGGAGTCGATGTAGTATTTCTGCAGCAGGTTCTCCCAGACGTAGCTAGAAATCCTTGTACAGACCTCACTTGGAGAAACACACCGTGGATCTTCGGTGGTGGGTGGTCCATGGGGCCATGGCCACAACCAGACATGTTGCACATATGGACCGAGTGTAGAGGGTAACTGTGCTTTTTGTCAAGCTGAGCACACCCTGCAACATTTGTGGGTTGGGTGTCCCAGGCTTGTTCTTCTCTTGCCATTACTGCAACAGTGGTTGGCTGGATATGGACAGGTGCTGGAGAATACAATGTTCATTTATGGTCCCAAAAACAGCAGCACAATGGAATCAGATTTATCTTTGCAGCTTTCTTACGGGTTGGGCAAAAAGGGGAATCTGGCTAACCTGCAGAAACAAAATGTAAAGGTCTACAAATTTAGAACTTATGTTCAAAGGTCTGGTGTCTGCATGTATTATGATAGAATTTACTTCTTATATAATGGTGACAGGTGTGGATCATTTTATTTCTGTTTGGTTGGAAACAAATGTCTTGTGTACAGTGTACAATGATTTGCTTGTTCTTGGTTTATGACAGTTGTAAATGTTTTTGTTTTTGAGGGGTGTTCTTGTGAATATATGCAGTAATATTTTTATGTGCTACTTTATGTAACTGTTGACAGAGAACTCAAAGGTCTTCTTTCTCCTGACTCCTCTGTCCTGTCTCCTCCTCAGGAATGGCGGAGGTCGCAGTGGTGTGTTCTGCAGTATCAGTATCGTGTGTGAGATGTTGCGTCAGCAGCGCTGCGTCGACGTTTTTCACGCTGTAAAAACTTTGAGGAACAACAAGCCAAACATGGTCGACCTGCTGGTAACCACCAACCTTCATCACAGACACTGGCTCGCTTTAACTTCAATCATTATTATTTCTATTCTCCATTTCTTCTGTGGTTTAGCAAATTATTTTGTATTTGTATTTTATGACTAAAATGAAAAAAGGTTAATTTTACAGTAAATCAAAGAGGAACTTAACACTGAATCCATAACTGTATTTTTTAAGACTAAAATATAAAAACATTTTCTCAGTAATAATGATATATTATTATTATTATTCATAATTTTCTGTTATGTTTTATAATAATTATTGTATTCTATAAACATACACTACCGGTCAAAGGTTTTAGGACACGCCAATTTTTCCATTTTTTTATTGAAAGTTATGCAGTTTAATGTCTCACTGCAGTCTGACATGAAAGCATAGTACAAATACTGTATGCACCTAGTTGATCAGGGGTTCATCCTGCAGCAACATAATGACCCAAAACATAAGTCCAAGCTGTACCAGAACTACCTCAGGAAAACAGACCGTGATGGTGAACTTGAACACATGGAGTGTCCAGTGACCCGTAGTGGATACTGAGTTGTTTTTACATCATACTGTGTAATAAAAAGTGTTTCTTTTTTAAAAATGTGAATGAATGACATCTGATGTCTGTGTTTCCATAGGAACAGTATAAGTTCTGTTATGAAGTCGCTCTGGAGTACCTGAACTCTGCTTAGAGCCTCCTTCAACACAGAGGAGGAGGAGCAGAGAGACTACTGACTGAAGAGGAGGAGGAGGATGAAGGCATGTTTACACTGCCTGGTTTGAACTGTTGGATTCTGTGAGCGACGCTCAGCGTTCACCTCGTGTCACTTTGTGGTTTTTTTTACCCTTTTGTTGTTTCAATGAAACTGAAACGATAAAAACACCATCAGAGCGGGTCGCCTCACCTGTCAGCCATCCCCACCACCAGCACAGGAAGTCCTTACAGCCAGGATTCAAAACAGGATGTCCTTGCAGTCATGTTTTGTACAGGAATCTTTAACCGTGTCCGATTGCTGGTTGAAATCAGCTGACCTGTCAGGAAGAAGCTGCTGTCGGCGGAGAATCATTAACTCTCGCATAAACCCTCTTACCTCTGAGATTGAAGGGACCCTAAAATCTGATTGGCTTTCATTTGTGAATTCATGTCATGTCAAGAAGTGTGAACATAATCATCCCTCTGGAAACAAGACTGGGAGGTGGCTGGATCACGCTGACCAAGGTAGCTAAGATGGTTTGACCCTGCAGAGGCCCAAGCCCAGGAGGCCAGAGGAAGTCACTCGGCCTGAATCTGAGTGCCATAGTCTGGCCAGTTATGATAAAACTTATTTAACCAAACAAACTTCACCAATTTGAATCTGCCAACTCTTCCCCCAAAGAGGCCCAAAATCAAACCAAATCTGGCAGACATCACAGAGCCAGAGTTGTCAGAACACGTGTCTGCCTTCACGCAGCCGAGAGTCTGCCGACATTCAGCTGAGTCTGCCAAAATTAGCAGAGTCTGCGGACACGCTTATTTATAAAGATGATGTGAGTCCTGGCAGCTGTCTGGTATGAAATGATCACAGCAAGTAATTAGTGATTAGTTCACCATTGGTCAAGTTGTGTACATCAGCAGTCCCCAACCTTTTTTGTGCCACGGACCGGTTCATGTCCGACAATATTTTCACGGACCGGTCTTTAAGGTGTTGCGGATAAATACAACAAAATAAAAACAGTACCGCTACCAAAAAAAAGAAGATTTATTCATAACACTCAGGAAAAGACCTAGGGAAACAGAGTTAACGATAAAAACGGTTTAAAAAACGATAAAAACCATAAAGTTCACACCCGAGCCTCAACTCTCACAGCCTGTTACCAAACGACCGGTCCGTGGCCCGGGGGTTTTGGACCGCTGGTGTACATGACATCAGAGCTCAGGCTTGTTATTGTGTTTAATTAAGCACAGTCATGATTAGAAGCTGAATGATGCCAACATTTGTTAATATATTTTTCTTTATTTATGTGTAGGGATGGGTATCGAAACCCGGTTCTGTTTCACTTCCTTGGAATTGTTTGCCATTTTGCAAACGATTCCCTTATTGATTCCAGTCGCCCCAAATGACGTCACCACGTTGTGGAGCGTCATTTACCTGGCAGGAAACACGGCGGCTCAAACGCTCAAAAGTTTGGTTACACTTTTCAAGAATGGATGACAACAGTGCAACTTGCAATACTTGCAAAGCAGATATTTCATTTAAGGGAGGAAACACTACGAATATGCAAAAGCATTTGCTCACAAAACACGCGATGACCTGAAATGAATGTCGTGTTTTTAATTCCGCTCGACTCGTGAATCTCAACCCAGCAGCAGCGGTAACGTTTGCACGTCCTCTCCCGTTAATGCGGCAGGTAAATAATCAACTACAGTGCATATTATGTTAGCGCGATCTGCCTTATTACAAACCTGCCATCACTGTGCATTTAGTGACCATGATGAGAGAGACAGAGTCTGGCTCAGATGCTGGCAGCTCTCGCTGCAGTCTGCCGGCAGCGTCTCCTTTCAGGCCAGGATAGACGAACGTCACCGAGCAGTGACTCAGTTTGTGGTCAAAGGTTTGCACCCGTTTGCCACAGCAGGTGATTTTCAGTAAGTGAATGTGTTTAATTGTAGGCAGGGACATTACTGGATATTCTTGTGTAATTGCTACAGAATAATTTATGTTATACTTTGTTATTGCTACAGAAGAATATTTATTTTATTATTTTACATTTAAAAAGATTTTCCCTGGGCACCCTGTGACACCCCATTGAAGAGCCGTAGGCTGGATCTCTTAAGATCTCACTGTTGGGTTTGTAAGGCCATGTTACTCCTAAATTTCTGTCTTGTTCAAAGAGAAGATATAAAACAAAGTTCTGAGCTAATCGACCTTAGTGTTCTCCTTTTTTAAAAAGAATCAATAAGAGAATCGAATCGTTAAACAGAATCGAAAATGGAATCGGAATCGTGAAAATCTTATCAATACCCATCCCTATTTATGTGTATCATTTATTTATGTGTAAAAATGCCAACATGATTTTCACAGGTTTTAAATCAAAACACTTTCCTCTGATGAGTCTGACGTGAATCCATAATCTCTACAGAGCAGCATGTGGATGTGTTAGAAGAGCTTGGTTTAATCAGTTATAGAAATATGTGAGGAGGACACAGAGACGGCAGAGAGATACCAGGATATAGTGATCCCTGATACATCATGTCATCATGGACCATCAGTACGATCCAGTTTGAGAAGCTGGAACCAATAAACCAAATTAAGTTGATGAACTGGATCCTCAAATTAACCTCAACTCAAGGCCAATTGCTGTCCATTGTTCCAGAGCTCACTCACAGAGTTCATTGCTGAGAATGAAAAGATGATTTTTTTCATGTTTTCCACCTGAGGACTTGTGTATGATTCTGGTTGGTCTAACCTTCTTGGGTTTTTTTCCACTTAGATGTTTAAAGATGTTTAAAGACACATTGAGAGTCATCATCCGTTTTCTTCTCTGACGTTTAATCTCTGCTGCTTCAGATTTAAAAGTAACTGAACTGGAAGCATCGAAGCACATTGTCCTTCGTCTGGTCCTTGACTCCCATCACTTTGTGGTTTTCAGTGTTTCTTTGTTGTGTCGTCACGCAGCAGGTGGGCGAGGCCAGCTGCTGGGTTGTTTCAGACTGTTAATAATGTACATAGAGCAGCGGGAGGCAGGAAGAAGAATATTTATTCCTTCATTTGTTCTTGGTGTCCATGCCATCCTCGTTCTCCTGAAGCACACAGAGAGAGACAATCATGGTGGACAATTTCAGCGTTTCGCCAACAGAATCACAGGTCGCGGTCTCAGCCCGGTCCTGTGGGTGTGGCTTCGCCTGAACCCTGTCGATGAATGGCTCTGGTGCTGAGGAGAACTTAATGAAAGCTTTTATTTATGTTGCTGATTCCAGAATATAACAAATAAAAACCTGTATACACTCTCCAGCCTGTGTCTGTCACCTCACTGAGCCAGCCAATCATACTTTGTGTTGGACGACGCACGTAAAGCACTTATAAATGTTTCAGTTGTTTCATTTTTCTTAAGAACAGTTCCCTGATTAAGGCAAGGCAAGGCAAGTTTATTTGTATAGCACAATTCAACAACAAGGTGATTCAAAGTGCTTTACAGAGACCTTAGAAACAAGAACAAATAAAAAGCATGATTTAAAATTGATTAAAACAAGCAAATAAACTAACTAACTAATTAACAAACAAACAAACAAACAAAACAGTATATAAAACAGTATGAACTAACAGTATAAAACAGAAATTGTAAAAAAACAAAAACAAATCAACAACGAAACTAACCAATAACCTAAGCTGGGTGAACTAAGATTAAAACATGAAAAACCCAGAGCACGGATACATAGAAAAACTTTGAAACACGACATGAACACACAGACTAAACGCACACAAGAGGTGATCAGGGGAAGTGGAGACACATGGAGAAACCGCAGATTAGAATGAACATAACAACGTCACAGAGTAAAATTAGAAGAGTAAAATCAAACACACTGAACACAGAAACACAAGACTTTCGAAATGAAACAGGAAACGTGGAGAGACAGATATGACAACACAAGCTTGACAATATGGAACACAAAGACCTCAAACACATGACAGACTGGAGACCCTAAATAAGAATAACACAAGAACTTATAATCACAAACATTACATAAGAAACTCAAAAATACAGAATACAATCAAAACGCTGGCTCAGAGACCCAGCCCCTGACAGGTATTCTGGATAGGTTTTGTGACCCACGGGTCTTTAGTTTCAAAGGCTGTCAGGGTTGAGATGATTGTGCCAGTCCAAGCCAAGAGTGGAACCCAGTACACGTACAGACTAAGTAAGGACAGGATCAGAAGTTCAGTTACAATCATCTAAAATCTGAATTTGGAGTAAAAACTGAGAATAACTATGCAAACAATTTGGGTACAAACCCAAAGTTCACAGTAAAACTGAAAGGTTCAGTAAAAGCTGGAGTCCTTTTCAAATATTTTCTGTAAAAATCAGTAACCCTCCCTGAATACTGAAGTGGCTATGACATGAAATGATGGTGTAGAATAAGACTTAAACTGAAAGAGAGCCTTTATTATGGCTGATGACATAAAGTTCAAACAAGGCAGAAGCACAGTGACTGAACTAAACTATAACTAAACTGGGAAACTGACACTGTGATAAACTATGAAGACTCAGAAAACTATGACTATGAATGTAAAGACTGGCTGTGAAAACACGGAGGGTGGGAACACAGACGACGCGATACAGACTGAATGAAACACAGAGACTAAATACACGTAAGGGATGATCAAGGGAAGTGGCCACGCATGGGAGCACAGCTGACACACATGAACCTAAAGACAGGACAGGAGAAGTGAAACTAAATACACTGACATTGGACACAGACTTTCAAAGTAAAACAGGAAACGTGGAGATTAGACATGACATGAACTTAACATAACCACACAGACATGACGCATGACAGGTAGACGCACGAACCAGGGAGACTGAGTACAGGCGGAGTTGACATAAACAACTAAGAAACAAAGGACTAAACAGCAACCTAGAAATTAACTAGATGAACTAAACTAGGGCACAAATGAATATACATTAAAAAAAACCTCAAACACTGGGTCACACGACCCAGGACCATGACAGATGTAGCCGGCTGAGGATGCCGACTTTGCAGTTTCCAAACCACATGGTCCGAACGCTCTATGGTGCCCCTGTAGAACATGGTGAGTGTGGGAGGAGGGAGGTTGGCCCGCTTCAGGTATCTCAGGAAGTGGGGGAGCTGCTGGGCCTTTTTGGTGATGGAGGTGGTGTTGGTGGTCCAGGTGAGGTCGTCTGAGATGTGAACTTGGTGCTGTTAACAGTCTCTACCGTGGAACCGTGGATGCTGAGTGGTGTGTGAGTGGAGTGGTGTGAGTGGAGTGAGTCTTCCTGAAGTCGATGATTCTCCCTGGTTTTGTCCACATTCAGTGACAGGTTGTTCTCGCTGTACAAGAACACTTCTCCAACTCCAACCCCCGACGCATGTGGCAAGGACTCCAGACCATTACAGACCACAGGACCACCAAACCCTCCCCTGCATCCTCTGATGTCTCCTTCCTCAACGAGCTCAACAACTTTTATGCTCGTTTTGAGCGAGGGAACCCCACAACCACAACCAAAGCAGACATGACGCCAGACCACCAACCTCTGACTCTCTCCCCCACCGATGTAGGAGCAGTGCTGAGCAGGATCAATGTCCACAAGGCTGCAGGCCCTGATGGCATCCCCGGGCGTGTTCTCAGAGCGTGTTCTGGGGAGCTTGCAGGAGTGCTGACAGACATATTCAATCTGTCCTTGGCCCACGCTGTGGTACCGGCCTGCTTCAAATCCACCTCCATCGTCCCGATACCCAAAAACTCCAACCCATCTAGCCTCAATGACTACCGCCCAGTAGCACTCACCCCCATCATCACTAAGTGCTTAGAGCAGCTGGTCCTAGCACACTTCAAATCCTGTCTCCCCCCCACCCTGGACCCCCACCAATTCGCATACCGCCAGAACAGGAGCCCAGAGGATGCAGTCTCCATCGCAATGCACTCTGTCCTCTCACACCTGGACAACAACAACACCTACGCCAGAATGCTGTTTATAGACTTCAGTTCAGCATTCAATACAATCCACCCCTCACAACTCATCAGGAAACTGACAGACCTGGGTATCAGTTCCCTCATCTGCAAATGGTTACTGGACTTCCTGACCAACCGCCCCCAACATGTCCGGCTGGATAACCGCTGCTCATCTACACACACACACAAGGCTGTGTGATGAGCCCTTTCCTCTACTCCCTCTTCACCCACGACTGCAGACCTGCTGATGGTTCCAACACCATCATTAAGTTTGCAGATGACACCACGGTGATTGGCCTCATCAGTGACAACGATGAGGCCGCCTACAGGGAGGAGGTGGATCGTCTGGCTGAGTGGTGTGACACAAACAACCTGCTGCTTAACACCGAGAAGACCAAGGAGCTCATCGTGGACTACAGGAGGAATGCTGACCCACATCCACCCATCCACATTAAGGGGACGGCTGTGGAGCGTGTGAGCAGCTTCAAGTTCCTGGGAGTCCACATCTCCGAGGATCTCACCTGGACGACCAACTGCTCCAAGCTGGTCAAGAAGGCTCACCAGCGCCTCTTCTTCTTGAGGACTCTGAGGAAGAACCACCTGTCCTCAGACATCCTGGTGAACTTCTATCGCTGCACCATCGAGAGCATCCTGACCAACTGTATAACAGTCTGGTACGGGAACTGCTCTGCCTCGGACCGGAAGGCGTTGCAGAGGGTCGTGAAAACTGCCCAGCGCATCGCCGGAGCACCACTTCCTGCCATAAAAGACATCTACAGGAAGCGGTGTCTGAAAAGGGCTGGGAAAATCATCAAAGACCCCAGTCACCCATCACATGGACTCTTCACCCTCCTGCCCTCTGGGAGGCGCTACAGGAGCCTCCGGACTAAGACCACCAGGTACCGGAACAGCTTCTTCCCCACAGCTGTCAGACTCATGAACACTGCCTCCTGACATCTGACCCACGTTAAACTCATGGACTGAACATACACACCCCCACAATGGACAACTGTACCCTCAAACACACAATAATAACATGGACTGAACCACCACCACTCACAACCACTAGCACTTTATATAGCCTCTGTAGAAACTATCTACACCCTCACTTATCTTAACTGCACTGTGTAAATAATCATTCTGTACATTCGATAATCTTTAATCCTACAACTGTTTACAACTTGCATAGTTCCCATTTCTGTATAGCTGTATATCTCAGATTCTGTAAAGTTATTTATTTCATATTCTGTATAGTTTTTCATATTTATATCCTGTTCATAGCCTGTACATAGCTTGTACTCACTACAGCCTGTACATACTTATAGTTATAGAATATTCACAACATACTTCATACCGTGTACATTATAACATACCATAATAGACCCATTTCTGTAATATACTCACATATCTATATTATTGCTAATATATATTGTAATATATCTATATCACTAAAGCACTTCTGGATGGATGCAAACTGCATTTCGTTGCCCTGTACCTGTGCATGTGCAATGACAATAAAGTTGAATTCTAATTCTATTCTATTCTGTACCAGAACGCCAGCTGCTGAACCACATCTCTGTACGCTGACTCGTCGTTGCTGCTGATGAGTCCAACCACGGTTGTGTCGTTAGCGAACTTGATGATGTGGTTAGAGCTGTGTAGGGCGGTGTAGTTGTGTGTCAGGAGAGTGAACAACAGAGGGCTGAGAACACAGCCCAAGGAGCTCCTGTGCTCAGCCTGATGGTGCTGGAGATGTTGTAGCTGATCCAGATACCACCATGATACTCCCTGATGATTTAGTAGATTTCACACTACTGAACAAAAAGAACAAGAACAGGGGTTTTTATCTTAAACTCACATACAGTGCAGGAATATATTAATCGGTATTACAGTTATGTCAAAATCTACACAGATGCATCAAGGAATACAGCCAACCAAAGCGGGATAGCATTTATTGTTCCTGAATTTAAGGTAGGGAAAAGGATCAGTGACGAGTTAAGAGAAATTAAATAGCAGACAGAATGGCAAAGGAAGCTACAAAGAGACCGCTGGTGGATGTGGATATCAGTAGGACAGAGAGCAAGAGTAGAATACAGCATAAAATGAAAGAAAGGTGGCAAAAGCAATGGGAGGAAGAGAGTAAAGGATGAAAAATCCAAAGGAAAACAGGCGAAATGAGAAGCAGAGGAAGGAACAGGAGAGAGGAGACGGTTATAGCTCGACTCAGATTTGGGCACACTGGTTTGAATAACATGTTGTTTTTAATAGGAAAACACTGTTTAGGAAAGTGTGACTGCAATAGAGAAGAAGTAAAATGGTAAATGGCCTGTATTTGTATAGCGCTTTTACTAGTCCCTAAGGACCCCAAAGCACTTTACACAACCTGTCACGCACACATTCACACACTGGTGATGGCAGCTACATTGTAGCCACAGCCACCCTGGGGCACACTGACAGAGGCGAGGCTGCCGGACACTGGCGCCACTGGGCCCTCTGACCACCACCAGTAGGCAACGGGTGAAGTGTCTTGCCCAAGGACACAACGACCGAGACTGTCCAAGCCGGGGCTCGAACCGGCAACCTTCCAATTACAAGACGAACTCCCAACTCTTGAGCCACGATCGCCCCAGAAACAACACAACATGTTTTAATGCATTGTCAGAAATATGATGCTAAAAGAAGACAATTGATCAGAAAGCTTGGTGATATGAAAGTGAAACTGGACTACCTTGATTTATTTCACAAGAACTCTAGAAGTGAAAGTTATCGGGCCATATTTTGGTTTTTAATTCAGACTCATTCGTTTGGGAGGATTTGAATTGTTTGTTTGTTTTTTGTCATTTCGGTGCTCACTCCACACCAGTTGGTAGCGGTAATGCACCATTTTGCTGTTTGCCAACCGCCAATAAACAATATAAAGAAGAAGAAGAGTTCCCGGTGTGGCCGCTGAGATGGGGGCAGCACTGAGCTGCTGCAGGGGAAGCTACAGAGGAGCAGAAGAAGAGCAGCAGCAGTGCGTGTGCGGCCTGCCGTTCCGCTGTGTTTCGCTGTTTTCCCGAGTTTTCGGATTCATACTGAAGCTGTTCTCTGCTCGCAGCTCTCCCCCCGGATTCCGCCGCTCTCAGGTACCTGAAGCCGCTCCGTGGCTCCTCTGCCGGTCAAAGGGCCGTTAGCCTCTGCTAGTTGCTGTTAGCATGGCGCTAACGGCTATCATAGATAAACATCAAGTTATTGATCACATTATTGATGAGATTGTCGGTGCCTGTTAACGGTCAGGTTACTGATCTTCGGACGGGGCGTGGCTGTGTAATGAAGCGCAGTTTGCGCTGTTTTAGCGTGTGTACGGTGGCCGAGAGGAGTCTAACTCCATACGCTCTTTAAAGCCTTCAGAGTGAATTCGTGGTCACGTGATGCAGCTTCAAACATTTAAGCGGTTAATTCTTATCGATTGGAAGTCGTTGGTTATCGATCTGAGTGACTCTTCGCGCTTCAGTCTGAGTGGGCGGAGTCAGTGTGACTACTTCCTGTCCGGGTACCAGCTGAAATAACCTGACGGTGGTTTGTTCGGACCAGCAGGGGGCGCTGTGGGAGATGGAGCCTCCCGCAGAAGAAAAGCAGCTCTTCCTGCTGGGAGCTGCAGGAGAGGAGGAGAGGAGGAAGGAGGTGGGCTGCCAGTGGGAGAGCCCCGAGGAGGACAGGAAGGAGGTGGGCTGTCAGAGCGAGGCGGCAGAGAGGAGGGACGCCGCCGTCCAGGTGGACCTGCTGAGTCAGCAGCTGAGCTGGAGACACTCAGGTGAGAGCGCCGCCCTGCAGGTGGAGGGAGGAAACTTTCAAAGAACTTAATGGGGGGAAAAAAGATTTTATTTAAATGTTAGTTTTAAACTTTATTTAATATGTAAATTATTTGATTTTTAGGTTTCCCTAAAAATCAAATAAAATCAGAGTCAGCTGATCGTGACATCTGATCGTCTTTACTATATTTTTGCTGCTCGTTAAATAAAATTATGTTCCGGTTCATACTGAGGTTCACCTGAACTTTTCACCTGCTGCCATCTTTTGTTCTGAAGCCCGTTGGTTGTCACCTGTTGTCGTCATAGTGACGGGTCCAGTTGGGCGGTGCTTCATGCTCGCTGGTGTGGGGGCTGGAGCTGGTTGTGTTTGCACTTCGTGCACGTCGCTGAGACTCCCAGGTTTTTGCTGGTCGGCGAAGCTTCTCTGATGGATTTTGGCAGTTTGGGGTTTAAAGGTGTTTGATGGTGCGTCTCCGTCACGAGAAGCTACTGGACTTAATTCCACCTTTACCTCATGGGCTGCTTTTAAGGTGGAATGTTTAATCAGTCAGCTTAGATCGTTGCGTCAGTGCTGATAGATCTAATTTAGTCTGAACTTTGAAGTGAGGTGCTGAGGCGCTCGCCCCTGAGCGTCTTCGCCCCGATCCACTGATTGAAGAAGAACAACCCCAGGTTTCTCTTCAGCACTGTAGCCAAGCTGACAAAAAGTCAGAGCTCTGTTGAGCCAACCATCCCTTTAACGTTAACAGTTCAGTTCAGTTCAGTTCAGTTCATTTTTTTTTTAAACATTTCAAACATGTGCCTTCACAATCATTACAAAATATCATTCCATTATTTGTTTGAAAAGGAGTAGGCTGAAGTATTTACTTATTTGTCCCTACCCCCTCAAGTTTTACCTCTCATTCATTTAATTTTTTTTTGTCTTAAATTAAACAAACAACATATGAAACATATAAACATATGAAGTAAAACAAAACATAACATACATAAATCAAAAACAAGAAATTAGCAAGCCCCACCACAGTATAGTTTCTTTCATATGAAAAATACAGAATGTGTATATTTGCAGATACACAAGTTATGGAAAAACAACAAACCAAAACAAAACAAAAAAACAACCAAAAAAGAACCGCAACACCATTACCAGCAACATTACCGTCCTGGGTTAACCCCGTTTTCTTCATTCTTATACTTATTTAAAATTAGGTTTTTATATTTTACTTTAAACTGTTTTATGTTTTGACTGTCTTTTATTTCTTCTGTTAGACTGTTCCATAATTTAACTCCTGCAATTGAGATAGACATAGTTCTTAAAGTTGTTCTAGCACTTTGTATTTTTAAATTCCATTTCCCTCTTAAGTTATACCCACCTTCTCTTTCTATGAACAATTTACAGATTTCTTTGGGAAGCAATTTATTTCTGACTTTATACATTATTTGCGCTGTTTTAAGCTTCACCAAGTCTTGGAATTTAATAGCTTGCATTTTGACAAAGAGTGCATTTGTATGGTCCCTGTACCCTACATTATTTATTAATCTAATGGCCCTTTTCTGTATTATAGTTATTGTTTGTGTGTTACTTTTGTATGTGTTTCCCCAGACCTCTACACAGTAGCTCATATATGGCAGTAGTAAAGCACAGTATAAAATGTGCAGTGCTTTCTGATCCAACATATGCTTTGCTTTTCCCAGGACGGCAATGCCCCGTGCCAATTTCCCCCGAACATAAGTAATGTGTGGCTTCCAACAGAGCTTGTGGTCAATGATCACCCCAAGAAATTTTATTTCATTTACTCTTTCTAAATATACATTGTCAACACATATTTCTACTTCGATGTTTTTCTTTTGGTTTCCAAACAACATAAATTTGGTTTTATCGAGATTCAATGATAATTTATTTATATCAAACCACTTCTTTAATATCGTTAATTCCTGTGTGATCATTTCCAAAACCTGTGGCAATTCCCCACCTGCACACAGTATATTTGTGTCATCTGCAAATATTACAAACTTTAAAATCTCCGATACTCTGCAGATATCATTTAAGTACATAATAAACATTTTTGGACCCAGTACTGAACCTTGAGGTACTCCACAAGCTATATCCATCAAATTAGATTTATATTCATTTATTTGTACATATTGTTGCCTATTCCCTACATAGCTTTTTAACCATTCCAAAACCACTCCCCTAAACCCGTACTTTTCCAGTTTTTTTAATAGAATTTCATGATTAACAGTATCAAACGCCTTCTTTAGATCTAAGAAAACTCCGAGCGCATACCTCTTATTATCCATACATTCCGTTATCTTTTCCATTAAATCTATCAGTGCCAAAGCTGTTGATCTGTTGCTTCTGAACCCATACTGACTATCTGTCATTAATTCATATTTTTCCACAAAACTGTCAAATCTTTTTATGAAGAGTTTTTCCAGTATCTTAGAGAACTGGGAGAGTATTGACACTGGTCTATAGTTTGTAAAATTATGTCTTTCACCGGTTTTGTAAATGGGAATAACTTTAGCAACTTTCATTTTTTGTGGAAAAACTCCTTTTTGAAACGACAAGTTGAATATATATTTTAATGGTTTTACGATACCATCAATAACTGTCTTTACCGTTACCATATCAATATCATTCCAGTCTGTACTGGTTTTGTTCTTAAGTCCTCTAACCATGTCATAAATCTCTTTCTCTTCCACTGCTCTTAAAAACATTGAGCTACTATTCCTTTCAATATTTTCACCAGTGTCCCTTTCTATTCCATCAACCTTTATTTCTTCTGCCAGTTTTGGCCCTATGTTTACGAAGAATTCATTAAAGCCATTTACTATCTCCTCCATGTTATTAATACTTCTTGTCCCTTCTATAAAGTACCCAGGGTAAT
The DNA here is from genome assembly GCF_057381915.1 of Diplotaxodon limnothrissa. Classification (NCBI taxonomy): domain Eukaryota; kingdom Metazoa; phylum Chordata; class Actinopteri; order Cichliformes; family Cichlidae; genus Diplotaxodon; species Diplotaxodon limnothrissa. The sequence goes on along the minus strand of NC_140604.1, from coordinate 36,520,396 downwards.
CATTATTCCTTGATTCATTTTTGATTATTCTGTTTAATACATTCCATATATCTCTTGTGTTATCTTTATTGTGTTCTAACCTTTTAATGTAATACTCTCTTTTACAGGATCTCATTATATTAGTTAATTTATTTTTGTAAGTTTTATACTTCATTTCAGTTTCTATTGTTCTCTTTTTTATGAATTCTCGATACAGGGTATTCTTTTTTTTGCTGGCATTTTGTAGTCCTTTTGCCATCCATGGTCTTCCTGCATAGTTGTGTTTCCTATTGATTTCAATTACTGGGCAGTTTTTATCAAGTAATGTGTTAAATGTTCTTAAAAATCCTTCGTAAGCTTTATTAACTTCTGTTTGTTCATATACAATATTCCAATCTTGCTTTAAAAGTTCATTTCTAAGACAATTTAAGGTCTTCTCTGTTCTTATTCTTTTGTAAATAATCTTATGTCCATCGTTGTTCACTTTATAATGGCAATTATACGATGCAAAGACTGGTAAATGGTCACTTATATCATTGATTAACAGCCCACTTTTTATCTTTCCTTCTATTATATTTGTAAATATATTATCTAATAGAGTTGCACAATGAGATGTTATTCTGGTTGGTCTTGTTATCAGTGGAAATAAACCTATGCTGTACATGGAATCAATAAATTCTTCTGTACTCTTATTATGATTTGGATTCAATAAGTCAATATTAAAGTCCCCACAAATAAACATTCTTTTCTGATTTATATTTGTAAATAAGTCCTCCATATTATCCTTAAATATCTCAATCTACAAGAATATTAATAAGAACTGATTTTAAGAAATAATTACTACAGAAGAAGAAAAGTGGTGGTCGGCCTCCCTGTAAACCGCCCTCAGAGGTTATGATTGAACCAGGTTTGTTTCAAATGGATAGAATAGAATATCATTGTCACATGTACAATGCGATTTAGAGCATCTACTCAGTGCAGACATGTAGAAATAAGGAGGGTGAGGTGCACAATTCTTCTCCACTGTATACATTTGAATAAAAAAATATCAAATATAATTATTAGAGGCTTTGTAATTAATCTCAATTAATCGCACAAGAAAATTTGCTCCGAAGCACAAATGTTTTTATTTATTTTTTTAATTTTAAAGGAATTTAGTGTGCGACAGAATCAAATAATAGACATGTACATGACTATTGTAATCTCAAGCTTTTAATTTATGGGGAGAAGGCATTTAAACTACATTTCAATTCAAAACAGAAACAAAAATAATATCACTGGATAAAATTGGAAGACTTAAAATAAAGTGTTACTTTAAGTACATTTTCAAAATGATATCGTCTTTAAATAATAATAATAATAAAAACAAAGTGCAGTTTTTCTTCTTAAAAAAATAAGGCAGAAACATAAAAGGTTATTTGAGCAGCTTCACCTTTAAACTCTGAGTAACCTTAGCCAACATTATTTTGTACATTAGGCTAAAACAGTGTGATCATCGAACATTTTAGTGCAAAAATAACAAACCCGTTGGACTCACAATACCTCCATGCTTATTTACTGTCGGTCTCTTTCAGCCAGTTACTTGGACAAACTAGCCTGTTCACATGTTCAGAGCAGCTCTAATTTTGTTGCTATGTTACTGTAAGTGAGAACAGTCTGTCACATGGGACAGAAGTGGCAGGACCAATCAGATACTTGCAGGCCAGGACAGAAGGTGTAGGTGGGTCGCTGCTCAACTGGACCACCACTGCAGCATGCAGTCTGTCTGGCTGATGGTGGATTCTGCTGTGTACAAACTCAGGGCCCTTTTACACAGGGCTTCCTCATCTGAATCAGAGAGGAGGAGGCTCTTTGTCTTTGCTGGCTCCTTTGTGGTGGCATTGTTACACTGTTACTGCAGCAGAGCTGGTCCAAACCTCTTCTCGCTCTCCCCTTGCAAGACACTCTAAATCAGTGGTCTCCAACCTTTTTTGCACCACGGACCGGCCTTTGAGGTGTCCCGGATAAATACAACAAAATAAAATGATAGGACCAAGGCATAAACGGTGGTATTTTGTATATTAAATAATAAACGCTAATTCACTGTGTACTTGTGTAACTTTATTAGCAGCGTTCTCCTGAAATGCGCCAGCAACATTGAGAATAACATCCTCCTCTCTGCCCTTTAATGCTCTCTGGTCGCTATGGTAACGTGTGCATTCTTCTTCCAAAATAAGACACACAACTACAACACAGGAAAAGACCCAGGGAAACCGAGTTAACGATAAAAACCCTGAAAACCATCAGTTTCACACCCGAGCCTCAACTCTTGCAGTCCGGTACCAAATGACAGTGGTCCGTGGCCTGGGGGTTGGGGAGCACTGCTTTAAATCCTTAAAGTGTGGCTGAAGCACAGCAGCTATCGGGAGCCACTGATGGTTGGGACAGGTCCTTTGTGAAGGCGGTCTTAGATTTCACCATGTAGTTTGAGTCATCATCAGAGACCTCCATGGTGAGATGCAGGTGGCAGAAAGCAGGTAAAACCACTGAACATGAGACATGTCTCACCTCCAAGAAGCTCAGCCACACACCTGTAGTAGACAGTTCAAGAAAGTCGTTATTCATCTCCACAATAACTGTCAACTACAGAGCGTTTTGAAGAAACAGTAACAATAAGTTAAAAATAGTTTTATTTACCTGCATGGCTCAACAACAGTGGCCAGCGTTTGGTGGTTTACCAGCTCTGGTGGAGTTAAAATGACTAGCTTGTGCTTTTGTTTGCCCAAAGCAGCAAAAACAACCTCTTGATACTTTAGCAGACGAGACACCACATACAGGATTGAATTCCACCGTGTGGAAATATCCTGTATGAGTGGCTCTTTCTGTTGCCCCAGTCTTGTTTGCTCCTGGTGTAGTTCCTCCATATTTGCAGGGCTGTCTGTAATACATCTCATTTTGCTTTTCAGTGTCAAAAAGGCAGTTTTCAGGCAGTTGGAAAGTTGGATCACCTGACGCAAACTGTAGCACCCCCTATCTTCTACCACTGGTAGTGGTCTACAGTCCAGAGCAATCCATTATGGGAGATAGTAACATAGTTTGTCCGATGTTGACTTACTAATTTTGGTCCTGAAGCCAGTCATTTCATCAAGTTTGGTCAGCTCCCACAGTTTCTGTGCTCCCTGAAACATGTTTTGCATTTAGATGGTACCGTAAGGTTGAAATGCTTTGGGTGGTATCCAAACTCGTTTTTGCACAGTTTGCACAAAACCTCACTTTTATCAAAGCTTCCATTGGGTAGTCTTTGGAAATGAAATTTGCCTCTGATCAGTCCTAGCAATGTGCTTTCTTCTGATTCTTTGTAGCTTTGTTTTGTGCATCACTGTAATTGGTATAAAAGGAAATCATGCACTGACAATAGTTCCCCTTTGCTTGGAATGCAAAGTGCGATTAAATTAGTAACTTTTTAAAAAAATGAATTAATCACAATTAACGCATTAAAGTCCCACCCGCAATAAAAATATTAGAAAAATAAACAGTGTTTGCATTTCCAGTGTGGGCTATTGCAGGTAAATTAAATAGTGCACAGTAGTGATAGTGGTGTTTGTAGTCTGTGTATTACACGAATAAAACCATGATTAACCCGTCAGTGATGATTCTGTGGGTCAGTTTGCATCACAGACTCAGATTCTGAGTCCTGGTCCTCGTCCCGCTCTGACGCCGGTCTTTGTGTGCAGGCTCGTCTGCGATGCTGCTGCAGTGCATCGCCGTCCGAGCTGACGGACCAGACGGGGGCGCTCTGCTGCAGCACTGCACCACCAACAGGACCAGAACCAGAATCATCCGCCCCGCCCCCAAACTCTCCGATGAACCCACCCCAGCCAAGTCCAGGACTCAGAGGAGACGGTTGGTACCTCAGAGCTCCAATACTGACAAAAAGAGTCGCCGCCGCCGCCACGAGTCATCTGACACTGACCAACAAGAGGAGGCGGAGGTCATGACAGTGGAGGAGGACGTCACAGCTGACCCCACCTGGACTCCATCTGAAGGAGGTGAGTCAGATTTTACTGACGTTTAATATTTGTAGCTTAAAAGTATTAAAATTTTTATTTCCACTCATTCACATTTTTTTTTTAGACTGCTTTAACTCTGGATTAACTCGACTTTAACTCGTCGTGAGGTTGTTTTTTACTCTTGTGTAAATCAGGATTAATCTGATGTTATCCTTGGCTTAAGTCTTTCCTCTCGTGTCCCTGCAGGTGTTGCGCTCCCCGCGGCTCCCGGAGCCCTGCCGGCGGACTCCCAGGATGTGGCCGCAGTGAAGCTGGAGCTCGACAGCACCGTGTGCGACGTTTGCGGCAAAGTGATGAAGAACAAGTCGAGTCTGGCTCGCCACTCCTTCATCCACACGGGGAAGAAGCCGTTCGCCTGCCACCTGTGTGAACTGCGCTTCAATCGCCGCGACAACCTGCAGCACCACCTGAATCGGCTGCATCCAGACGGCGTCGCCAAACGGGAGAAACAGCGGCAGGTTCAGGCGTGGCTGTGTGCCGTGTGTGGCAAGACGTTCAGCTGCCGCTCGCGGCTCAAGACGCACGAGGTCATCCACTCGGGGGTGAAGCCGCACAGCTGCGACCTCTGCCCCAAGGCCTACATGAGGGCCAATGACCTTGAGCACCACAAGAAGGTCGTGCACGTGGACGGCACCGCCGAGCCCCCGCGGCCGAGCTCACTGCTCTGCGACTTCTGCGGCAAAGAGTTTAAGTGCAGGTCGCAGCTCGCTGTCCACTTCCAGACGCACACAGGCGAGCGGCCGCACCTCTGCGACATCTGCGGCCGCAAGTTCGCTCGCCAGTACCAGCTCAAACGCCACAAAGTCCTGGTCCACAGCAACCATGTCAATGGAGAAGACAGCCCACTGGACGCCCCGTTTGCCTGCGGCGTGTGTGGGAAACGGCTCAAATCTGAGGCGCTGCTCACTGCTCACGCCCGCATCCACACAGGTGACAAGCCTCACCGCTGTGGCGTCTGCCTGCGCAGCTTCCAGCGTGCCACCTGCCTCAAACAGCACCAAGTCCGCGTGCACCTGCGGGTCAGGGCGGGCGACGCCAGTGCCAGCCGCAGGAGGAGCACCGCCACCTCTGAGAAGGCGTTCCCGTGCACCGTCTGCAGCAAGGTGTTCAAGTTTCGGTCGCTGCTGGCAAGCCACTCCACCATCCACAGCGACGCCCGGCCCTTCGCCTGCGACTTCTGCAGCCGCCGCTTCCGCCGCCTCAGCCACCTGAAGAGGCACCGAGAGGTCGTCCATGCCAATGGGGCGCGCCTGCCGCAGAGTTTCGTCTGCCACATCTGCGGCAAGGACAAAAAGTGTCGCTCGCAGCTTGCCAGGCACGTCGTCATCCACACCGGGGAGCGCCCGTTCGCCTGCGACCTCTGCTCTGCCCGCTTCAACCGCCACGGCAACCTGCAGCAGCACAGGAAGCGCATGCACGGTGTTGGGACACCGCCAGACGAGGAGGCCCCGCCCATCCTTTTTGACGACGACGCGGTTCTGACGTACAAACAGGAGGAGACAGTGGTGGACTGCGCGGCAGAACTGTCTGAGGACGACATGGACGCCGCTCAGCAGCTGGACGCCACCTGACAGCAGTGAGCGCGCTCACGGAGTCTTGATGCACCCGAGCAGCTCTGCAGGGTTTGACAAACAGACGGAGCTCTCAGAGGGTCTCATGATGTTCAAAGACAAGCAGAGGCAGCTGATTGGCTGGCGGGCTGGTCTCAGATCAGCTGAGATTATGGTAGAAGGAGTTTGAATCAAACTTTATTTGTCTGTATCATGGTTTCATTAAAGATGGTTAAATCACTGCTTCTGTGGTTTCTCAAGGTTCAGTCACATGATTTCATTAATATTGACGGTGACCAATCGGTGTGGAGGAGGAGTGTAACTGTGTTATCTTTGGCAGTTTAAAGGGTCAGTTAAAGAAATGTGTTTGTGTGACTGCTGGGAGCAAAGAGCTGACAAAAACAACATACACCTGGCTCTTTGCTCAGGTGTGCAGACACAACACTCATCCCTCGCGTTACGAGCCTTTTAATGCTTGAATGATTGAGTTCAGAGACATGTCACACTAGGGCTGTTCGATATAACGATATATATCGATGACGATATATAAACATCTGTCGTTTCATTTTACGCTATCTTTTGTTTCGTGGTGTTGCAAAATAAACTTTACGGCAATATTTTTTCATGTTCTGATGTCACTGTAGTTATTATTAATTTCTTAAAGTTCTCTCTTTCTCTTATATTTAATATAACCACACTACGGACAGACAAGCACCTGTTTTTATGCATTGTCGTTAGCAACAACGACGGTAACACCATCGCGTGTCCGCTTGTTTATGTTCCACATAAAGCTTTCACAATAAAGCTCAAGATCCTGTTGAGACTTTTCAAAATAAACTGAATCACGTGAAAGATGCAGAGTGTTTACGGATGAGAATCAAAAAAAGATGCCAGGTGCTAAAAAATAAACCTTAGAGTCAAACGTTAGAACAGGCTTTTCCCCGCAGCACGCCGTGTAATAAATACAAAGAAAACGGCGCCGTTACAACTTGTGTCTAAAAATGTGTCGTTTCATGCATCAGTTAAAACACTCGACTCCAGCTACATGACGCGCAGCTGGAAACACTTCAGGCAGGTCGAGCTGCCCGAGATTCACAGAATTTACAGAAAATGTTAAATTTTTGTGATTTATATAGTTATCGGGACGATAGATGTCTTATATCGGGATATGAGATTTTGGTCATATCGCACAGCCCTATGTGACAATGTCAGGTACAAGTAATGGACAGGAGTGGAAAAAGCAGTCAATGTCCACAGAAGACCTGTATAAAGAGATAAGGGGTGGCTCAAGACTTTTGCACCTGTTGTCTCGTGTAAATAGAAACCTCAGTCCAGCTGTGAGCAAACAGCTATGCTGCACACAAAGAAGTCAAACATCACCACTGATTATCTGCAGGTACAAATTTATTCACATGATCTCAGACAGTTGTACAGCTCAATGATTGGTTCACAGCTCAGCTGTGTCCTTGCAGGGGGCGCCATCCATACAGCCTCTGTGACCGCTGAGCGCCAGCACATTCAGGTAAAATGGACCCAGCTGGACACTTTATTCTCCAACCAATCAGAACATGCAGAAACCTTCACATCAGGAAGTATCGACTCCAGCTGACGGAGGAGGCGGGGTCTGTTGTTATATCACAGAACCAAGGTTATAGAGCCGGGGTGGGGAACTCCAGGCCTCAGGGTCCGGTGTCCTGCAGGTTTTAGCTCTCACCCTGGGTCAACACACCTGAATCATATGATAAGTTCATTAACAGGCCTCTGGAGAACGTATGGTTATGGTGTAACCTTGGTTCTATTAGTGAGAGACAGGAAAAGACCCAGGGAAACCATTACATATGTAACGGTGTGGAGAGTCTCGATATGCTAGGGAACTTCAGGGCACGTTGAGGAGGTCATTTAGCCATTTGAATCAGCTGACACATCTAAAACCTGCAGGACAGCAGCCCTGGAGGTCTGGAGTTGGACAGCCTTGGTTTAAAGTGAGATGCAAAGCTACTGGCACATTGCAGACAGGTGGTGTTACACAGCAGCAGGTTAGAGAAGTCACCTGACCCAGAGACTGAGGCCATTCAGCTGGTCTCGCCTGTCCCAGGGTCAGGTGATCAGCACGTTCTCACGCCCCGAATCACATCTTGCTAAAGCGAAACTATCTCACGACAGACTGAGCTGCAGCGACAGTGTAACACAAACAGTATTTAAAGTAACATTTGGATCACCACCTGAAATCACCGACATTACAACAATAAAAACACAGAAAAACTCCACATTTATTACAGGAACATAAATGTGCAGAGGCTCCATCAAACACAGACATGTGACGTGTTCTGAGCATGAGCAGACTCGTCTGGTTTCCGCACATGCTCAGAACACGTTCAGGTCATGTTCATGTCATGAGGCGAAGGAGCTGCAGCATCGGAGGCCTCATTAAACCGAAGCACAGAAGGAATGATGTGCAAACACGTCAGCCAGGTATCAGGGTGAAAACAATCCGCCTCAGGCTCCGCCCCCAAACCACATTAGCCATATGTCTGTGAAGGTTCTCAGTCATCCAGGTCATCATAGTCAAAGGAGCTTGCAAAGAAAAGCGTCTGGACTTCTTTAAGTTACTTGAAGACGTTTCACCTCTCATCCGAGAAGCTTCTTCAGTTTTAAGGTCAAATGGTGGAGAGTCCCAGATTTAAACCTAGTGGGAGTGACCCCCCACAGAGGGACAAAAGGACCCCCTGATGATCCTCTAATCGCCTGAGCCAAGGTGTGAAACTGGGTGTGGGTCCCAATCAGCCAGAGTTTCGGGTGAGCTCATTGTGAAACCTGGCCCCACCTGTGAAAGGATAAGACAGGTCCATTTCACTATAGATGCCCTCCAGATCGAGATCAGCCAGACTCTGCAGGAACCGGAAATCCTTCTACCCTCTCCAATCTTAGAAAAGGTTTACAAGTTTGTGGACAAGGCTCAACAAGGCCAACACTCTAAAGGAAAAGAAAGACAACGCAGGAAATTTCACACCTTGCTTTCAAAAACACACACACTCCTCATTCTGAACCTACACAACCCAGAGAAGAAAACACACCTGAAGACAGTCAGGAGAAATGGGTAAAGAACTTTTCAGACCGGAATCTCACTGAACCTTAAGAGAGAGTATTAGCCAAAGGACTCTATTTTGCCATTTCTCCACAACAGTTGTCCATAGTGGACCTCATCACAGCCACAGAATCTGCCATATGGATTAATACATTATCACAGACAGAAGCAGAGCAAATCAGGATGAAAGTCTCAGCCACGCTCTCCAGTGCCAAAGTCCCTCTGTCCAACCTCACAATACAGGAAAAGAAGGCCGTCGCTTCCCTGAGCAAAGACCACAACATCACTGTTTTACCAGCTGATAAGGGAAGATGCACCGTGGTCCTAAACACTACAGATTACCACACAAAGATCACTACTCTCCTCAGTGACAACAATATCTATGAAGCCTTAAAGCGAGACCCCACAAGCAGCTACAAAAAGAAAGTTATAGCTTGCCTTCAAGACTTTGAAAAGGACAAAATCATTGACCGCCTTACATATCACTGCCTTTACCCAGGGGATGCCATACCCTGCATTTACGGACTTCCTAAAATCCACAAGGAAGCTGTCCCACTCAGACCCATAGTCAGTAGCATAAACTCAGCCACTTATAACATTGCTAAACACCTTGCTACCATCCTTGCTCCTCTCGTGGGGAACACCCCACACCACATCAAGAACTCCACCGACTTCACCGACAAGGTCCAGAAACTTACCCTGGATCCAGATGAAACCATGGTGTCCTTTGATGTAGTCTCTCTCTTCACTTGCATACGCACCACGGAGGCCGTGGAAACTGTCAGAAAACGACTACAAGAAGACAGCTCCTTGGAAGACAGGACCAACTTCACACCCGATCAGACCTGCACACTGTTAGACCTCTGCCTCACCACTACATATTTCAAGTACAACGAAGGCTTTTACAGACAAAAACATGGCTGTGCCATGGGCTCCCCCGTGTCACCTATTGTAGCAACCTTTACATGGAGGAAGTGGAAAGGAAGGCTCTTGGCTCTTTCAAAGGAAGAGTACCCAGCCACTGGTACAGATATGTGGACGACACCTGGGTCAAAATCAAGACACAAGAAGTGGAATCCTTCACTGCGCACATTAACGCTGTGGATAAAAACATCAAGTTCACCAGGGAAGACACAAAGGACGACTGTTTGCCTTTCCTGGACTGCGCTGTACACATTGAAGAGAACGGCAAACTCAACATCGAAGTTTACCGGAAGCCCACACACACGGACCAGTACCTCCTCTTTGACTCCCATCACCCTCTGGAACACAAACTTGGAGTAATCAGGACCCTACACCACCGGGCAGAACGTGTTCCCTCTAAGCCTGAAGGGAAAAAGAAGGAACACACACATGTAAAGAAAGCACTCAAAACGTGCGGCTATCCTAAATGGGCGTTCTTAAAGTCAGCAAAGAGGCATAGAAAAGAAGATCAGACACCAGCGAGGGAGGATAAGAAGGACAGACGCAACAACATTGTCATCCCCTATGTAGCCGGTGTATCAGAAAAACTCAGGAGAGTTTTCTCCAAGCACGACATCCCGGTGTATTTCAGACCCAGCAACACACTCAGACACAAACTGGTTCACCCGAAAGACAAAACGCCAAAACACAGACTTAACAATGTGGTGTATGCTGTACAGTGCAGCGAGGAATGCCCAGACCTCTACATCGGAGAGACCAAACAACCACTTCACAAGCGCATGGCACAACACAGAAGAGCCACCTCCACAGGACAAGACTCAGCTGTCCATCTGCATCTTAAGGATAAAGGACACTCTTTCGAGGATGCCAATGTTCACATTTTGGACAGAGAGGACAGATGGTTTGAAAGAGGAGTGAAAGAAGCCATCTATGTCCACTGTGAGCGACCATCTTTGAACAGAGGCGGGGGTTTACGACACCAACTCTCTGCCATCTATAATCCAGTTTTGAGATCCTTCCCAGACGCCTTAACGCCCACTCACATCCTGGGCCATCTGACCTCAGGAATGCGCATGATAAGGTGGGGCCAGGTTTCACAATGAACTCACCCGAAACTCTGGCTGATTGGGACCCACACCCAGTTTCACACCTTGGCTCAGGCGATTAGAGGATCATCAGGGGTTCCTTTGTCCCTCTGTGGGGGGAAAATCCCACTAGGTTTATATCTGGGACTCCCCAACATTTGACCTTAGAACTGAAGAAGCTTCTCAGATGAGAGGTGAAACGTCCTCCAGGGCTCTGACGAGTGTTCGTGTTTTAAACTGAAGCTGTTGATCAGTCAATTACGTCATCCTCAGCAGCACCGTCACACTGATTGACAGCTGTGTTTCTGATCCACAGCTCAGGTGTGTTTTGACTTAAGGCGGAGTATTAGGTGGCCCTCCTGAAACTCATCTCCACACCTGAGTTACAGCGGTTGTTACGCCTCGGGACGCCACTTGCCCAATCATGACCATAAAAACTGCCAGAGGACAACGTGTGCGGAGCCTGAGGCTGATCCAGGTGAGCTGATATTCAGGAAGAGAGCATTTTACAAACATGAGTATTATTAGTTTTTGATCCCTCACATCTGAAGTCTGAATAACCAATCAGTGATCCGAGGACGCGATCCTCAGAGGGACTCATTCAGCTTCAAGCTCCACCCTTATTTTATTTTCTTGAAAACTTTTCCGACCCTCTAACTCTCCTCAGTTATTAACTGGTCTGTTAACACCCCCCGTCTCCGTGGAGCAGCTGCTTCATCAGCTCTCTGTGAAATCAAACGCACCTCTGCTGTGACTCCACCTCCCGAGGGACGCATTAACTTCACCCAATTTACTCGTTTAATTAAACATGGAGCGTCTGGCTGACAGTAACAAGAGGAGGAGCAGGGAGGGAAGAAAAGGAGTAATCAAGGAGGACAAAGAAGAGGGGAGCAAAAAAGAAACGAGGAGGAAGTGGGGGAGATTGAAGAAGAGCAAAGGGACGGTTGATAAAACGAGAGAAAGGAAACTGGAATAAGAAGTACAGAAGAAGAAGTCTCTGTGATGACATTGCCGCCTGTCCGTAAACACCCTGCGATGAAGATGATTGATTGGTTTGACCGTAGAGTGATGTCCTCCCTCTGCCCTGCTGACACTGTCCTGTGATGTCAGACCTCCATGCTGTCAGCTTTGGGTGACCCGGAAATCCACAGATTTGATTGGTCGCCAGGCGTCTTGGTTCGGGAATCACTAGGTGGAGAGAGAGATATGTTGACATCGTCACTAGAACGGCCGCTGTCATGGAAAGAGTCGAGTGAAAGTCACATATTAACCATCTCAAACTGCAGGAAAGCAAAGAGGAGCCAAAGGTTCAGTCTGACCGACACAGGCAGCAACCACCATCAGGAACTGATCAATGACTCTGATCAATGATTCTGATCAGTTACTCTGATCAGTGACCAGTGTTGGGTGTAACAAGAATAATATTACATTTTTCAGTATTGCAGTAATGTCACAGCTGCACAGACAGCATGTGCTAACGCTAAGCTAACCAGACAGCAGGGGCGTCCAAATTGATGGGCTGCATCCTCCTGAGGCCGCATTTGTAGGCCGATTATGTCACAGCGACCCGACGAAGGATATCCAGATTCGTAAATGCGTCCTCCTTTTCCCCAGATTTGAAGGATGGGTCGAGTGTGTCCCTCGTGGCCCATCATATCCCAGAATTCAGCCAATTCCAGTTTACAACAATGGTGGCCGCTACAAAGTTTTAATATTACTCTTATTACTCTTTCTGGGTCACAAAATAAACTTTTAACATATTTTTAGGCGAGAATGCAGCTGTGTAAACTTCAAATATCTGCTTGGTTTTGTTCCTGAGTAAATTGGTTTGGCTGAGATTATAGTTTTCACACAGCTTAATAAACGTCAAACAGAAAACTGATTAAACAAAAGTGTGAGACGGTTGAGAATTTACTCCAGTGTCCTGTTATACTTTAGACAGCAAGGAGCAGAGGGCTGAGTTTATTAAACTCCAACGAGACAGCGGTGACGCAAGTCTGAAGGCTAGACCATTCAATTTACTTCTGGCTTACCTGACCTCCTGAGGACCTGGCCTTCGCAGTCTGTGTGCGCCGGGTCCTCAGAAGGATGCAGCCTCTGAATTTGGACACAGCTAGCATGTGCTAACGCTAAGCTAGCCAAGAACCCAGACTGATGTTAAAGCTGAGAGTATGCAGACCCCAGTCCAGTAGCCAGAGCCTGAACTTCAACAGGTAACAAGCTGATGAGCAGTCAGGCTGTTTTTCTACTTTTTCATGTTTCTACAGTTTAATCACAATGACAACTGCTTTGTGCTGGTTTCCATCTTTGCTTTGTGTGTGAATGGGTGGATGACTGGATGTGTAAAGCGCTTTGGGGTCCTTAGGGACTAGTAAAGCGCTATATAAATACAGGCCATTTAAAGCGCTATACAAATACAGGCCATTTACCATTTGTGTTCATACATAAGAGCAAAGGTGGAAGATCACATGTGTGTCCTCATTATGGGATGTGTTAATGTGTGTGGGGCTGTAGCCTCAGGTTTATGTTGTTAACTGTAATTATGAGACAGTTTGAAACGTCATTTTCCAGTATAATGACAAAGTAATGTCACGAGTAGTATAATGAATTACTTTATCAGACACGTAATTAAGTACTGCATACTTTTAATGAAGGTAACAAGTAATATGTAATACATTCCACATATCCCGTGTCACTTCACACCATACCTTCCTCCCATTAAAAAGGACTAAAACCTTATTTCAGAATACTCTGCTGCTTCATGTTCTGTGTGTTTGTTTCCATCATATTCATTAAAAGCTGTCCTCAGACAGGCTGACGTCCTCCTGGTTGTAACACACAGCCGTCCCTTTACGTGCTCTAAGTAAAAGCCGGACTTCAGGTGTCATCTCGATCTAGGGCAAAGAATAAAATGCCACACAGTCTCACCTGAAGAGGGAGCTATGCTTACCCTGCTGCAGGGAAAAAGTCAGAAATGTTCAGAATAATCCTTCTTTGTCTGACACTCTGTCTGAAACAAGCTGTTCTAGCTCCTCCCCCTTTAAGCCTACTCTCTAAATAGAAAACATCTGGAAACCTGCCAAGGGGCAGACTCTGGTCATCATGAGCTTTGCAGCATTTACAGATCCACGTTAGAGGCGCGATATTTATCACACCTAATCATCTGCCTTTGACCTCTGACCCCATCAGGCTCCAACACTGAGCTCCATCCCGCAAGCAAACAGCTGCTTTGGTTCAGCTGAAGCCGTGGCAGGACTGGAGTCAGCCAGCGCTGCCTCGCTGCTTCTGATTCGACAGCTTTAAGGAGTGAGTGGTGAGCTCAGTTGACCCAGCTGGGTCGTGGAGGAAAGTGGGAACAGAACCAACGAAAATACACAAGTCAGCAGATTTTTTGCTGCTGTAGACTCCTGAACTGATGCCAGCAACACACACACACGCTGGTCTTTCTATCACTGTGAGGACTGCATCAGAGGACCAAACCTGACTCCTGCCTAAAAGCATCAGGACTCGATATCCCCACCAAACGTCCCCTCAGAGTGAACACCTCCGGCTGCTGTAAATCAGCTTGTTAACAAGTTGACTCATTACAATCATACAGGAAACGCTGCAGCGGCAGAGGACCATGATGGGATTCGTAGCTGCTCTGCATGTCTTACCTTCTGCTGAGCATCTGAAAACAGCAGGTGGCAGAAGCCACCAGGATGAGCAGCAGCAGGGGGATGGTGGGGATGACGACGTACAGCAGCAGCATACCTGCAGAGACACCAGACCACCTGAGCATTAGGTCATGAGCCCAGATCAGGTCAAAGGTCGCAGGTCTTCTTACCTGAAGCTCCGGCCATGGTGACCTGAGGTGGAACGTCTTCGTTGTTTGCAGGCTGTGTGGCCACGCCTCCACCTGCAGTCACTGCTATGGACACAAGAACACACCTGTGCCTTAATACAGAGCTGCAGGTGAGTCCCACCTATGGCTCCACCTGCCTCTATGATCTTATATGGACCTTCCTCCTTACCTGTATCCTGCCCACCAGGTGTGTCATTCACCAGATGGCTCTCTGAAAGACAGGAAGTAAAGAACCTGAGTGAGTGAAGCTGATTGGCTGACAACACCAGGGCTGCTTATCTATGATTGAAGCTGACTGGCTGATGGCACCTGGGTTGTATTTGCAGATGAAGTTGTGTTTCATGTTGCACCGGTCGTCGTTCCATTGGTAGAGATAAGCCCCGCCCAGACCAGAAGGCGCAGTTGGCTGATGGTACATGACAACGCAGGCCTCACCTCCACAGGATGGTTCATCGAAGTACCAGTTCCTGCATCATCAGCACAGTTGGTTAAGCCCAACCCACCCCCTTTAGTAAAACATGCCGGGAGTCACCTGACACAGCTCTGACATCACGCTCACCTGAAGGAGGCCACGCTGCCGTCGGTCCACTGGTAGAGCTGCGGACAGGAAGTTAAGGCATTGCTGAGCTCCGACTGAGTCTGATCCACTCCCTCCACCCGAGTCAGGCCGATCCAGAAGTCCCCGTCAGCTATGCCCCCGCCCCCTCCTGCCCTGTCCACCGCACCTGAACGCAGCTCCTGGAAACAAAAACAAGGAGAAAGGGTCACAGAAAAAGGAGGGGAGGGTCTAGAGAGAACCAGGTGTGGGTCTCACCTGCAGCAGGTGCTCGATGTCTCGCTGTTCCGTCGAGCTCTCGATGCTGAGAAGCGCTCCTCTGTCCATCTCGCAGGCCTGACGCGCCTCGCTGAAGGCGACGCGGCTCGACACGTCATGGAAGTACGCCATCTTATAGCAGGGACGCTCGGCCCCGCCCACACACACTGTCTGACCTGAGACATGGAGCCCCGCCCACAGGAAGATGCATCAGAGCAGCACTGAGTGTGTGTGTGTGTGTGTGTGTGTGTGCACAACAGTGTGTTAATCACTGTTGCGCACACACACACACACACACTTCACTACTTTAAGTGATTAGCTGGAGTGTCTTCTGCACCATCATCACTTTACTGTTAAAGCCACTAAAGAGCTCCATATATATCTGTCTGCTGTCAGCCCGCCCTCCACCCATCCCTCCACCCACTGTTCCTCCACCCGTTCCTGCTGCCTGTGGTTCAGGTATTTTAGCTGCTCCCCTGATAAATCGAACAGATCTCTGAAACATCAGCTGGCCACATGACCCATTACAAACCTGCAAACCTTACACCAGACACACCACCCAGTGGTAGGCCTGCAAATCCCACATCGCCCCTCCTCTGTCCCCTGAACCTTCAGTCTGCACTCTGCTTCACCTCCCATCTTTTTTTTTTAATTTTTACTAAACCTTGAAAACATCGGCTTCAAGAACGCACATAAGAGTGTGTACGAGCACGCCCGGCTGTGGGCGGCTGCCTCCTATCCCCTCCTCAATCTGTCTGCTGCATCTGTATTCTGACATCTGCAGGAGCTCCAGATGTACACACGAAGCAGTCGTAGTGAGTGTCTACAGAAAATCAGCTAGGACTCAAACAGACAACAAATATGACACAAAGTGAAGTTTATTTTATCGAATCTGTTGAAGGCATCTGAGCTGATGGCCGCGTGTCATCATTGCCATGAAGGCGATGGTTTGAATACTCGCAGTGGTTTGTGTGACTCGATCCTCACTTCGATCAGGTGTCACGTTTCACCCTGACAGAAGAACAAAGCTCTGATCACAGTCAGATGATGTTTGCACAGGTCAGAAATTCTTTAATGTGATCAAAGCCACAGACACACACACGCACACACGTATACACACACGTATACACACATGCGTACACGTATAAAGACACATACATATAAACACACATACACACAGACACGTATACACAGATTTATACACACACGTAGACACACATTTATACACACAGGTATGCACACATATACACAGACGTGTACACAGACACACACACCACACACATGTGGCTGTACTTTGGTGGACGAGCATCCCTGTAAGGCTGACAGATTTCAGTGAATGACTCTCTGGGAACACGTCACATATCTCACTACATTAATGGTTCTTTTCACTGGTTTAACTGTATTTCCACTTAAACCAGTGCTGCTGGTTTTCCTTCAGAGTGGAAAACATGAAGTGCAGCAGGATGAGCTGCTGCCTGCGCCGCTGCGAGCTGCAACACTGAGGTTTCTGTAACATGGAAACTTTTCACGCCTCAAAAGAGCCACACTGTTTAAAAAGTAATTGGATTACTGCAGTACTCACCGCTCACCACCCGTGCTGCCTCCACCTGGACCATCCCCATCGCCACAACGACCCCGAGCATCAGTCGGTTAATTATCACGATCCTTGAGCAGGTCATCTTTATTTCTTTAAATATGAAATTAAATCTACAAAATAAAAGTGTTTCTGTGGAGAGCTGTTCCAGAGACGTTTCAAAATAAAAGCCTGCCTCTGGTCAGCGTGCTCCTGGTGCCCATGTTTCCTCTCCTGTCTCTGTACTCTGAAGTGAAGCGGGAGGCAGAGGAGCGCCTGTCTCCTCCTCCTCCATCGATCCTGCCCACTGAGCCACAGCTGTAACCTCCTCCTTCAATAAAGCCCGGGGGACCACACACACACACACACACACACACACACACACACACACACACACACACACACACACACACGTTTAATTCATTTACTCAGAGCCTCAGCTGATTGGCTCCAACAGAGCAGCTGATCAATAGATGAAATGTGCAGTTATGAGCATCACTTGAGCTCGCCGCTTCCTCCATTGATCCCCGAGCAGGAGGAATTTTCTCTCATTATTCACACAGCAAGCGGCTCCAGTTTCACATTAATGAAAGCTGAACGCAGAATCGGTTTCATTCTGACACACGCCGTGGAAACGCTTCCTGCGTTTTAAACCCCGATCCGTGCACAGACGCTTCCCGTTAAGATGTCTGATTTTAGGTTTCCTTCATCCTGTCAGAGGTCCTGAGATGTTTGTGGGGACATGGATCCCAAACTGCGGACTGGAGCTCCCCCCTTTATCCTCAGTGTCCACACAGCCACTGCAGCAGCCACTGTATGACAGCCGTGGGATGAATGACCCACTCACACTCGACTGTGGTGTCACCCACTGTTTTGACGTCCACCATGGTGGGTTTGTGGAGCATTATCAGTCTGCAATCACAGACTCTGGCTGTATCCCAATCCAGGGTCTGCAGCCTTAAAGGCCACATTTTAAGGCCGGTTAAATCACCGCGACGCGACGAAGGCTGTCCCAATTCAAAGGCTGCTCGAAATGCGGCCCTCAAATGCGTCCTTCATTTCCCTGAATTTTAAGGACGTGGCGGTGTAGACTTCGTGGCCCAACATATCCCAGAATGCATATGTAACATAGTTAAATAGAGTTGAAGTTAAATCCCGCTAAATGGGACACTGGCGCCACCTACTGTCGAAAAAGTCACCCTGCAATATTCACAAAGGGCAAGGGATTCTGGGTAATCCTCAGAATAATGGAGGATTCCTGCGAGGTAAGGAATGCGCAAATGTCGTGGGGAGGAAAAATCATATCGCAGGCTGTTAAAGTAATACAGTCTGACCCGATTATTTCTGTTGTTTATACATCATTTGTTGCGGGTCATTTCTCCAGTCTTTATGTTGAACTGAGTGCACGTTTATGTGAGATTTCTTTATTGGGAGGAGAGGAAACAAAATGGGAGCATAGTTAGCTAACTCTGTTGTTGCTTTCCCGTTTAGATTTTGTGCTGATTGCCCACGACATTAAAAAGAGAGCATTCTAACCATTGCCTTTTTGTTGTGAATGCAGACCAGAGAAGACACTACACAGAGGTCACACATAGCAGCGCGGTGGGTGTGGATAATTTTGCTGAAAAAAACCGGCGGATGAGGGGCGGCCGAAGAGTAAACTTTAAGTAAGTACTGAATATTATGTCACTTATTTATGTGCAAATGTTTAATAACGAAGAACATTAAAACATTACTGTTGGCCAAAGTTATGTGACATTAGTGACGTTTGTGCTAACTTGGTTTTAAAGCCTTTACTTTAAAATATACGCCGTTCAATAGCTGAGCTTAATCAGAGAATGATCAAAGTTCATGTAGAAACAAACAAACACATGAACAAAAGATTTTCTCCTTCATTTCTGTCAAACAAAGCTGTATGAAACGTTTCCAGCTGTTAGTATCATTGTTGCTAGGCAACCTGGGCAGCGCAACGAAGGCTAGACTGTCCCATTTCACAAGCCTCGCACTTCCGGCCTTAGCGGTCTTTAAGTACGCGGCCCTTATGGACCGTTAAGGCTGCAGACCCTGAATTGGGATACAGCCACAGTTACCTGCTAATCAGAGCTGAGCAGAGCTGGAGCTCCACCTTCCTGTACGCTCTGTTCCTACAGTGACCGCACAGCAGCATGTTATTGGTCACATGATGTCATTAAAATGCTCCAACAGCACAAACATGATGCAGAGGTCCAGTTCAGGTGAAGCTAGCACACAGTTAGCAGCTACAGCCACCTGAGTCACCATCCACCTGTCAGCCACAGAGGCCACGCCTCTAATAATGCAAATCACATCGTCACCAACATCATCACCACTATCATCACCACCGTCACCATCATCATCATCACCACCGTCACCATCATCATCGTCACCATCACATCGTCACCATCATCATCATCACCACTATCATCACCACCGTCACCATCATCATCGTCACCATCACATCGTCACCATCATCATCATCACCACTATCATCACCACCGTCACCATCATCATCGTCACCATCATCATCATCACCACTATCATCACCACCTTCACCATCACCATCGTCACCATCACATCGTCACCATCATCATCATCACCACTATCATCACCACCGGCACCATTATCATCGTCACCATCACATCGTCACCATCATCATCATCACCACTATCATCACCACCGTCACCATTATCATCGTCACCATCACATCGTCACCATCATCATCATCACCACTATCATCACCACCTTCACCATCATCATCGTCACCATCACATCGTCACCATCATCATCATCACCACTATCATCACCACCGTCACCATCACATCGTCACCATCATCATCATCACCACTATCATCACCACCGTCACCATCATCATCGTCACCATCATCATCATCACCACTATCATCACCACCTTCACCATCACCATCGTCACCATCACATCGTCACCATCATCATCATCACCACTATCATCACCACCGTCACCATTATCATCGTCACCATCACATCGTCACCATCATCATCATCACCACTATCATCACCACCGTCACCATCACATCGTCACCATCATCATCATCACCACTATCATCACCACCGTCACCATTATCATCGTCACCATCACATCGTCACCATCATCATCATCACCACTATCATCACCACCGTCACCATTATCATCGTCACCATCACATCGTCACTATCATCATCATCATCATCATCATCATCATCACCATCATCCGCACCATCATCATCATCATCATCATCATTATCACCATCATCATCGTCACCATCATCTGCACCATCACCATCATCCGCTCCATCGCCATCATCATCACCACCGTCACCATCATCGTCACCATCACATCGTCACCATCACATCGTCACCATCATCATCGTCACCATCACATCGTCACCATCATCATCATTGTTGAGGCAGGTGTTCTCTGGGTGCAGAACATGATCATGTGTTTGATGAGCTCGCATATGATGGACAGAAATCGTTTGAGGACGTGTGCAGTCATATGACAGCAGCACTTTACTCTTCCTCTCACATCAATAGAAGCCTGAGATGTTTTCAGTGTCACTCACTAGTCTGCATCGATCAGCTGAGCGTGTGCCGACGGTCCCTGAACGCCACAAGGAAACCAGAATTATCCACTGATGAAAACGCTAGTGGATCGTATCGAGCTGCATCGAGAGCAGCAACAAACACAGGACGTGCAGAAGCAGACGCGCCTTTCAACATAAAACAACTGCCAAGTGTGTGTGCGTGTGTGTGTGTAGCATGTTTACATATCTTTGTGGGACCCAACAGTCACTCACATGGGACCAAAGAGTGTGAAGATATTTTTCAGACTCGAAATGTGGTTTTAGTGTCAGG
>NC_140604.1:36397104-36494604 GCF_057381915.1 Diplotaxodon limnothrissa | reverse complement strand
AGTGGGAGGAGCTTGGATAAAAGGCCATGCGTCAGGAGAGACACACCTTTGCCTTTGAAGGAGGTTGATTCACCACAGCAGATGTGAAGACGCAGCGTCTCATGTAAGTGTTAATGCAGTGAGAGACTGATTGGTTACCCGGTGTTAGGTTAGGCTAGGGTGACCATATTTTGATTTCCAAAAAAGAGGACACTTGGCCCAGTCATGAAGAACTTTAATAATACTGTTTGCTTAAAGAAAACGTTAACATATTTAAACGATGCCTTCTATGTGCTGTTAAAAAATGGTGAAATAAAAAGTGTCATACAGGCTTTTACAAGTCAACAAGTGCAAAAGAAGAGGACTGTTGGTCACCCTAGCTTAGGCACATACTGTGTTGCGGTCTGTCGGCTTCCTGGTGGAGCCGGCGTGCTCCTGTGTCGGGTTTGAGGTGCAGCAGTAACGACCACCTCAAGGACCACCCAGACCCTGCCTTTGCTTTAGGACAGGGGTGTCCAACTCCAGGCCTCGAGGGCCAGTGTCCTGCAGGTTTTAGATCTCACCCTGGGTCAGCACACCTGAGTCACATCATTAGTTCATTACCAGGTCTCTGGAGAGCTTTCATTTAGCCATTTAAATCAGCTGGATGAGGGGCACATCTAAAACCTGCAGGACACTGGCCCTCGAGGCCTGGAGTTGGACACCCCTGATTAAGACAATCATCTTGTCAGGCTCTTTGTCCAGCAGCACCTGAACACATCACTGGAAGCACTGTCTCTGCCCCTCCCTCCCATTCATTTGAATACATTGCACTACAGCTCCCCGGATCTACCCCCACCATTATATGTACTGTTTATCCGCCACCTAAGCCAAATAAGGATTTTTTAAATGAATTTTCTGCTCTTCTCACTCATTTCTCTGTACTTTCTCCTAATCTGATAATTGTTGGTGACTTCAATATTCATATGGACAATGACAAAATCCCTCTTTCCAGAGATTTTACCTCCTGCCTGGAAAGTTTTGGGCTTCTACAGTACATAAAGTTTTCTACTCATCTAAAGGTCATATCTTGGATTTGGTCTGTTGTTGTGGCCTTACCCCCACCCATTGTAAAGCCACATTGTTTCTCCAGTCTGATCATATGTTTATTTCTTTTAATGCAAACTCCCACAGTGGGCTCCCCTTAGACATTGAACGGTCTCATTTTCCAGTTCAGCACCATGGTTTACCCCCGACCTGCGTCACCTTAAAGCTAAAGGACGCCAACTCGAACGTCTATTCAAGAAAACTGGACTTAGTATTGTTACAGCTGTGGCCATAAGAACACTGTGTGGACTGTTTTGTTCTGTGTCTCTTTACTGTGCTTAAGACTCTTTGCAGGTCCCTCCCCTAATGAAGAGTAGTGAGCAGCTGATTGGACCGTGGAACACGTGACCGTGTTCAAAAAGCCGCTCTGACAGCTCCCGCCGGAGAGAGAGAGAGAGGAGTAGTTTGACAGCCGACGCGGTCCTGACCCTGGTTTCCAGCCTATACTTTTGCTGTGTATGTGTGTGAGCGTGCTCTGTGAGAGCCGCTCCGGGTGTATTAACTTAGTGCTGAGGCACCCATAGACTGAAGCGGAAGGGGTGAGCCGCCTTTTTCTTTGGAACAGTTTTCTCCTGTTTTCCGGGTTAGGGAGCGAGGGTTAGTATTGTTATTTGTTTGTTCTGTTTCTTTCTTAGGGTTTAGTTAGTTTTCTCTGGTGGGACTTAGTTGGTTTTGTTTATTATTTTGGCCTGGGTTCACCCTGGAGCTATGCTTCATTTTATTATTATTTATTACCTTCAATAAAATCACCTTTTTTACTCACAACTGGTTTTGGATGTTTGGCTTGGGAATCAGGGCGGGGATTTGTCTCTCTCTCCTCCAACCCTTATGTGCGTCTCTACACGCCTAGACTAGGGGCGTAACATAAATGGGGGCTCGTCCCTTTTCGTTCGTGTGATTGGTTCGTTTCCCTTTTGCGTTTGCGGTGGGGGGAAACGTTGTGGAGGGTGTGGGAAGACGGAGAGTTTCATTCGTCTATGCGGTAGGCGTGAGTTTTGCGGGTCTGGAGTGCGCGGATGCGGTTAGTGGTCTGCAGTTTTTCTTTTTTGCTTTGCTCGTGATGTCGTTTGACATGGATGATTTTGCGCAACAGCCCTCCATTGAAATGTTGGAGCGGTGCACAAAAGCAGATTTGTTAGTAGTGGCTAATTTATTCAATGTGAATGTTCCTAAGAAGGCGGAAATTAAACAATGTTTGATAGAGAAAGTGGTGGACAGGGGAGTGTTTGGGAGGCAGAAAACTTCGCCGAGTGGGTCTGGGAGTTTGGAGACGGCAGTGGGGGCGGAAGCTGCTGGGGCCGTCCCGAAACCTACCAAGGGGCGGATGACGTCGGGGGTGGAAGCTCCTGTCGCCGTTCAATCTCCTAAATTTGACCCGACTGGCCAGGTTGCGGCGGGTTTGGTGACAGATGATCTCAAGCTTGCCCTTCGCTTGAAGGAGGTGGAGCTGGAGGCTAAGGCTAAGGAAGTCGAACTCATGCATCTCCGCATACGAGCTATGGAGCTGGATCCTTCTCAAGCGAAAGACGCTGTTCCCGTCCGTGTAAGTACACTCCCCGACACTTCCATCGTAGACCAGTTTAACGCTAGCAAGCAGGTTGTTTTGGTACCTCCTTTTAGGGAGGGAGAGGTTGATTCCTATTTGTTGATGAGTTGATTCCACTGCTTTTGAGCGCATCGCAACCACTTTAAAATGGCCAAAGGATGTCTGGAGTCTGTTGTTGCAATGCAAATTAGTACCACTACACAATGTGTTTCTTCAATCGACGCTCGTTTCGGGCGCGATCAGTTGCCAGTGCCCGGAGTTGCAATGATTCTGGGGAATGACTTAGCGAACGGGAAAGTGTTTTCTATCCCGAGAGTGGTTGAGAATCCTGTGCCTGATACTTTGTTATCTGACCCTGCCGCTGAGCGCTCCCCCTCTGTTTTTCCTGCCTGCGCTGTAACTCGCGCGCACAAGTGCAAGTATGGTGATGTTGATTTGTCTGATTCTTTTCTCTGCGCTGGTGGTGAGCCGGAGTCTGGATCTAAAACCTGTGACCCGCTGACGGGCGACTCTGAGGCGATGCTGTCTATTAGCCCATCAGTGACATCTCAACTGCCTTTGGGAGTTAACAAAAAGGATTTTGTTTTGGCACAACACAGTGACCCGACTCTTGTGGGTTGTTTTTCAGCTGCCAACTCTAGTGACCAGTATCCTCGTGTTTATAGTGTTGAGGATGATGTGTTGATGCGTACCTGGTATCCGCCTACAGCTGGTGATCTGGGCTGGAATGTGTTTCAGCAGGTTCTGGTGCCTCAACAGTACCGACACAAAGTTCTTAGTCTTGCCCATGACAGCTTTTCTGGACATTTAGGTATTAGAAAAACCTACCACCGCATTCTGCGTCATTTCTTTTGGCCAGGATTGAAGAATGACGTTGCTAAGTATTGTCGTTCTCGTCACACCTGTCAGATTAGTGGTAAGCCTAACCAAGTCATTCCACCCGCTCCATTACACCCTATTCCAGTTTTAGGGGAACCTTTTGAACACATACTCATCGACTGCGTTGGTCCACTTCTTAAAACAAAATCGGGCCACCAGTACCTCTTGACTTTGATGTGCGTTGCTACACGTTTTCCCGAGGCAATTCCATTGCGCACCCTTAAGGTTAAACCAGTTGTTAAGGCGTTGGTGAACTTTTCTACTTTCGGGTTACCAAAAGCGGTCCAAACCAACCAAGGCTCTAATGTCATGTTTAAGATTTTTGCTCAAGTTTTGCAATCACTTGGCATTAAACATCAGAAATCTAGTGCCTATCATCCGGAGTCGCAAGGTGCGCTCGAGCGGTTTCATCAGACATTGAAATCTATGATGCGGAAATTTTGCCTTGAGTCTGGAAAGGAGTGGGATGAGGGGTTATTTCAAAAATTCTTGAAAAAGTAACCATAATAGAATAGAATTAGAATAGAATTCAACTTTATTGTCATTGCACATGCACAGGTACAGGGCAACGAAATGCAGTAGCAATGCAATAACCTCTATGAACAATTTCAATCTGGTTTCCGCCCCAATCATAGCACAGAAACTGTTTTGTTAAGGATTACCAATGACCTTCTGATGGCAGCTGATTCTGGTCTCCTATCCATCTTCATCCTTCTTGATCTTAGTGCGGCGTTTGATACCATTTCTCACAATATTCTCCTGAACCGGTTAGCATCCATTGGCATTAGTCACACCCCCGTTGCCTGGTTCACCTCATATCTCTCAGACGGCACTCAGTTTATCCAATTTAAATCACACTCTTCAAGTCTCTATCCTGTTTTCCCCTCCACTCAGGTTAAAAGTTTGGGTGTCTTACTTGACAGTACTCTTTCATTCCAGTCTCACATTAATTACATAACACGGTCTGCATACTTCCACTTACGTAATATTAACCGACTCCATCACTTCCTTCCTCCCCATGCTGCTGCCATCCTTGTCCATAGTCTTATTACGTCCCGTATTGATTACTACAGTTCCCTCCTATTTGGTCTGCCTAAAAGGTTCCTTCATAAACTCCAACTTCTTCAAAACTCTGCAGCTCGGGTCATAACTTGCACTCCGTCATATTACAACAGTTCTTCAGCAGCTTCGCTGGTTGCCTATAAAAGCCAGGATAAACTTTAAAATCTTACTTCTCACGTATAAGTGTATCCATAAATCTGCTCCTTCCTATTTGTGTGACCTGCTCCATATCACCACTGTCTCCCGCCCTCTCAGATCCCCATCTGCTGTTCATCTTACTGTTCCTTCCGCTCATCTCATCACTATGGGACACAGAGCCTTCAGTCGCTCTGCACCTCGGCTCTGGAACTCTCTATAAGAAATATAGACTCTCTTCCCGCATTTAAGTCACAGCTCAAAACACATCTGTTCAAACTGGCTTATTCGCTTTAGTGCTGATTTTAATCTGTTGTCAAGTTCTGTTTTGCAATTTTAACTTATTTTATGCATTTTATGACTAATGCTCCTTTTATTAATTTTGTTCTTTGTAAAATGGTAAACGGCCTATATTTGTAAGGTGACCATGGGTTTCTGAAAGGTATCCTCAAATAAAACATGTTATTATTATCACA
The DNA here is from genome assembly GCF_057381915.1 of Diplotaxodon limnothrissa. Taxonomy (NCBI): domain Eukaryota; kingdom Metazoa; phylum Chordata; class Actinopteri; order Cichliformes; family Cichlidae; genus Diplotaxodon; species Diplotaxodon limnothrissa. Next base: position 36,489,441 of record NC_140604.1, on the reverse strand, counting down.
CATGAAAGCCTTGGAGAGGAGGATGGCGCGGTTTCTGTTCTGAAACTTAAAAGTTATGATGCTCATATTTTTTTGTAAACCCCACCTTTGGATGTTTTCCTGCGAGCTGCTCGGATTCAAACGACGCCTGTAACATTTCACAGCGGCGGTCCCCTCGCCGTGCATCACTGTGGGGGACGAGGACCCTACAATCCTCCAGCTAAGTTTGACTTCTCCGTGAGTTTCCCTTTGATGACTCGCACTGTTAGAGCTGCACGACGGTTATTTTGGGCACAGACGCACAGAGGTTAGCCTTCATAGACTATGGGCACATTTACTGTAAACCGACACACGGGCCAGTGTTTAAGGTTAAAGGTCGGAGAGCTGCAGTCAGCTGAGACTGACGGAGTCAGCTGATGACGACACGCGTCCCACTGAAGACGTCCAGATGAGCACAAGACTTTTTCAGGATCATTTACAGTCATTTAAGATACCTTTATTAGTCCCACACATGGGAAATTTGTTGTTAAGGCTGCCGACCATTGCCAGCGCCATCTTACCCTTCTGACCTTACATACATTACACAAACATCACATGGGGAAGACAGGTCAGAGAGGTATAACAATGGAAAATGCACAACATGAGGAAAGACAAGGAGACAAAAATAACTCCCCTAGACTGACCTCCAACAGGGAGATCAGTTTGAGAACAGAAAAAAAAAAACCACCTCAGCACATGAATCATCACATCTCACAACATAGAAGACATGAGCTTCGAAGGCGTTTGGAGGGGGTGAGTGTAGGTCTGTGTCAGTGTACATGCGTATGTGTGTGTGTTCAACCAAGAGAAAGTGTCCCTTCACCCGATTAGGCAAAAGTCAGTCTTCGGTCGATGCGGGTGGCCTTAAATGAGGAGGGAGAAAGTCATAACACAGTCTTGTTATCTAAGGGAGAATTGTTATTCCCGTCAGCTTTTGCCTTGAGCATCCAACTGGCGCCACATGAAATGAAGATGGTAGCTGTTTTGGTTAGTGCGAACAAACTGCTTCAAATTTTACAGTTGTCTAATGTCCGTCACTGGTCACAAGTCTGGAGCCGTGAGCCTCTCCACGATGTTATCCATCCATGCCGAGATGTTATCCATTTTGCTCATAGGGCATGAGTGTTCACGACAGCCGTGAGCCTCTCCGAGATGTTGTCAGATGTTGTCAGTCGGTCTCAGTACTCACAGCAGCCCAAACTTCTCCAAGATGTCATTCGTGCTGCACCTGATGAGCCCATTCTGAGAAGCCACAGCTCGCTCCATCTTTCCAATCAACAAAGCAGGCAGCCTTGTGGGGATTTGAACAGCCGTTTCCGCTTTCTTTATCCTTCAATAAGCCGGGGCCAATCAGCAAGAACCCTGTTATCATGGTTCCAAAAAGGTGTCTTCAATGTCTTGTCACGGGCTCTCCCGAACCCAGGCTTCTCGTCGAGGGTGTCAATTGCATTCAGGGACCAGTTGATCAAATCCATAATTCTTTAGGTTTTTAGAGAACAAGTCTGGGAGACTCTCTTAGGGTTAGAGAATAAGCGAGACTATACAAAAGACATGAGAAGCCAAGCAGGAAAGATAAGTGAGAGGGAGAGGGAGAAGGAGAAAGTGCGACCGCCTCCGTCAAGAGCCAAAAGCAGTTTGGTTGTCAATGGTGACCTCGCAGCCCGAGCTCACCATTGACAACACTGCAGCTGCTACGATGGGTGTTTACGCCATCGGCCATGTTATGTGCATGCCTCCTCCCAGCTACTGCAGAACGAGCTGAGCCAGCGGGCCGTCTTCACTGAACTGTGTTTACATCATTCACACTAACCAATCACACCCTGCTGCTGTCTCACGTTTGGCCACTAGATGTCACTGAAACGCAGCTCTCAGCGTGTGACTCTAGAGGGCGCAGTTGAGCAGTGGCAGGTTTAATCAAACAAACAGTAACATTTCAGTAAATTTGTATAAATATTAATCTGCACATTCACGGATATTTCTCCTGTAGCTGTAGATTTCAAACAGTCAAAATTTAAAAATAAAGGTTCACATCCTCACTTTTTATTCTACAAACTCACATTTACAACATTCTGACCTTCACGGTTAACGAAGGATAACGAGCGAGGCGCCTCTGTGACAGCATAGCGGCACTTCGTGTTCTGGGGGAACAACCGGCTCGAGGAAATTGGCTGCGACGCCCACTGTGGATTACCCTGACGGTAAGTAAGCTCCGCCTTCCTTCCTATCATCGGTGGCATCAGAACTGATCTCACGTGCATGCTCGCACCAACTTCATTGAGGAAGCTCCTCATTAGAAATAACTGCAGATATGGTTCTGGTGCATGAGCAGCGGGTCAGCATCATCAGGGTTCCACGGGGAGACACGAGAGCAGTGGCGACGCTCCGAGTCCTTCAGTGAGTGAGTGTTCGGTTTTATTCCAGCTCTCTGCAGCTAACGGCCCTCTGAAGCAAAACTTTTGGACTTACAGCAACCTTTGACCTGAGGAGGACGGGAAGTGCTGTCGCTGCTTTAGAAGCACTTCCTGTGTGAACACGATAAAAACCCTACAGAAAAGCCTGCAGTGCTTCTCTGAGGACGGAGATGCCTCAGAGGTCACATGATGAAGCCAGACCAAGTAAACATCAGATCACTGATCAGATTAAATCAGTCGCCAGACTCCAGGACTTTCCAGGTCCTTAAAAGGACCTTGAAGAAGTTCCAGGCGTGCCTGGGCATGGCGTCCGGCGTGGCGAAGTTCTTCTGCGACTGAAACATCAAACTTAAAATGAAAAACACGAAACATTAAATGAGCAGGTGAGAATCGGAGATCATTCCATCCACGGCACCGCGGCGTCCTCCTCAGGCCTCCAGCTGCCACTGCTGTGTCTGCGAGCCATCGCATATCGCCATGGAGACGTAACCTTTCTGTCCTATTGGCTGGGAGACAGCTGCAAGACACTGACCGACAGAGACCTGGTAGATCCGGTTGGACTTCTACAGGAAACACAGAAGGACACGTGACACTGACTCCTCCTCCTGATGACAGTAAACCCCACCCACACTGTGAGGACTGTGTGTCTCACCCCCAGGCTCCACTGCTGCGACCCCCCCGAGCCGTGACACTTCATCAGCCTCGGGGGGTCAAAGGTCCTGACCTCTGACACGTCCAGACACAGCAGACCTGCCAGGATCAGCTGACCCTCCTCGTCGTACGCCCAGTCCTGCACACGTAAAGGGTTAAAGGTTAAAGGTCACGGTGAAGACAGACGCTTTTATTGTGATAAACAATTGTGTTTATTAAAAACGTGCGGTCAGCGAAGTCGCTGACTCGTTTATGAAGCCGTGACGTGCAGGTCGGGACAGTCCGCATCTTCAGGGGCGGAGCCCAGCAAAGACTCGAAGCCTGATTGGATAGAGGTGTGTGAGAAACAACCTTCAGCTGACCTCTGGGCTTTGAAACATCATTGGAGTCACAGAGGCTTTTCATTGGCTAATGACTCGTCAATCATAGGTCGTTAGCCAATGACTGCGAGCCTTTACTGTCACGTCTGCTGTGAAGATGTTACCATGGTTACATCTATATTTTACGTTTGTGTAAACGTGTACTTTAGCTCCGCCCGTGCCGCCACCAGGAATCACAAATCTCTGCGGTGATTCGGTAAACCGATGTTGCGTGTGGTCATGTGATCGGCTCACCTGCTCGGGGTCTTGGGGGTCACACGGTCGCAGAACGACGGCGCCGCCCTTCTGACTGACCCGGCCCTGGGCTACCAGACAGCGTCCGATGGCGAGGTTCCGTAGCTGGAAGATGGCGGACACAGAGGACGGAAACATGAAGGTAGTTCATGTGACAGGGGGCAGACACGAACGTGTGGTGAGTTAAGGTACCCGTCCTCGCTGCAGGACTTTGGGCCGCTTCAGGCCCTTGTTGATGAACAGCGGCTGCTGCTTGTTGCCGTTGGCGGCGGTCTGCATCTCAGGGTAGACTGTGTCCAGGTACCAGCTGAATGAGTGGCACTGCAGCCGCTTCCTCAACGCCACGCGCTCGCCGATGTCGCCGTAACTCCGGTTGCGCAGCTCTGGACGCAAAGAGAGATACTGCTCCTGATTGGATGAGAGAGGCACAGGAAATGAGGCCACCGTGCCGGCATCCAGAGAGTGTGCACGTGTTTGTGTGTGTGTTTACCTTGTACCCGTCCATCCACACGTGTGCCAGCCGCAGGGAATTATGGGCCATGGTGTCATGGCCGCCCGGCGAGCCATAGGGCCGCCGTTTCCTGAAGATATGGCCAACCCTGGAGCACGGGATGATGAAGAGCTGACCACCGCACATCCAGATCTGAGCGAGACAGCGAGAAGGTGTAGCAGCAGCTGCTCTCCCCTCTTCCCACCACTTCCTCTCTATGCGCTAAGCTAACTGCTAACTGAGAGAAATGTGCGACTGCTCCTTTAATGACCCCTTCACTGACCGTCAGTAAAACAGAGTCTCACCCTGAAGGAGATTTCCAGGTTCTCTCCCCCCCAGATGTCCATGCCGGCGTCGTATTGGCCGAGCTCGTTAAAGTACTTCCTGTTCATAGCGAACAGCCCGCCTGCCATGGTGGGGGACCTGAGGGGGAGCAGAGCAAGGGGGGAGGAGTTAGAGGTCAGACCAAAACTGTACCTCGAGGCTGTTAAGACATCACCTGATGGGTCCGGAAGCTCCCTCAGGCCCGCGGAGCTCGGAGGGGGGCACGGGGTCCCACTTGAAGTGCAGCCCCCAGTTGAAGCCGCCCCTGACGATGGGGGAGGGCGAGTAGGCGAGCGTGTCGGCGGAGATGATGTCGATGACGGGGCAGACGACAGTGCGGCGGTCCTTCTGGATGGGCGCCAGCAGCGGCTGCAGCCATGCCTGGTTCACCTCGCAGTGGCTGTCCAGGAACACGAGCACCTCACCTGGACGCGCACACAGGTGAATCAGACTGCGATCTGACCTAACCTGATCAGAAGGCCCCGCCCCCTCAGAGGCTTGTGAAGGCTCCTAAAAACACTGAACACTGAATTCAAAGCTTAACAGGTGAGACCAAATACTTCTGTCCACATGGTTACAGAGCTGTGCAAAAGTCTTGAGCCGCCTGTCATTTCCTTATAGTTTTCCTGTATTTTTGAAGTGCTCTTGAGCAACAGATCTCTGGCTTTCTGGAGCTCTTTCTCATCTTTGGCTGCTTTTCCTTGTTCCGGAACATCCTTCAGGAAGCTCGGCGAACTATTCCTGAGGGTCCAGAGATGACACAGAGCTGCTCAGAAGGATGACGCTCCGTCCCCAAACACTGGTTTTACACGTGTATGTGCAGACGTTGATTCTGACTGATTTACACGCACGTTTACACGTTTCAATAAATCGCTGCACATTTTTCTCATTTAAAAATATGAGGGGAGGCTCGAGACTTGTGCACAGACCTGTGCGCATACAACACCAGACTCTGGCTTTCATACGGTTATTGGAGGAAGAGAGAGAGTAGGGCTGAACGATTATGGAAAATAATCTAATTGCGATTTTTTGCCCCAATATTGCGATGCGATATGCGATTATTTTTTAAGGTCTTTGTCTTCTGTATTATTAAACCAAGACAAGCAATACATCATATAGTATGGCCAATACTATATTACATTAATTTTAAACTGTTCTTTCCTGGAAGACAGACCTCTGTTATGATGACATGAGGTGATGCATGAATTGATGACTGACATTTTTATTTAACTTCTTCAATCACAACAGTATATTTGAACATACACAATAGTTTATTTTTAGCTTACAAACATCTGAGCATAAAGTGCTGACAAGGAACCCTGGTGTAAACATTAAAATGAAAGTCAGTACAATGTGCAGATTGCAGAAATATACATAAACAAAATCAGTGGCTTTACCACACTCAGTTTTTCAACATCTGTGAACTACTAGACAGTCATTCAATTAAAAAATAATATTAAATAAATAAAACTAATAAATAAAAAATACACACATCTTACTGATCTCTGCAGTCAGTAACATTACACATAAAGTGCAAACATAATAGCAATTGTATAAACACACACACAAACACGCCTTTAAAGTTTAAAGGCGTGAAATTGGACGGTCTAGTTCTGATTAGCGTCACCGCTGTCTCGGTGGAGTTTAATAAACTCGGCCGTCTGCTTCTTGCTATCTAAAATATAACCAGACACTGGTGTAAATTCTCGACTGTCTCATACTTCTGTTTAATAAGTTTTCTGTTTGACGTTTAGTCAGCTGTGTGAAAACCAAGGAGGAACCCACCCGGGGGATTAATAAAGTTTTATTTTATCTAATCTAATAACTTTAATCTCAGCCAAACCGATTTACTCACGAACAAACAAAACACTGAAAAAAGCCCAACAATAACATTTTTAGGTTGTCTAAGTGACTTATATATTACGTTTAACCCGAGCAGCGAAACTCCGCGGTGATCTGAAAATGATGTGCCGGGAGTTGTGCCGTTCTCGGCCGCATCAGTAACCCTCGAGCTCCCGGCTAGCTGTCGAGCTGGTGGGTAGCAGATGCCTCTGAAAACGTCGAAGCACTTTTGCAAATATGGGATATCTTGATAAACCGAGCAGATATTTGATGTTTACACAACTACTTTCTCGCCTGAAAATATGTTAAAAGTTTATTTTGTGACCCAGAAAGATTAGTATGAGTAATTTTAAAACTTAGTAGCGGCCGCCATTGCTGGAAACTGGAGTTTGGCTGGGCCGCGCTATGAATTCTGGGATATGGTAGTAATTTGGACAGCCTTCGGCGCGTCGCTGTGACGTAATCGGTCTACAAATGCGGCCTCAGGAGGATGCAGCCCATGAATTTGGACATGTCCAGAGTATAATCGCAGCCTTTGCGGTAGAGCTGGGCGATATGAGATTTTTTCATATCACGATATGTTTTTTTCATTTCAGGCGATAACGATATCTATCACGATATCAGCCAAATAACTATATTTGTAAGATTTAAATGTGCCGTTGCTCACAAGTAAAATGTGAAATAATCAGCAGCTTGTTTTTATTTAAATATTTATTTCCCATAATAAGTTCAACAGGGTAGATGTACTTAAGGAACATGAGACTTTTTCAGATAAATAAAGGCAAATATTGCAAACTACACAAAAGGCAGCCGCTAAAGTGTTTAAGTTTCAAAATAGAACAAACGAAACAGACTAAACTGTCAATTCCACTTAGAAACAAAATATTAATTCTAAAAATAAATCTTAGTTTGTTTTACAGAAGAACAGACAAAACTGACTAACTTTTGTCAATATCAAATAAACTGAGAACTAAAAGGAAATTCTCAATCTCTCCTTGTTGTATAGCTGAGCTTTTCAAACAGTTGTAACAGTTACTTTAGTCTGACAAAAGCCGAATGACGAATCAGCGCTTCCAGTCAGAGACTGAGGCTACGTCCACACGTACACGGGTATTTTTGAAAACGGAGATTTTCCGTTTTCGTTTTAAAAAATAATCCCGTCCACACATAAAGGCAGAAATGAAGGAAAACGCTGCTATGAACATGCCAAAGCAGCAGGTGGCGCTAGATTCCTAACCGTGCAGAAATGTTGGCCAATCAGAAGTCTAGAAGCCTCAGTGGGAAAAAGTAAACAAAGCTGGGGCATAGAAGCAGAACCGAGTCGTATGTGTGGAGGGACAGTAACTGTGTGTATATGTAAGCATTTAAACACTGCAGAGAGTACAATTAACAGTAACAGTATTGTAGAAATTCATTTCACCGAAACAATAACGTGGCGCACAGTGTGACGCATGCACCAGTTTATTGTATTTCCAGACTTGCTTTCGGCACAATTTACAGTGCACGCTACTCTGTTTTTTGTCAGACTTGAAATAGCCGAAATACCTTCACACTACGGAGCTTCTATGGCTCTTCCGTTCAACAATCTCTCCGGCGTTGGAACCGTCATCTGTTTTCTCTTCGGTCACGCTCGGTTGATTTTTCTAGTCGGCACACTCATTTCCTCCATTACGCGCTGGCTGCTTCCCAAACAAACACACGTGCGGCTTGGCACTTGTGCTGTACGTAACAAGTCACGCGACGTGACGCTGCGGCTGTGATTGGTTCGGCTCTGCGCTACTTAATTTGGATTGGCTGACCTTTTTTTTTTTTTTTTTTATTAAGAGGACAAGAGCAGCGAAGTCTATCGCGATAGTTTAATTTCTCTATCGAGTAAAAGTTATATCGCGATACATATCGTTATCGTTCTATCGCCCAGCTCTACTTTGCGGTTAGAAAATTGCACTTGATCATGTCGCGATATTATCGCAAATGCGATATATCGTTCAGCCCTAAGAGAGAGGCCTAAAGAGGTAAAGGAGGGTTCTTCGTCCTCCAGGAAACAAGAACAGAGCAAGGAAAGCAGGTGACGAGGAGGCACCTGTAGCGTGTGAGGCTCCAATCATGCGTCCTCTGATGAGTCCTTCCCTCCTCTGGTTCCTCACTAGATGGACTTTTCCCTGAAACTCCGCCCTGACGTAGCGGTCCAGCTCGTCCTTCAGCTCCTCTGCACACAAACAAAAATCCGCCATGAGCCACGGGCCAAGCCCCGCACCAATCGAATTGCAGCAACTGGTTCGCGATTACCCAGCTCGCTGTGGTCGTCCACCAGGATGATCTCGTGCAGCAGGTAGGGCGGCGTGCGGTCCAGCACGCTGTGCACGGTCCTGAGCAGGGCGGAGAGCGCCTCGTTGAAGAAACAGATTACGACGCTGGCAGAAGGTAGAGCCACAGGATAGGACTTCTCCCGACACCTGAGAGAGAGGCATCATGGGTAAACAACAGGGCTCGCCTACACATCGCACGACGCCACAGCGAGTTGCAGGTACACGTGACTACAGTCGGCTTCAGGTGATCCGGACAGTGACCTCAGAACAACCGCCGGGTCACCGCCGACACCTGCACGCTGCTACGGGGCGCTTCACGTTTTTATGGTCGTTACACCTGAACGAGCTCACTCTACAGAAAACACAAAGTTAACTCAGATTTACTGGAAGACAGAGACACAAAGGCCCCAGTGTGCCCAGTATCAGCTTCTTACTGGGTGTCTCTGGTGTCGGGCAACTGGCGGTGGAAGCCCAGCCTGTTGGAGATGAGGACGTTGAAGGCGTGACGGTGGTAGCCGCTGTCCCGAACCTCTTGATCCGCCTCGTTGAAGATCATCCCTGCAGACGGACACAGAGGCTGACACATCACATCATCTCTCACTCACACACACACACACACACACACACACACCTTTAATTTAATTCCTTTAATTTTAAATATGTTTATATTGTCTATTCTGTAAAATAGTCAGATCGTCTATTCTCATTTAACTCACTTAATGTACAGAATTCACCTGCTTGCTGCTACTGCTGCACATTCACCTAATGTATGTGTGTAATATATATATATATATACTGTGGGACTTCCAGATACAGACGGACAAAATGGTGGTGGCTAACCAACCGGACATAGTGGTGGTAGACAAACAGAAGAAGACGGCCGTAGTGATCGATGTAGCGGTTCCGAATGACAGCAATATCAGGAAGAAGGAACACGAGAAGCTGGAGAAATACCAAGGGCTCAGAGAAGAGCTCGAGAGGATGTGGAGGGTGAAGGTAACGGTGGTCCCCGTGGTAATCGGAGCACTAGGTGCGGTGACTCCCAAGATAGGCGAGTGGCTCCAGCAGATCCCGGGAACAACATCGGAGATCTCTGTCCAGAAGAGCGCAGTCCTGGGAACAGCTAAGATACTGCGCAGGACCCTCAAGCTCCCAGGCCTCTGGTAGAGGACCCGAGCTTGATGGATAAACCGCCCGCAGGGGCGTGCTGGGTGTTTTTTTATATATATATATATATAATGTTCTTCCTCTACCCCCCCATTTTTGCACAAGTTGAGGAGCGTGTCAGGTTACATTTCGCTGTGTGTTACACTTGTATAACTATGCATGTGACAAGTAAAGAACCTTGAACACACTGAGGTGTTAATCGTGACATCATCAGAGACTTGGCCCTGCCCCCATTTGCCAGTTATCATTCATTTAGTCTGACAGACCTCTGGTTTACAAAGACTCTGAAAACAGGTCATCACTGACACGCTCTCAGGCCCCACCCCTTACTCCACCCATCACTGCCGCTCTCCCAGCAGTACCTGAACGCACCACGGGCACTCACCCATCTCTGGTGAAAGCTCCACTCCATTACTTGGCAGCAGAGGCCGACGCCCCCCTCTACGATCGGCCACACCTCCAGTGATTGGCTGCCCGAGGTGCCTCATGGGAGTCCTGCCACGGTCAGGCTCCGCCCCCATGGAAAAATACAGGAAGAGCAGGAAGGACCAGGTGGCCGAGGTGACGAGGCAGCCATAACAGAAGTACCGCAGCGTGACAGTGGTCATGGCGGGCGAGCAAGCATGGCCTTACATTACACTGTAGTGAGACAAAGAGAGAGTTCATCAGTCACAGACTGTGTCCCAATCCAGCGACCGCACGCTTTGTAGTGTGCATGTGGAGAACGATTACGTCACAGCGATGCGACGAAGAGTGTCCCAATACAAAGTGTACTCCAAATGCGGTCGACAAATGCACCCTTCATTTGCCCAAATTAGAAGTGTGGCCCGGTGTACACTTCGGGGTACCATATATCCCACAATTCATAGCGCGGCGGTGGGTGTGGACATTTTGTTCGGAAAAAAACGGCGGATGGCTGAAGCAGAGCGGCCGAAGAGCAAACTTTTAAAAATAAGTACTGAATATTATGTCACTTATTTATGCGCAAATGTTTAATAATGAAGATCATTAAAACATGACTGTTGGCCACATGCCGGCAAAGTTATGTGACATTAGTGACGTTTGTACTAACTTGGTTTTAAAGCCTTTACTTTAAAATATACGCCGTTCAATAGTCGACCTTAATCTGACAGAGAATGTGATGATTTTGTGGATAATTAAAGTCAGTCATATATCCACAAACACAACAAGCTGAAAGTCAGTGATGCTGCTCGGTTTGCAGTCCTGAACATCACGGCACAAGCAGGATTCACTGCAATGTTAATGTGAGCTGTGTTATATTGCTCCCTCTGTTCGGTGGTGTCGAGCCAAACGCACTTTAACGTGTGTTTGAACGAGCTGACGGTTCACTCGTTAAGCTGAAAGAAAGATGCTTTAATCACAGCAGTCACATTGTAATGTAAGTCACATAATTTGTGTGGCATGTTATTGAATGCAGAACAGCTGATTGTTCTGTAAAAAGTTTGAAATGGTTATAAAAAAAAAAGGTAAATGGCTGCAAATAACTTGTGCGTATGATTTTAAAATTGACAATTTATATTTGCATTTAAAGTTATGAAATATGATTCATTAAACATGTTTGTGGTTGTCACATATACACATGACTGTGTGGCCACTACCAGCTCCACCACCATCATCAAGTTTGCTGACGACACCGTCGTGGTGGGCCTGATCTCTGATAACAACGAGACGGCCTACCTGAAGGAGATTAGGAATCTGGAGAACTGGTGCCAGAGGAACAACCTCCTTCTAAACGTCAGTAAGACAAAGGAGCTGATAGTGGACTTCAGCACTAAGCAGGAGAGGAACTACCAGACCCCCGTCATCAACGAGTGCCCAGTGGAGAGAGTGGACAGCTTCAAATACCTCGGAGTTCACATCACGCAGGACCTGTCATGGTCCTGTCACATCAACACCGTGGTGAAAAAGGCCCGTCAGCGTCTCTACCACCTCAGACGCTTGAGAGACTTCCAACTGCCCTCCAAGGTGCTCAGGAACTTTTACTCGTGCACCATAGAGAGCATCCTGGCGGGAAACATCTTAACCTGGTTCGGGAACAGCACCATGCAGGACAGACGAGCTCTACAGAGGGTTGTGCGGTCAGCTGAGCGCACCATCCGCTCCGAGCTCCCTGACCTGCACTCAATCTACAGCAGGCGGTGCTGGACCAAGGCCAGGAAGATCGTGAAGGACCTCAGCCATCCCAACAACAGACTGTTCTCTCTGCTGAGGTCAGGAAAGCGATTCCGCTCCCTGAAGACCAACACAGAGAGACTGAGGAGGAGCTTCTTCCCGCAGGCGATACGGTCTCTCAATCACACCACCACACAGTACTGACCCACACATATGGTTCTTACACACACACTGGACTTTCTGGACTTTGGTTTTGCACAACACTGGTCACTATATTCTTCATTTCCGGTTAATACTTGTACAGCTGCTGTTATTGTGTATATATTTATTTATATTTAGATTTCTTCATACATTCTTATATAGTTCTATACTGTGTATTGTGTATTTTGTTGTACAGTTATTTTATTTTCAACTTTAATTTATATATTTATCTTTATCTTATTCTCCCAGTTAAATTTACCCTTCATTCTAATTTGTGTTGTACAGTTATTTCATTTTTAACCTTAATTTATATTTTATTCCTTCCTAGTTAAATTTACCCTTTTTAATTTTTCATATTTATTTCCTATCTTATTCATAGCCTTTTCCTTTTTTGTTTTCTTTAGGTCACGAGCAGTTGTCCAAGCATTTCACTACATATCGTACTGTGTATGACTGTGTACGTGACAAATAAAATTTGAATTTGTTACAGAAAAAATATCACTTTTTCTACTCTGATTTTATGTTTTCTGTCTGATTTTAGATCAATTGTGTTAATACAGTATGTCAGAATGAAAACATGACTGTAAATTCAGACACGTGAGGCAGTGCTGAAAAGGATGATACCAAACGAGGCAAAGTAAATCGTTTTTAAAGGTGAAATGTAGAGGAAACATCAAAAGTAGTTAAAATGTCCAATTATACCCTGGATCCCAGAGGTTACAAAAAATAATAAAATAAAAATTTAAGTAACGCAATAGTTACTTTTCAAGTAATTAATTACTTTTAGAATCTTGTAACTCAGTTACTACCTCAGTTACCTTTTTGAAGTAGTAACTAGTAACTATAATTAATTACTTTTTCAAAGTAACTTGGCCAACACTGGGGGTCAGAGGTCACAGCCTGAACCTCCAATCAGCTCTCAGGTCGACTGATCACAAGGTTAATCAATTTTCAATGAGTAACCTGGAACTGCTGCTGGCGTCAGCACACCTGAGGACAGGTGTCCTGTGTCGGCAGCTCAATCATTCACCTGAACTCGTGACTGACACAGACAGAAGAGCAGCTCCGACCAGAGTACATTCAGAAATCCTCTGATTTAAGGGGCTCAAACACACACTCCTCCACACTGAAAGTTCGGCTTCAGCTCACCTGTTAGAGACTATGCGCACACACGCGCGCACAGTGAGAAGCAACTGACCCGAGCTCACCTTTAGTCATCCTACTGCTTCACAGAGGCTCCATCTGTCCGTGCGGCTCTCTGGGCTTCAGCAGCAGGAGGTGCAGCGGCTCCCAACGCGAGCCACAGCAGCACAGTGTCCGATAATGGAAGCCGCTCTCTTGGCCCCGCTAGCCGAGCACGGAGGCTGAGAGTAGCGTTAGCAGCTCGCTGTGACCCTGAAGTTCTCTCCGTGGATTTTACACGGCGTCCCACGCGGTATACTCACCGGCACACTGAGCTGCTTGCTCGGCGGCACTCTGGCCGACGGTCAGCCTGCAGGTCAGTTAGCCGCTGAGGCTAAAGTGAGCCGCAGAGAAAACAGAGACACGTGACTTCCGCTCTGCTCCTTCACCATAAGACACACCGCTGCCAAAGAAAAGGCTGTGAACGCTTTCAAAGTAAAACAGGCTGTATCCCAATTCAGGGTCTGCAGCAGTGGCGGCTCCTGAAAAAAATCTCAGGGGGGGCAATTTTTATGATATCGACTAAAATGACCCATTTAATGAGTACATCAAACAACACAATTTTAATTTAAATTTAAAATGAACAACCATATTCTGGCCATTTGTATAGATTTGTAAAAATGAACATGAACAGATTTTTTTTTTTTTTTTTGAATGAATGAAAAATAACTATTGAAAACAACAACTGTAAACTGATTGGGGGGGTGGGCTAAAGAGAGAAAGAGAGAGGGATGGAGAAAGAGAGTAAATATGGTTAAGGGTTCTTATTTGTACAAGAACTTTGCTCGTCTGTCTTTCTGAGTGGCAAATTTCTCGATGACCCTGGTGTTGAAATCAGGAAGTTCTTGTGTGAGTTTTTTCTCTATGGACAGCATAGCCAGAGCGTTGAGCCGATCCTGAGCCATATTGTTTCTCAGGAAAGTTTTTATCCTCTTTAAAGTAGAGAAACACCTCTCCGATTCTGATGTTGTCATTGGTGTGGTGATGAGGATGTTAAGAAGACTTACAGTTTCGGTGAATGTGTCTTGAAGGTTGTTTTCCATCAGAACCTGATAGAGCGCCAGCGCACCACTACAACTCTGAAACTCCTCGTTGTCGTAGATCAGGGACAGTTCTGTTTTAAGTCTGGCTTTGTCCAATGAGGGATAGGCTTCCACTGTGGTTTGTAGTGCTGCATCTGGAAAATTTTTGCTGTGTTGTTGGAACAAGTCTCCTTGCAACAGAGTGGCGCTGACAAGGTGCTTGGTGAAAGAAAACCTCTCCTTGGCATGGCTCATAATGGTGTCGCACACCTATCCAATAATATATAATTGGTAAGAGTTAGATTCAGTGGTAAGACTTTGGCACATGTCTCATGTTAATCATTATTCTGAAAAAAAAAATCTGTCCATAACAAAACAAAACAGTCATGACCACTATATCAAATGACATCTGACAGCATCGTCATTAGATTTTATCTGATGATCCGATTTAAATCAGACCAAGCAGCTAGTGCTTACCTCCAGTGCCAAATGGTGTTGCCTGTCTTCCCCCAATGTTCTCCGTCTCTTTGTGGGTGGGTCTTGAACAGGTCCCCTGTACTCCTCATCCACAACCAGATTAGGAAGTGCCTCCCTGATCCAATACATAAGTTTCATTAATGGCTTCTGAAAACTGAATAGGGATATATTAACCAAACACAAACCAAACAAAGGTTGTGTTCTAATTACCGGGAATTACCGGATTTAATTAATAACCGGACCTGGTTTAATGGCTGGGGGAAAACCAGTGCAAGTAAATAAAGGCCCTGGCCATAATTTCAGGAAATAGCCTATGGTATAGGCTACATCAAATAATTACTGGGAATATACTTCATCAAATATACTTAATCAAATATTTTTCATAAAATTACTTCAAAGGCTGATATAAATCAAAATTATCTGAATTCCATTAAACATTTAAGTCACAGAACACAGAATATATGCAGAGAATTTGATAGAATCTATGCATAGATAATTAACATTTATTCTAGGTTACATATTTATGCTTTTATGCCTACCTGATAGCCTGCATGCGGCTGATGAATGTCTGGGTGATCCCTGCGATGGTGACAGAATCGATGTTTCTCTTCTGTAGGTGGTTATACAGCATGTCTACATGTGGCATTATCTTGTGAAACAAGGCCAGGAAAAAACAGAAAGCTTCGTCTTCCAGCATTCTCACGAAACCACCGGCATCTCTCTTTGTAGGGGCATCAAATCCTTCACTGTTACGGATGGTCTGAAAACACCTCACCAGATCGTCTTTATGTTCATACACTGTATTCACAGCACGACTGTTGAAGTTCCAACGGGTTGCCGATGCACTTGGAAGTCGGTGCGCCACCACCTCGTCAAGCACTGGAGTCCTCTTGCTCGATTTAGTAAAAAAAGAAGCGAATCCTGCTATGTCGGAAAAAAAGTGACTGATTTGAGGGATGTGGGAGGTTGCTTGTTGCATTACCAGGTTTAACTGATGGGCATAACAATGTACGTAGTGAGCGTTAGCATAAATGTCCTGTATCTTACGCTGCACTCCTCCAGTGGTACCCCTCATTACAGCGGCCCCATCGTAGGCCTGGGCGATCAACTTTCTCTCTTGTCCCTGGGGGAGGATGAAGCGCAGCCTCTCCGATAAGGCACTGGCTATTGCATCTGCACAAGCATTGGGTAGCTTGATGAATTCAAAAAAACGCTCTTGAATACGGTTTCGTTGGTCAATGTATCTTAGCACCATGACTAACTGACAGTGTGTAGAAATGTCAGTGGTTTCATCAGCTTGAATGGCTAAAAACTTCGCTGCCTTTACTTCTTCCACGATCCTTTCTCTCAGAACTGCCAACATGCAATCCAGGATCTCGTTCTGGACTGTTTTCGAGGTGCCTTTAAATACAGTAGCATTTTCAAGGTGTTGCCTCAAGTCGTGATCAATTGATGCCATCAAGTCGACTAAACCTCTAAAAATCCCTGGATTGTCTGAGGAATCACTTTCATCATGTCCCCGCATTGCTAGCTCAAAAGCACCACAAAACTTAATACAATCGATGATTTTAGATAAAATATGACGGTTTTTATCTACCTCTTCGTTGTGCCTTCTTAAAGCAATCCGATGTCCATCATCTAGCTGCGCCGCTATGCTAGTTTTCCCTAGCACAGCTAGCTTTACACTGTTGTCCATATGAACTCGTGAGCTTTCATGTTTCTTGATTCGTTCGGAGAGGTGCTTTAAGTCGGTTTGTCCAGATTGTGTCCACGTCAAATCACACTTGTCACTTTTGAACAGTATGCACGGGAAACAAAAAAGTGCATTAGCTGTTCCACAGCCTGTCAGCCACGACTTGCGCTGGAACCAACTCCGACAAAAAGTCCTGTTGTATGCTTTTGACTTCTCCTTCGTTGCCTGGGTTAGTTGAATTTCGGGCTTGTCAGGTCCCAACTCTTTAACTTGCAGTTTTTCTGCCATTGTCCTTCTGGCAAAAGGGTAGGTTAGAAGCGATCTAACCGAATTTGGGGGAGGCTGTGCCTCAACCGTTAACAATACCGCTGCCATCGTCTCTCTCTGACCTTATAGCTCACTTAGGCTACTGACTGAGGTAAAATTCTAGAACAGCAAATCTTCGCGCGTTTTCTGCAGGGGCGCAATTTTAAGCGCCCCCAAACCATTTAATTCAGCGACGCTGATAGGTCAAATATTTATTATTTTCCCCTGGCAACCATTTAATGATAGGCTATTTCGCTGCATATCAAGGGCGCTTTGACGAGCGCCCCAGAAGAAGAAAAACACCGTTTGTTGGTTGAACTTTAATGAGTCAGCTGGTGAAAATGTTAAAATACGCCTGGCTGTATATGGGCACACACATAGTAAAACTATCATTGATGAATTTTTTAAAAATATATATTTTTACTCCTCCACATTTGGGGGGGCGGAGCCCGAGCGCCCCCTATGGGCCAGCCGCCACTGGTCTGCAGCCTTAAAGTACGCAGCCTTAACGGTCCACAAGGGCCGCGTACTCAAAGCCCGCTAAGGCATGCGAAATGGGATGGTCTAGCCTCCATCGCGTTCACAATCTTTTGTCCATTTGTTTGTTTTTATATGAGCTTTGTGTGATTTGATAAGCTTCTGAGGCTGAGACCACAGGACTGTAAAAACATGATTGTTGGGCTTCATTTCTGTACTGAACAGTGTTGGTCAAGTTACTTGAAAAAAGTAATCAGTAACTAATTACTGATTACTTCCCCCCAAAAGTAATCCCGTTACTTTACTGATTACTTATTTTCAAAAGTAATTAATTACTTAGTTACTTTTTAAAAACACGATTTACAACCTGAATAGGTGATAAAGCGATAGATCTCTCAGCCTGGGGCTGGGATGGTCAATTTGGTAAAGTAAATCCGTTGGGCATCTTTGTTTGCCTTTAGACAACAATTCTGATGGCAAAAGAGCCAAACGGGACAGGCAAAAAAGCCCAATTCTACTTTTTCTGCATAATCCATCATACAAAATGTAATCAAATGGAAAAGTCTCTTTTTAAAAC
This sequence comes from Diplotaxodon limnothrissa, assembly GCF_057381915.1. Lineage (NCBI taxonomy): Eukaryota > Metazoa > Chordata > Actinopteri > Cichliformes > Cichlidae > Diplotaxodon > Diplotaxodon limnothrissa. The sequence continues at coordinate 36,471,550 of NC_140604.1, read as the reverse complement.
TTGTTTTATTAGTTTTAATCTTTAAACTTTATGCATCAAGCAAAAATGTAATTATATGCAACATTCACTGACTGGAAGAAATTTGTTTAACATTTAAACCTATTTTCTGCACATTCCAGCACATAATTTTTTTTTTTTTTTGTGTTTACACTCAGTCTTTCAAATAGATGCAAGCAAAACACAGCAGAAAATAAATAAAATCAAAGACTCAGCGGTCCTGTTGCTCTGTTTTCACCTGTAAAGTAGGAGTAGGGTAGGCGGAGGTTTACCCTGGTGCAGGTGTGCTGCAGCGGTCAGTGGAAGGATACGGCAGTTTCTCTGTGAATTTCCCATTACGTGGTAGCACACAGAGCTTGCTTGGAAGGTTAGGGGGGTTTTTTCCGCTGTAAAAAGAAGTTTTCTTCCCACGCACAACGCTAATGGACGCTAATGTTTTTGTCACTTTTTATGGAATCAAACGTAAAGTAAGGTCAGTACTTCCACGCTTTAAACGCTGCACGCTCATACTCTCTCCGTACTGGATATATGATCCACTGTTGAGCTGCACACAGCTGTTATCACGAACGTAGCACTTGCTTACATGAGACATTCTCGCAAAAAAATCACGGTTTTAGTAACGCAGTAACGCAGCGTTCCTACGGGAAAGTAAAGGTAATCTAATTACCGTTTTTGCAATAGTAATCCCTTACTTTACTCGTTACTTGAAAAAAGTAATCGGATTACAGTAACGCGTTACGCGTTACTGCCCATCTCTGGTACTGAACAGTCATTTTAGGATTAGCTAGTAAATAACAATTAGCTAATGTTGTTCATGAGACTAAAGTCATCTCACTTTGGTAATGTAAATATAATATGGCCAATATTATAGTTAGTATTTATCATTATTAGTTATTACAGCAGTGAACATGAATCTCTGTCAAATACTGAGCTTCAGTAAAGATTCAAGTTGCAGTTATTTATGTTTCCTATCACCTTAAATCTTCACTCAAAGACAAGTATCTTTGACAGTGTATATACAGATGTGTTATATATAAGAGACAAATATGGTTCGTTTAACTCATTCACTGCCAGCCATTGGCAGTGAATGAGTTAAACCCATTGACTCATTCACTGCCATTGACGGCTATAGACGTCAATGGCAGTGAATGAGTTAATATGTTGGCATTACTAAAATTGGCTCAATGCTTACAAATATGTGTAAAAAGAAAATGTACGAGCTGTGATAACTGTGTCTGATAGAATGAAGAGTAGACTGATATATGAAATATTCCTTTATTGGGTGAGAAAATCAGACCATGTCATAACTGCTTTAAGTCACACAGAATAGATATCAGAGCCTTAAACAGGCTGACGTCTGCTAAATGGGTCAAACTGGGCAGAAAGTCTACAAACACATAACATCCTTATAGAATATGATGTAACACTATAGATCAACTTAGCTCAGAATATATAAAGCATATAAACAGTTACAGCAATATGATGCAACAAACACAGCAGCTACTGATCCAAAATACTCAAAGCTTCATAGAACTGAAACCAACATTTATTTTTAGCTCCATTCTGCTGCTGATACAAACTTTAGGCTTCTGAACATTAAACTTGTTGCTGCCTTTCATAGTGTGTAACTTGAAGGCCCTGAGTACTCTGAGTACTTTCTCCCACACTGAAAACACTGGGATGATCACATTATTTGAACATTACCTAATAAGACTGATTCAGGACTGATTTAAACTTTCCTAGCAGTCCTTCACAAACAGGGAACAGTCTGTCTATTCTCTCCATCTGTCAGCTGCTGCTGGATCTTCCTCCTCCTCTTCCTCACACACTGCTGAGTTTGTCCTGGTGGATCATCAGGACATCAAGACTGGCCCCGTAGCCAGTCTTGTTAATGATCTCACTGAGGGGGTTCAGGCCTATGCAGAACAGCAGTGGGGACAGAGCATCTCCTTGGTAGATCCCGCACTTGATGGTGACTTGTGCTATGGGCTTGGAGTTGGCCTCTAGTGTTGTACGCCACATCCCCATTGAGTTCCTGATGAAATGTCTGTGAAGGTTCTCAGTCATCCAGTTCTGCGGCTGCGAGGTGGTTGGTGCCTGTCGTGGTGGAAATCCCCGAACCAAATGGTGGACACCAGAGGTGAAGGGAGCCACCAGGCTGAAGAAGGAGTCTTATCGGGCTTGGTTAGCCTGTGGGACTTCGGAGGCAGCTGACAGGTACCGACAGGTCAAGCGGAATGTGCCTCGGGCAGTGGCTGAAGCAAAAACTCGGGTGTTGGAGGAGTTTGGAGAGGCCATGGAAAAAGACTTTTGGACTGCCTCGAAGAGATTCTGGCAAAGCAGCCAAAAACTGTTGGACCTCCGACTAGTTGCCAGTGATCTTACCAATGCAACTTATAATGGACATAAGGCGTTACCTCCATTCCTGTCTGGGATACCAGCTAACCTTTGTCGGACCCGGGCCCCAGCCTCACGGCGAAAGCGTTTCAGATGCCGGGGCAAACATAGCGGTCTACTCGTGAAACTTAAGGCATACGTGGTGCGCTCTTCCCCGGCTCCTTGGAACGAACGTGGATCTGTACCTTGTCATGCCTTTTATCCGTGCTCTCCGGAGCCCAGCTGTGAAAGATTTTCCCTCATCTTCGTCGGTGCGGTGCGAACCTACAGAACTTGTGGCCGCTGCGTCGGGTCTCGCTGTCAGCCACGAACACGCTGACCTCCACCAGGTTTGGATTGGTGAACACTAGATCGCTGAGTAATAAAACTTTTATTTTAAGGGATTTATTTATAACCTAAGGACTGGATTTCCTCTGTATAACTGAGACATGGTTGAGGGCCGGTGAGTCCAGCGTTTTCACAGATCTCTTACCTGATGACTGCTGCTTTTTAAACTCTCCTCGAATATCAGGCAGAGGAGGAGGACTAGTGGTTGTTTTTAAGAAGCAGTATAAATGTAAACCACTGCCATTATCAACCTCACCTAGTAGCTTTGAACTGAGCATGTTTGAGCTAGGTCGCTCTCACACAGTGCTCTGTGCTGTGGTTTACAGACTCCGCAAATACAATAAGGAGGTCTTAAATGACTTTTCTGATCTGTTGGCTGAAATTATGCCAAAATATGATCATGGCATATGGCAAAGGACTTTTTAAATCTTATTGACTCTTTTGATCTTGTGCAACCTGTGTCTGTGCCTACACAAAAATATGGGCACACGTTGGACCTTGTTTTAACTCACAATTTACCTGTCTCTAACTTTAGAGGTTTGTGACATTGTAGGGTCAGACCATAGGCCTGTCTTGTTTGAGGTTTTCCTTCCTTGTACCAAAGTTAATCTTCCTCCTGTTGCTGCTAGGAGCTGTCGTATTTTTAACCCTTCCTCTGCTGGACAGTTCTCTAATGTTTTTAATCCAAACGGCGGCCTTCCTGATTTCATATGCAATGATACAGAAGAGCTGAGTACGTGGTTTTACTCTGTCTGCCAAACTGCTTTAGATTCAGTGGCCCCCTTTAAGCTTAGGCAAGCAAAAGCCAAATCTGAACCCTGGCTGAATGAAGACACCTGGGCTGCCAGAAGAAAGTGTAGGAGAGCTGAACGTAAATGGAAGAAGGATCAACTTCAGGTGTCATACCAAATGTTACAAGACTACTGGAATTCTTACCAGAAAATTGTAAAAGATGCTAAGAGGAAACATTTTGCTGCTATTATTCAGGCAAATTGTCGTAAGCCTCATGTCTTATTTAAGACTATTGACATGGTCCTTCATGCTCCACAGACTGCTGGTGTCGAGTCTTCTCAGGAAATTTGTGAAAACTTCCTGCACTTTTTTATTGATAAAGTGCCATCTGTCAAAGCGCAGACTTCCCAGTCCGTTCCCGACCCTTCTACCCCTGTCCCTAGTTCTGCTGTCTTTGACAGGTTCGAGCCAGTTTCCATGCTCTGCCTGCAGGAGTTGGTTGCTCACATGAAGCCCTCAGGCTCCCCTTATGATGCTCTCCCTCCTCGATTTTTCAAAGAGGTTTTTCTCACTATAGCATCAGCTGTACAATCCATTGTAAATAGTAGTCTGTCCTCTGGTGTTGTACCTGTCAATCTCAAACATGCAGTGATTCAGCCTCTACTCAAGAAACCTGCTCTTGATCCTGATATTATTGCGAATTACAGACCTATTTCCAAACTGCCTTTTATCTCAAAGATTCTTGAAAAGGTCGTTTACAAGCAATTAATGTCCTTCCTAGAAGAACACGGTATTTTAGAAGTTTTCCAATCTGGTTTTAAAGCTTTACATAGTACCGAATCTGCCCTTTTAAGAGTTTTTAATGATGTGTTTTTGGCAAATGACTCAGGTGACTGTGTTATTATTATGCTGTTAGATTTAACTGCTGCTTTTGATACAGTGGATCATAATATTTTAATTTCCCGTTTAGAGCAGTTGGTGGGTATGCGGAGTACCGCACTGCAGTGACTCAGATCCTATTTGGCAGAGCGAACTTTCTCTGTGAAACTCGGGGAGTTTGTATCCTCTGCTGCTTCTCTTCAATGTGGGGTCCCACAGGGTTCAGTTTTAGGCCCGCTTCTTTTCTCTCTAGATCTCCGACCCCTTGGGTCTATTTTCAGGAAACATGGGATTTCTTTCCACTGCTACGTCGATGACTCCCAGATTTATTTCCCACTTAAAAAGATAAATGGCTTCTCAGTAGACCCGCTGCTCAGATGCCTTGATGAAATAAAGGCCTGGATGGCTTTGAACTTTTTACATTTTAATGAACAGAAAACAGAAGTGATGGTTTTTGGTGGCGCTTCTGAGGCCACTATTATAGATCTTGGTTCACTGGCACAGTATGTTAAACCAGTCATCACTAATCTGGGAGTTAAAATAGAGGCAAATCTTAAACTTGAAAGCCAGGTCAGAGCTGTTGTAAGATCTAGCTTTTTTCATTTGAGGGAATTAGCCAAAATAAAACCCATCTTATCGAAACAGCATTTTGAGACAGTAATCCATGCCTTTGTTACTTCTAGGCTGGATTATTGTAACGCACTTTATTTTGGGGTTAGTGATGCGTCCATTAGTAACAACAATCAGCGAAGACTAGTAAGAACAACTAGTAAGTACTAGTAACAAGTGAAAACCAGCGATGACTAGTAACAACAAGTAACAACAACCAGCGACAACTAGTAAGAACTACTAGTAAAAACCAGCAACGACTAGTAACAACTGTTACGGATTCAAATATTGGGGATGGATACAAGAGGAAAAACCACAATAACAACACTGGTCCGGCCGGGTTGAGTCAAACGATGATTTTAATGATCACACGCGTGGGAGATGGACACCGTACGCAGACAGCATCAGATCTCAATATGGTGGAGCATTGATCAAACTCTTATAGCCTCTAGTGGCCCCTACCTTATCATAAAAGCCTAAACATTCACATGCTTTCTCTCACACGGTGCCTAAGCTACGACCTTGGCTCCCTGTTTATCTGCTCCTGCTGAGATGGGGCAGAAAACTCCAGCATGTTCTCTTCTAATCAGACAAATAAGACGATGACTTTCTGCAAACAGTATTTCTTATAACTCAGCAGTATAATGCATCATAAAACAATACCATTCATTCACAATAAATCAGCAGTCTAATGTAATGCAAATCAGTTTAACAAATGCAATAGTTATCACCTTCTAATTCAGGAGAATGATGCAAACTAAAACTACATAATAATTCACAATCTTTAATTAGGGGTCTAACATGGCATAAAATAATATTATAATCCCACACAACAACCAGTGATGACTAGTAAGAACAACTAGTAGCCAATGTTCCCTCTAATTTTTCATGTGTGAGCGAATATGCAAACTCCCTGAGCGGTCCCTTGGACCACTGTGAGCAACAAGCAGACGTGTGCACTGTGGTCACACCAGAATCGAATCCATTACAAATTACAGCATTTACATTTATGTTAGACTACTTTTAATTAACTGCTTTAGCCCACTTACAATGAAAATTTAAAAAAAAAAAAACTTTCTTTTTTTTGTATAAAGCTCTGACTTGTATTATGAGTCTGTGGTCTGGGAGAGAGTCCTGTAACTCTCTGTCTGCAAAATACAGTATACAGGGAGTGCAGAATTATTAGGCAAATGAGTATTTTGTCCACATCATCCTCTTCATGCATGTTGTCTTACTCCAAGTTGTATAGGCTCGAAAGCCTACTACCAATTAAGCATATTAGGTGATGTGCAACTCTGTAATGAGAAAGGGTGTGGTCTAATGACATCAACACCCTATATCAGGTGTGCATAATTATTAGGCAACGTCCTCTCGTTTGGCAAAATGGGTCAAAAGAAGGACTTGACAGGCTCAGAAAAGTCAAAAATAGTGAGATATCTTGCAGAGGGATGCAGCAGTCTCAAAATTGCAAAGCTTCTGAAGCGTGATCATCGAACAATCAAGCGTTTCATTCAAAATAGTCAACAGGGTCGCAAGAAGCGTGTGGAAAAACCAAGGCGCCAAATAACTGCCCATGAACTGAGAAAAGTCAAGCGTGCAGCTGCCAAGATGCCACTTGCCACCAGTTTGGCCATATTTCAGAGCTGCAACATCACTGGAGTGCCCAAAAGCACAAGGTGTGCAATACTCAGAGACATGGCCAAGGTAAGAAAGACGACCACCACTGAACAAGACACACAAGCTGAAACGTCAAGACTGGGCCAAGAAATATCTCAAGACTGGTTTTTCTAAGGTTTTATGGACTGATGAAATGAGAGTGAGTCTTGATGGGCCAGATGGATGGGCCCGTGGCTGGATTGGTAAAGGGCAGAGAGCTCCAGCCCGACGCCAGCAAGGTGGAGGTGGAGTACTGGTTTGGGCTGGTATCATCAAAGATGAGCTTGTGGGGCCTTTTCGGGTTGAGGATGGAGTCAAGCTCAACTCCCAGTCCTACTGCCAGTTTCTGGAAGACACCTTCTTCAAGCAGTGGTACAGGAAGAAGTCTGCATCCTTCAAGAAAAACATGATTTTCATGCAGGACAATGCTCCATCACACGCGTCCAAGTACTCCACAGCGTGGCTGGCAAGAAAGGGTATAAAAGAAGAAAAACTAATGACATGGCCTCCTTGTTCACCTGATCTGAACCCCATTGAGAACCTGTGGTCCATCATCAAATGTGAGATTTACAAGGAGGGAAAACAGTACACCTCTCTGAACAGTGTCTGGGAGGCTGTGGTTGCTGCTGCACGCAATGTTGATGGTGAACAGATCAAAACACTGACAGAATCCATGGATGGCAGGCTTTTGAGTGTCCTTGCAAAGAAAGGTGGCTATATTGGTCGCTGATTTGTTTTTGTTTTGTTTTTGAATGTCAGAAATGTATATTTGTGAATGTGGAGATGTTACATTGGTTTCACTGGTAAAAATAAATAATTGAAATGGGTATATATTTGTTTTTTGTTAAGTTGCCTAATAATTATGCACAGTAATAGTCACCTGCACACACAGATATCCCCCTAAAATAGCTAAAACTAAAAACAAACTAAAAACTACTTCCACAAACATTCAGCTTTGATATTAATGAGTTTTTTGGGTTCATTGGGAACATGGTTGTTGTTCAATAATAACATTATTCCTCAAAAATACAACTTGCCTAATAATTCTGCACTCCCTGTATAATGACCAATGTTAGGCAATTAATTTTATAGTTACTTCTTCCAAAAAGTAACTGAGTTATGCAAACAACAAAGTTTTTTGCAGCTGTTTACCTAAAAATGCAGCCAAGGCATTTTTAAATAAACATTTCAAACTATTTACAGAGCAATCGGCAGTTCTGCATCAAATTTGATGCCAAACAAATTATTTGTGCCACTTCAAAAAATAATTTCTGTCCACTATGAGATGAAGGAGAACAACAGCCTGATACCTGCAGGCCTGACAACAGGAGATGTATCACTCCTGTAACACCTGTAACATTCAGTAGTCGCCTCATTGTTCTGACACACACAACAAAACTACTGACCATACTACACACTAACTACACAAGATTTGCGCTAAACGTCACAAATCTCTCACATCTCAAAACTGCCGTCACTCCTAAAACTTCCCTCTTCCTAAACATCTAAATGCCATGTTGCCAAATCATTTTTTGATTGGTCAACATGGTACATTTTTCGACCAATAGGAAAGGGTAGGGGTTTTTTGGTAAAATGGTAAATGGCCTGTGTTTGTATAGCGCTTTTCTAGTCCCTAAGGACCCAAAAGCGCTTTACACAACCGGTCATCCACCCATTCACGCACACATTCACACACTGGTGATGGCAAGCTACATTGTAGCCACAGCCACCCTGGGGCGCACTGACAGAGTGTTGTTTTTGCTCACAGCGGAGAGTGCTTTCGAGCCTTTTCCTTATAAAACGCCGTTTTTACAGTTTCTTACCGCAGTATATATAAACAACGATAGTATTCAGGAAGAAAACCAAACATTGCAGATATTTTTTATCACAACTCTGGTTTTACGTGGCCTATCAACACAAGTTAAAAACTGGTATAAATTCCACACTTTTTCCGTCAATTGTTCCGTCTGTCCTGCTCACATCTCCAATGGTTGTACACGTTGTCATTAACGTGGCTTCACTCCACATCAGCCACGGCGCTTTGCCAGCTGAAACACCGGTGTCGGCACATAAGGACGCTGTCATAGCCTGTCAACGACGTTGATTAGCTGCGTATATACGAATGTGAATCGTATTATAGGCTGGACTATGGGATAAAGTGGCATCGTTCTAATCCCATACAGGAGCAGCCAGTCACTTACTGACTAACACTGCAAAACACAATTATTAAAGTATTACTTTTAATTTCAATTCAGGTTAGATTTTTTTTCTGTGCGCAACGCAGATTTTCTGTGCGCAGACACCGTGCCAGCAGTGCACAATTGCGCACGCGCGCAGCTTAAGAGGGAACATTGCTAGTAACTTCTAGTAACAACAAGTAACAATAACCAGCGACAACAAGTCACAACAACGAGTAACTACTAGTAACAACAAGTAACAACAACCAGCGACAACTAGTAAGAACAATGAGTAACAACAACCAGCGACAACTAGTCACAACAACAAGTAACTACTAGTAACAACAAGTAACAACAATCAGCAACAACAAGTAATAACAATGAGCAACAACTAGTAACAAGCAGTAACCAGACCTCACGGGCCCAGAAGGCTGCTGATGCACCTTCAGTGAAGAATTGAGGGAGGTTAAATGATCGTGGTAATGAAAGAGATGGAGGGTCATCGTCAGGGAAGGATTAAATGTCTGCTTTCACTACAAGCCGCTGCTAACAGCTACCGTATAGCTTTTAATTGTTGTTACATCCTGCAGGGCAGCTAAGCACCACCCCATCAACATGTGTACCAGCCTAATTAGAACCTGCTTCCAATCAATAATCAATCTAAATTAAATATATGTGTATGCATGAGTGATCATGGTGGGCTGCCAGTCCAACCCTGCCTGAACGGCTGTTTCAGGTACTCGCCTGCTTGTTGTTAGATTGAAACTGTTAACTGTGGGTCACGGGCCTCGTCACATTTATATTATGATGATTTATAATCAGGCAGTTTCTTGCAGGAAGTTAATGAGGTTGCATCATTTCCACGTTCATAAGAAATGAAATTTGTAAACATTTTACAGTCGTGTTGAATTCGCTAATTCATTTATGAACTGCTTTGGTGCTTCAGTCACAGGTGTAACTATTTTATTTTGAGGACATTTTTAGGTCAGTACGGTGGCACAGTGATTAACACCACCAAGAAGCAAGAAGGTCCTGGCTGAGCCCTTTCTGTGTGGAGTTTGCATGTTCTCCCCATGTTTGCGTCTGTTCTTTCCGATACTTGGGGAGAACCCATGGTCGTCTGTCTCTCTATGTTAGGCTGGCGACCTATCCAGGGTGTGCCCTGCCTCTTACTCTGTGGTAGCTGTGATAGGCTCCACCCTGCCATGACCCTGACAAGGATAAGCTAAAGAGGATGGACATGGAAACAGAGGGAGTTTGCTTGTCAGAGATCACCTCTTGGGCTCAGCTCTGAAGTCCAGCCCTTTCCAACATCTGGACCTGATTAACAACAACCTGCAGGTTTCAAGAGTTAAGTATGGGTTTCCTGAGAGTGCTGAGCATCCTGATGGCAACAAGCAAATCTTCCACCACGAGTCACATGACTCAATAAGACAGCACAAACACGGTCATCGAGACAGAGAGTAACATATTTCCCAGCATGCCCTTCTGGCATTGAAGCTTTCAGAAAGGGCACATGTTTTAAGGGCTTTGTGTCATCTGTAGAGCTTTCTGTATATATGCTTTCAAAGTTCAATTCCAACATCAGGCCGGGGTCTTTCTGTGTGGAGTTTGCATGTTCTCCCCGTGTTTGCGTGGGTTCCCTGCGGGTACTCTGGCTTCCTCCCACCGTCCAAAGACATGCAGCTTGTGGGGATAGGTTAATTGGATAATCCAAATTGTCACTAGGTGTGAATGTGAGTGTGAATGGTTGTTTGTCCCTGTGTGTTGGCCCTGCGACAGACTGGCGACCGGTCCAGGGTGTACCCCGCCTCTCACCCTATGACAGCTGGGATAGGCTCCAGCGCCCCCCGCGACCCTGAAAAGGATAAGTGGAAGCGAATGGATGGATGGATGAATGCTTTCAAAGCCAAACAGTCCAAAATAGTTTAGGCTGTAAATGCTGCGCGTTTTCATGGTTCTCCCGCAGAACGTTCCTTTCCCATTAGTGGACTTCTTGCTGCACTACATAAATCTGACCTTGAGCTATAAAGTCTGAAATTTTATGGACGAAGACACGACGTGTGAAAGTCTGAAAGATGTGGGAGCACTTATTGAAAAACTAAGGGAACTTATTTTTACACTGACACCATTATGGATATGCTTTATGGCGATCTACTTTTATGATGCTGCTTGTATTCACTTTGTTTTTTCCTATTCTTCTGCGATATGGTTTGACACAGAGGAATCAGAGGGGATCATGGAAAATGCCTTCCTGAGTCCATGTGACCTCACATTTTGAGATGAGATGAGATGATGAGATGAGATAGCCTTTGTTTGTCAGTTGCAGGTCTTTTGCCCACAACCAAGTTGACAGACCTTGCCGACCGTACATACAATACACAAACATCACATTGGAGAGACAGGTCAGGCTAGGTAGCGAGGGGAAAAAAAACATCGAAATGTGTAACACAGAAGGATAATACAGGAATGTACAGATATCAACACACCATAGCACAATAAACACAGACAGCAACATGGGAAAGAGTTCCAGTGTGTACATGTGATCTGGGGCCGCTGCAATCTTTCGACTGTGCCTCCAACTGACCCAATGTCCACATCAGAGGGGAGGTAAGCGTTGGAGGTGGCGTTGGATCTGGGGTAGGGAGGGTGATGCGTCAGTGAGTGCTTATCAGTATCAGTATATGTATGTGTGTGCATGTCCATAGTTCAGCTGAGACAGTGTCCTTCGCCCTGCCAGGCTAAGTAAACAGTCTTCCAGCCAACCCAGGTAGCCTTGCATGGAATGGGAAGGAACAGTCTAAACACAGTCGTTATCAGGGAGTTTTTGTTCGGCTCCAGCCTTGAGCCCACAGCTGGCGCCGAAGGAGTAGCCGCATTATGATGGTAATTTTTCTTTTACGACAACTCGTGAGAATTTCAAAGCTGTTCTTTAACACCCCGACACTGGTCTCTCAATCTCCTGTTGGAGAACCGCGAGCTTCCCCATGATGGTATCAAAATTGCTGGTGCTTTCATTCTTTTGCCCAAACAGCCGATTCTGAGAACTCACAACTGCAGTGAGCTGTTCTGTAATGCAATCCAACTTTAGCTCAAGGGTGTTATTTTGAGCAGGCCTCTCCTTGATGTATCCCAATATACGTTCAGAGGTGTTATTCTGAGTATTCACGGCAGCTGTAAGCGCCTCCAAGCTCTTAACCATTCTGCTTTCGAGCCCGTTCTGAGAAGTCGCGCCTCGTCCCATCATTTCAATCCCAGCGGGCAGCCTTGGGGGGGTTCGAACAGCCGGTTCCACTTTCTTAATTCTCCGATAAGCCAGGGCCAAGCCAGCTCCGATCAGCAAGAACCCTATTATCATGGTTCCGAATAGGTACATATCTTCAGCATCCTCAATCGACAGTCCCGCCAGGCACACGACCCTCCATTTCTGCCACCCGTCCATCGTGTATCCGGCAGGAAAAGTCCCTCCAAGGCACTCGGGCTCTCCCGAGCCCAGACTTCTCGTTGAGAAAAAGGGTGTCAATAGCATTCAGAGACCAGTTGATCAAATCCATAATTCTCTTTAGGTTTTAGAAACAGACTGTGAGAGTGTTCCAGGGAAAGTAATACAAAAAAAAAAACCACAAGACTAGACAAGGACATAAGCAGGAAAGATAAGGGAGAGGAGAAAAAGTGCGTCCGACTCCTCCGAGAGCCAAAGCATGTGGACCCCATCAGAGACGATGTTATGGCTTTCCACAGGGGTTCGGTTTCCACAGGTACACTCGTGACATCAGATTTAAAAGATCACAACTTGATTCATGTTAAATTTAAGAATAATGTTTATTTACATTTTTATTCTGAACTTTTCTTCTGCTTCACTAGTTCAGTGTTTGGGGCTGGAGCAGTGGTGAGAGACAGGGTCCATGTCAGGACACATCACTATAACAGGGCTCTAAACACAAGCTGCTGCTGTTTCAACCTCTCTGGATCACCAGGACACAGCTCATCTTCTCTCAGTGAGCCAGTCTATGGATACCCCCACCTGCAAGAGAGAAAGAAGAGCAGAGGAGATAAATGAGTGTTTCCAGAGACTCTTCATCAGCTGTCAGTCAGTCCCACCAAGCTCTTGGTGGTGCTGTCACTTGGTGTTCGCTTCAGATACCTTCTGTTTTCATAGTATAATCTTCATGTGCTCAATCCGAAGCACACTCTCTGTGTACTCACTCCCTAATTTATAGCCGAAGTACTCACTCACTGTGTCTCTACTGTTTCGCTTGCTTAGTTTAGCTCGTAGCCAACTCGCTAGCAGCATGGCCTATTCACCTGTCCCTTCACCTGTCCTCCTCCACGAGGAGGTGGAACAGCTGTAATTTTTAAAAAGACATTTTTATGCCAGATGATCTCTTCAAGCTGTTAGAATTCTTTTGAGATGATCATGATAAAAATTGCAAGTGATCAGTCCATGGACAGTATCTTAATTTATCATCCACCTGGGTCTGCTGCATCTTTTCTGGCAGACTTGCAAGAAATTTTTTAACTTCCACTAATAAACTGGGAAAGGTTATCATTGTTAGAGACTTCAACATTCATGCAGAAGACTCATCAAATAGTAGAGTTGGATGTCTCGATACCGGTCTTGGTCTCGTCTCGAGACCACTTTTACGTGGTCTTGGTCTCGTCTTGGTCTCGACGGACTTTTGTCTTGGTCTCGGTCTTGGTCTCGCTGTTTTGGTCTTGCGTTCTCAAATCGACATAGTGTTCGGGAGATTTGGAGTCAACCATCAGTGGAGCGGGGGGGGTGGGGGGGGGGTGGCTTACTGGGCTTAAGCCCGGGTCATTTTTTCAGAAGCATGGGGTCTTTTGGAGTGTAATTTGTTAGTTAGATGCCTGACTGACAACTGTATAAAACAAAAACAACACACGAAGCACAGAGCGCACCGTTGTAAATTCCCCCTAATTGTGGTATGATCCGAGCTCAGGCACTGGGCGACTGAGCACAGCACCCATGTGAGCGAGGGGGGAGAAGCTGCTGCCTGCGAGTTTGCTGCAGACAGAGGAGAGCTTAAGTTTGACCAGGTACCAAAGCAAATCATTCGTACTGAACTAATAATGTAAATATGACGGTGTATCACAAAAGATTGATATCAAACTGATCACTTGGTTGCGTTACTTGCTCTTCGAGTGAATCAACAAATGGATAAATAAAAAGCCGAACAGCAACGCTGATTTTTTAGAGAGTCTTAGCTTACATTTCATATTTTCAGTTGTTTCCCTCCACGGCTAAACAAACTCTCTAAATCGGTTTCAGTTGTGTACTGATGTACACAACAATGGACATAAGGAGCTTCTTTCAAAGAAAAAACTCAGATGTTATTTTATATATTATGCTTTGGATGTTGTTTAGTATATCTATGCAAAACAAGAGGAATTTCAATACACAGCAGTATATTCACAGTTGAAACCAGATATTTACATACACTTTAGGGAAAACATCTTTTTTACTGTACAACATCAGTTTAGAGTAAACTTGTTTTGTTTTGGATAAATAAATATTGAAATATCTTTTGAATTAGTTAAATGTCAGAATAAAGAGAGACAGAGATGTCTAAGTTTTGTCACTTTCATCAAATTTAGGAGTACATATACACTAAGTTTGTTAATTAATATGAAAACTCCAGACGATTCCATTCTGAGCTGAAGAAGCTTCTGATAGGTTAGTAGAGTCCATGTGAGTAAACTGGTGGCACAGCTGTGGATGCATATAAGGCAAAACACAGAGGCTGTTTCTTTAACATGGGAAAATCAAGAGATGTCAACCAAAACACCAGGAAAATAACTGTGGACCTCCATAAGTGTGGCTCAGTTTGAATACAATTTGGTGCCATTTGCAATTAAGAAATACAGACAGTTTATCTCTTTACTGTTAAAGTTAACAAATATGTTTTTTATATTTATCAATCTAAAAGAATAAACATTTAGTCTGATTTGATGTTACAATTAAAAAAGTGTTTGTGTTTTTATCTGAAGAGTACATAAATATGTGGTTTCAACTGTATATTTGATGATGTTGGTGTTTGGCTTGATTGTCAGCACAAAGAGGGAGAGAGAGGAAGAGAGAGGGAGAGAGAGAATGACGACAGAACAGAGATGAACAAGAGCAGGTGAGACACACATGTTAGTCAAATGGTTGTTTGCCAAAACTCATCAGAACATGTATCTAGTACCTAGTGTTTCTTTTTAGATACCATTTGTTACTTTTCAAATTCTATATTTATTAAGTTATGCAGCTTGTTTGCACAACAAGGCTAAATAATTATATAAACTTTTCTCAATCTAAATATTGTACTTTGGTAGAATTAAAAAAATAAGTGTAGTGCAGGTCTATGATGATTTTTAGTGCTACTATCTTTTAGTTCTGATTCTGGTTCTGTCTTGGTTACTGTTGTAGTCCTGTTTTAATTCCGGATCAGTTCTGGGTCTGGTTGAATTCGGGTTTAGTCCCTGTGTCTTGATACAGGCCCGACTTTGTTCTGCCTTGCTGCTTAATTAAAAAACTAGTTTAAGGTGTCCTGCATATGTATATAGAATAGCATCTGGCTGCAGTTTAAAGATTTTTTTTGTCTCGGTCTTGGTCTCGTCTCGACTCGGTCTTGGTCTCGTCTCAACTTGGTCTTGGTCTTGTCTTGGTCTCGATACCCTCTGGTCTTGGTCTTGTCTTGGTCTCGGATTAGGCGGTCTTGACTACAAGTCTATCAAATAGTACCACTAAGAGGTTCCTGAGCATCATGGACTCTTAATTTTGTTCAGCATGTATCAGGCCCTCCTCACACTGCTGGGCACACTCTGGACTTGGTCTTCACTTATGGCATTTCCCTTGACCACTTGAATTTAAATGATGTTGTTTTTAGCAACCATAAGTCAGTCTCTTTTAATGTGTCTCTTCCCCAAGATTTTATTAGGTGCAGGCGCTTTATTGATGGCTCTGTTATTTCTAAATTTTCTTCCCTTTTTGATCCTAAGACTTCTTTTGATGATGTTGAGCACCATACTAACTCTTTTAATGAACACTGTCTTGCTATTCTCAATCAGGTTGCTCCTTTTAAAACTAGGCATTGCTCTATTAGTTCCCTGGTTAAATAATCAGTCTCGTGGTCTTCGACGCTCCTGACGAAAAGCAGAGCATCTCTGGAAGTCCACCGGCCTGGTTGTCTATCGTGGGCACTTCATAGATCTTCTTCACTTATATAACGAATCCATGAAATAGGCTAGATCCTCTTATTTCAATAATCTTATAAATCATCATAAGAATAACCCAAGAATTCTGTTTGATGAGATGAGATGATGAGATAGCCTTTATTTGTCAGTTGCAAGTCTTTTGCCCACAACCGAGATGACAGACCTTGCTGACCGTACATACAATACAAACATCACATTGGGGAGACAGGTCAGGCTAGGTAGCGAGGAAAAAAGCATCGAAATGTGCAACACAAAAGGATAATACAGGAATGCACAGATATCAACACACCATAACACAATAAACACAGACAAGCAACATGGGAAAGAGTTCCAGTGTGTACATCTGATCTGGGACCGTTGCAATCTTCGACTGTGCCTCCAGCTGACCCGATGTCTACATCAGAGGGGAGGTAACCGTTGGAGGTGGCCTTGGATAGGGAGGGTGATGCATCAGTGAGTGCTTATCAGTATCAGTATATGTATGTGTGTGGATGTCCATAGTTCAGCTGAGACAGTGTCCTTCGCCCTGCCAGGCTAAGTAAACAGTCTTCCAGCCAAGCCAGGTGGCCTTGCATGGAATGGGAAGGAACAGACTCAACACAGTCATCATCAGGGAGTTTTTGTTCAGCTCCAGCCTTGAGCCCACAGCTGGCACTGAAGGGGTAGCCGCATTATTATGGTAACTTTTCTTTTGCAAACAACTCATGAGAATTTCAAGCTGTTTTTAACACTCCGACACTGGTCTCTCAATCTCCCGTTAATAGCTGCGATTTTCTCCGTGATGTTATTAGCCGTCGATTCTGTGGTCTTGTCAAAGGTGTGGACTCGAGTCACATGACTTGGACTCGAGTCAGACTCGAGTCATTAATTTTATGACTTTAGACTTGACTTGAAAAAATGTTCTAAGACTTGTGACTTGACTTGGACTTTTACACCAATGACTTGGGACTTGAATTGGACTTGAACCGGTTTACTTGAAAAGACTTGATATTTTACCCCAAATATAAAATTTAACATTCATATTATATAGAGATTGAAAATGTGACGTCATTCACGGGTAGAACCGCAAAGGATTCTGGGAACTCGTGGCAAGCGGTACTAGCGCGCGCAGGCTTTCAATTAAAATCAGTTATACAGCGATAAAAAGAAACACAAAAATGTCAAGAAGCCGTTGTATTATTAACTGCAATAGCCGGTCGCATGACAGCCACGGGAAGCCGACGGGTAAAGAGATCGGTTGTTATTGTCACGGTTTGCCGGGGCAAGCCGTGTGGAATATGAAATAGGACCCAAAATGCGGCAGCTCTGGTGCAGATGAGTGTTTATTTACAGGGGTGTGAGTACAAACAGCGGTGGCGACACAACATGAAACCGGAAACCTAAACTGGGTAAACTAATAAGACAAACCAGAATGAGGATGCAGGGAGGTCCGGAGAAATACATACAGGGAGAGCAAGGGTAAACAACACAGACGAACCAGCGATTACCAAGACAGAAAATACAACTTAAATACACTCAGAGAACACAGGGAGATTACACACAGGTGGGAGACACAGCTGGGAGTGATTAACATGACGAGACCAGGGAGGCAAACTGAAAACACTCACATAAGACGCAGACCTTCACAATAAAACAGGAACACACGGGGGGGAACAGGGTAAACACCAATTAGAGAACAGAACCAAAATCGCAAAGAGAAAACACAAAACGCTGGGTCAAAAGGACCCAGGATCATGACAGTACCCCCCCCCCCCCCCCCCCCTCAAAGGCTGGCCCCAGACAGCCCAACAAGAAACAAAACAGCCAGAAAAAACAGAAAACAACCCGACCAGGGCGGGCGGCGGGGGCCCAGGAAGGAGGGCTCGAAGCAAAACAAAACCGGAGCACCAGAAGGCCAAAAGACAAAAACAAAAAACGAGTCCAAAACCAAAAGAAACGAAGCACACCAGAACACAGGAAAAAACAGAGTCCAAAACAGAAGAGTTCAGGGGGCCGACAGCACAGGAGTCCAAAACAGTTCAGGGGGCCGGCCAGGGGGCCGACAGCACAGGAGTCCAAAACAGTTCAGGGGGCCGACCGTGCGGACGGCAACAGCGGCGACGTGGACACAGTTCGGGGGGCCGACCGTGCGGACGGCAACGGCGGCGACGTGGACACAGGTCGGGGGGCCGGCCGTGCGGGAGGCAACGGCGGCCACTCAGGCGATGGCGGTCCGGGGGCCGGCCGTACGGAAGGCAACGGCGGCCACTCAGGCGATGGCGGTCCGGGGGCCGGCCGTGCGGAAGGCAACGGCGACCACTCGCTGGGTCAAAAGGACCCAGGATCATGACAGTTATAGGATTACGTCGTTGAAGAGAAATTGTTCGAGCCATGTTTCCGAAGTAACAAAGACGCGACGGATGGCCTGGATTGCAGCCATTCAAAGATCAAATATAACGTCCCAGAACCCTCCAGCTCACAGGTTAGTCTGCTCCAAGCATTTACACGAAGGTCAGTCTGCTGTTGTAGTTAATGCGTCATTTTTCTTAACATAATTGGTGATATAGGTTACAAGCAAGTCTGGCGCTGAACAGAAATTGTCGCGCTATGCTCCTTTATTTATTGTGCATAAATAGTGAATTGTCCTGACACAATATTGCGTTTCGCTTCTGTTATTATGGTACATTGACAAAAACATATACTTTTATTCACAGGATAAAACAGGTTTTTTGTATCACTAATTGTCCAGTACGATTACAGCATACAGTATTATTGTCACTGCTACATTTCTGTGATGGGTACCAGAAATTATTTCCACTACTAATTAATTACCGTTGAGCTCAAAGGTCCTATTAATAAACGGTTAAGGAATGTGTATTTATGACGACAATTTGTGAGACTGGTAAACTTATGATACGTACGATGGTCTTTACTTTCTACACGGTGCATTTCAAGGTCCTGCACCCATCCGTCGGTAAACTGTACCTGGGCTTGTTGCAGTGACCTGAAGTTACTAAACTTCATGAGTGTATGCACTCACTCCAAGAACCGTATGATTATAAATATGCATATAAATATGCTAAGATGAGATAGCTGACTTCATCTAACTAGCAAATGTTGTCCAGGCTACGTTGGTGATGCAGTTTTTTTTAATGTGTATGATATTTTTGTCATGCGATTTTAAAGCTGGTCCTACAACCACATCCAAGAATAACATGCAGCTTATCTCAGAACTGTCGGTGAAAATTATTCTTGGAGCTAGGTTTAATTGAGCTGCATTTTAAAGAGGTGCAATTTCACAATTTGTTTATATTTTCTAAGTTCACTATTTTGTCATGTGTTGAGAAAAACAGATTTTAAAATTACATGGTCTAATATTTACATTTAGCATAACTGCAACATTATTTTTTCGTTGTTTTTTTTTAAAGACTCGAAAGGACTTGAAATTCAAAATTTCAGACTTGTGACTTGACTCGGACTTTTACACCAGTGACTTGAGACTCGACTCTGACTTGCCTGACATTACTTGAGACTTGACTTGAGACTTGAGGATAAAGACTTGAGACTTACTTGAGACTTGCAAAACAATGACTTGGTCCCACCTCTGGGTCTTGTCGCTCTTTTTTTGCTCACATAGCAGATTCGGAGACCTCACGACCGCAGCCAACTGATCCGCGATGTAATCCAGCTTCCGCCCAGAGATGTTGTTGTGAGTTGATTCTTTCCTGATGTAATCCAACATACATACGCTCAAAGGTGTTATTCTGAGCATTCACTGCAGTCGTAAGCGCCTCCAAGCTCTTAACCATGCTGCCTTCAGTGAGCCCTTTCTGAGAAGTCGTACCTGTCATTCCAATCCCAGCGGGCAGCCTTGTGGGGGTTTGAACAGCCGGTTTCCGCTGTCTTAATTCTCCGATAAGTAAGTAAGTAAGTAAAACTTTATTTATATAGCACCTTTCAAGATAAAAATCACAAAGTGCTTCACAGAAGCTAAAACCTAAAAATAAAAATCAACTAAAAGCAAGTTTAAAAAGATGGGTTTTTAGCTGTTTTTTAAAAGCGACCACTGAGTCCACAGATCTCAGGCTCAAAGGGAGAGAATTCCACAATCTGGGGGCCACAGTTCCAAAAGCTTTGTCGCCTTTTGTTTTCAGCCTCGTGTGCTGGACAGCAAGCAAGCCCTGGTCACATGACCTCAGGGACCTGCTGGGATAAGCCAGGGCCAAGCCAGCTCCGATCAGCAAGAACCCTGTTATCATGGTTCCGAATAGGTACATATCTTCAGCATCCTCAATCGACAGTCCCGCCAGGCACACGACCCTCCATTACTGCCACCCGTCCATCGTGTATCCAGCAGGGAAAGTCTCTCCAGGGCACTCAGGTTCTCCTGACACCAGACTTCTCGTTAAGAAAAGGGTGTCAATAGCATTCAGAGACCAGTTGATCAAATCCATAATTCTCTTTTAGGTTTTAGAAAGACTGCGAGAGGGTGTTCCAGGGAAAGACTAGAGACTAGACAAGGACATAATAGAATAGAATAGAATAGAATAGAATTCAACTGTATTGTCATTGCACATGCACAGGTACAGGGCAACAAAATGCAGTTTGCATCCATCCAGAAGTGCTTTAGTGATATAGATATATTACAATATATATTAGCAATAATATAGATATGTGCGTATATTACAGAAATGGGTCTATTATGGTGTGTTATAATGTACACGGTATGAAGTATGTTGTGAATATTCTATAACTATAAGTATGTACAGGCTGTAGTGAGTACAAGCTATGTACAGGATATGAACAGGATATAAATATGAAAAACTATACAGAATATGAAATAAATAACTTTACAGAATCTGAGATATACAGTTATACAGAAATGGGAACTATGCAAGTTGTAAACAGTTGTAGGATTAAAAATTATCGAATGTACAGAATGATTATTTACACAGAGCTATACAGTAGTGCAGTTAAGATAAGTGAGGGTGTAGATAATTTCTACAGAGGCTATATAAAGTGCTAGTGGTTGTGAGTGGTGGTTCAGTCCATGTTATTATTGTGTTTGAGGGTACAGTTGTCCATTGTGAGTGTGCGTATGTTCAGTCCATGTGTTAACGTGGGTCAGATGTCAGGAGGCAGAGTTCAGGAGTCTGACAGCTGTGGGGAAGAAGCTGTTCCGGTACCTGGTGGTCTTAGTCCGGAGGCTCCTGTAGCGCCTCCCAGAGGGCAGGAGGGTGAAGAGTCCATGTGATGGGTGACTGGGGTCTTCGATGATTTTCCCAGCCCTTTTCAGACACCGCTTCCTGTAGATGTCTTTTATGGCAGGAAGTGGTGCTCCGGCGATGCGCTGGGCAGTTTTCACGACCCTCTGCAACGCCTTCCGGTCCGAGGCAGAGCAGTTCCCGTACCAGACGGTTATACAGTTGGTCAGGATGCTCTCGATGGTGCAACGATAGAAGTAAGAACTAGCAGGGAAGATAAGGGAGAGGAGAAAAAGTGCGTCCGCCTCCTCTGAGAGCCAAAAAAAGAAAAAAATGTTGATGATACCATCAACAGTATTGTTTCTCCTCCAACTCAGCATGCTGTGTTAATTTCTGATGAAGATTGTAATACTTTTCTCCATCACTTTGTAAATAAGGTGACGGACCTGAGATCCAAAATCTCCTCAAGTGCCTCCCCTTATGAAGATGCCCCTTGGTGTTTTGGATCATTTATTTCCTTTTCTCCAATCACACTTAATGACTTAATTACAGTGATAGGTAAAATGAAATCCTCATCATGCTCTTTAGATATATTACCTCCCTCTGTCCTGTCTGGGACTCTCACCAGCATTGGTCCCACATTACTATCCATCATCAACAGTTCACTGAGGCAAGGCTGTGTTCCATCTTATTTTAAACATGCTGAGGTAACTCCTCTATTGAAAAAACAGAATCTAGATCCTAGCTCTACTAGTAATTACCGGCCTATTTCAAAATTGCCATTTTTAAGCAAATTACTGGAAAAAAATGTAGAAAGTCAGTTCAGGCCCTTACTATGCAGATTACAGATTGCTGACCCTTTTCAGTCTGGCTTTCAAAAGCAGCACTCCACTGAGACCGCTCTCTTAACGGTCTATAATGATTTATTAATAACTCGTTCTAGCAAGCGTGCTCACATTACTCCCATTTTATATTCTTTACATTGGCTCCCAATAGATTTTAGATTTCGTTTTAAAATTCTTGTTTTAACATACAGAGCACTAAATGGCAAGGCCCCAGATTATTTATCCAAGCTTCTTATAAAATACACTGCTGCTTGTTGTCTTCGCTCACAGGCTCAGAGTTTGTTGGTTGTTCCCCGTACACGACTGAAGACGAAAGGGGACAGAGCCTTTCAGTCTGTGGCACCAAGGCTTTGGAACAGTCTACCACCACAATTACGTTTGGTTGACTGTGTGGAATCCTTTAAAAAGCAGTTAAAAACTTTATTATTTAAACAGGCCTTCCGTTAATCAACACTTTTGAATTGTTTTGAATTTACATTGTTTATATTATCTATTTTATTACTTAATGTTTTCTTTATTTTAACCTCAGCGCTTTGTGAATGCCTGTCTACGAAAAGTGCTTTATAAATAAACCTTACTTACTTACTTACTCCTGCACTTTCCTGCTCATTGTGTCATTTGTTTAGTTACTCCTCGGCCTCCTTTAGCAGTAGTGATACTTGTAACAAATGTAGCATATTTGCAGCTCTGGAGGCCAGGATTATTGATTGATACACCCGTAGCTAGCCAGGCCCCTGGAGCTGGTGCAGCCGAAGATAGCGTAGGCCCCACTAGCTGTTCCCCGGCAGACCCCAAGCAGCTGGGGGCTGTTTTTCCCCACTCGGCAACACACCCACCTGAGGTCAAACATGGCATTTAATCTGTTATTAGACTCAATTGGCTTCTCTCAAAATGTAAAAGAACCCACCCACCACTTTAATCACACTCTAGATCTTGTTTTAACATATGGCATAGAAACTGAACATTTAACAGTGTTTCCTGAAAACCCTCTGCTGTCTGATCATTTCCTGATAACATTTACATTTACAATAATTGATTACACAGCAGTGGGGAGTAGACTTCACCACAGTAGATGTCTTTCTGAAAGCGCTGTAACTAAGTTTAAGAATATAATCCACCCACTGTTATCATCTTCAATGCTCTGTACCAACATAGAGCAGAGCATCTACCTGAACGCTGCTCCAACAGAGGTAGATTATCCTGTTAATAACTTTACCTATTCACTACGTAAGACTCTGGATACTGTAGGTCCGGTGAAAACTAAGACCTCAAACCAGAAGTACCTGACTCTGTGGTATAATTCTCAAACACATAGCTTAAAGCAGATGACTCATAAGCTGGAGAGGAAATAACATGTCACAAATTTAGAAGATCATCACTTAGCCTGGAGAAATACTTTGTTGCTTTTATAAGAAAGCCCTTACCAGTGATTACCAATAATCATCCCATAAATGTAATAGTATCGACAGCTACTTTCAGTACCATTGATATTCATTTAGACTCTTTTTCTCCAATTGATCTTTCTGAGTTAAGTTCAACAATTACTTCCTCCAAATCATCAACGTGTCTTTTAGGCCCCATTCCTACAAAAGATGTCCTGCCATTAATTAATGCTTCAAGCTTAAATATGATCAACCTATCTCTAATAATCAGCTATGTACCACAGGCCTTCAAGCTGGCTGTAGTTAAACCTTTACTCAAAAAGCATCTCTAGACCCAGCAGTCTTAGCTAATTATAGGTCAATCTCCAACCTTCCTTTCATATCAAACATCCTTGAAAGAGTAGTTGTCAAACAGCTAACAGATCATCTGCAGAGGTTTATTTGAAGAGTTTCAGTCAGGTTTCAGAGCTCATCACAGCACAGAAACCGCTTTAGTGAAGGTTACAAATGATCTTCTTATGGCCTCTGACAGTGGACTCATCTCTGTGCTTGTCCTGCTAGACCTCAGTGCAGCGTTCGATACTGTCGACCATAATATCCTATTAGAGCGATTAGAACATGCTGTAGGTATTACAGGTACTGTGCTGCAGTGGTTTGTATCATATCTATCTAATAGACTCCAGTTTGTGCATGTAAATGGAGAGTCCTCTTCACACACTGAGGTTAATTATGGAGTTCCACAGGGTTCAGTGCTAGGACCAATTCTATTTACATTATACAAGCTTCCCTTAGGCAGCATCATTAGAAGACATAGCATACATTTACACTGCTATGCAGATGACACCCAGCTCTATCTGTCCATGAAGCCAGATAACACACACCAATGAGTTACACTGCAGGAATGTCTTAAAGACATAAAGACCTGGATGGCCGCTAACTTTCTGCTTCTTAATTCAGATGGTAAATGGCCTGTAAATGGCCTGTATTTATACAGCGCTTTACTAGTCCCTAAGGACCCCAAAGCGCTTTACATATCCAGTCATCCACCCATTCACACACACATTCACACACAGATAAAACTGAGGTTATTGTACTCGGCCCTGAAAATATTAGAAATATGGTATCTAACCAGATTCTTACTCTGGATGGCATTACCTTGGCCTTTAATAATACTTTGAGGAACCTTGGAGTCATTTCTGACCAGGACATGTCCTTTAATGCACACATTAAACAAATATGTAAGACTGCTTTCTTGCATTTGCGCAACATCTCTAAAATTAGAAATATCCTGTCTCAGAGTTATGCGGAAAAACTAGTTCATGCATTTGTCACTTCCAGGCTGGACGACTGTAATTCATTATTATCAGGAAGTCCTAAAAACTCCCTGAAAAGCCTTCAGTTAATCCAAAATGCTGCAGCAAGAGTCCTGACAGGGACTAGAAAGAGAGAGCATATTTCTCCTGTTTTGGCTTCCCTTCATTGGCTTCCTGTTAAATGCAGAATTGAATTCAAAATCCTGCTCCTCACATACAAGGTCTTAAATAATCAGGCCCTGTCTTATCTTAATGACCTTGTAGTACCATATCTGTCATGGTCCTGGGTCAAGCGACCCAGTATTTGAGTTTCATGTATCTTTTGTATTCATTTGAACCTAGCTTAGTTCACCTAGTTAATTTCTAGATTGCAGTTTAGTTTTGTTCCTTAGTTGTTTCTGTCATCTTCCCCTGTACTCCGTCTCCCTGGTTCGTGCGTCTACCTGTCATGAGTTATGTTTAGTTTATGTCATGTCTAATCTCCATGTTTCCTGTTTTACTTTGTAAGTCTGTATTCAATGTCAGTGTATTCAGTTTCACCTCTCCTGTCGTTAGGTTCATGTGTGTCAGCTGTGCTCCCATGTGTGGCCACTTCCCCTGATCATCCCTCATGTGTATTTAGTCTCTGTGTTTCATGCAGTCTGTGTCGCGTCGTCTGTGTTCTCACCTCCATGTTTTCACTGTCAGTCTTTGCAGTGATCATCATAGTCTCTGAGTTTTCTTAGTTTGTCACAGTATTAGTTTTCCCAGTTTAGTTATAGTCTAGTCACGCTATCCCTGCTTTGTTTGTACACTTTGTCTTCAGCCATAATAAAGGCTCGCTTTCAGTTAAGTTTATTCCAGCCTACTCTTGTGTGTCCGCACCTGGGTCCATCCCACACACCACCGCACGTTCTGCCTCCACAGATCGCGACAATATCACCCTATTAGAGCACTTCGCTATCACACTGCAGGCCTACTTGTTGTTCCTAGAGTATTTAAAAGTAGAATGGGAGGGAGAGCCTTCAGTTTTCAGGCCCCTCTTCTGTGGAACCAGCTTCCAGTTTGGATTCAGGAGACAGACACTATCTCTACTTTCAAGATTAGGCTTCAAACTCTCCTTTTTGCTAAAGCATATAGTTAGGGCTGGACCAGGTGACCCTGAATCCTCCCTTAGTTATGCTGCAATAGACGTAAGCTGCTGGGGATTCCCATGATGCATTGAGTTTTTCCTTTCCAGTCACCTTTCTCACTCACTATGTGTTAATAGACCTCTCTGCATTGAATCATACTTGTTATTAATCTCTGTCCCTCTTCCACAGCATGTCTTTATCCTGTCTTCCTTCTCTCACCCCAACCAATCACAGCAGATGGCCCCGCCCCTCCCTGAGCCTGGTTCTGCCGGAGGTTTCTTCCTGTTAAAAGGGAGTTTTTCCTTCCCACTGTCGCCAAAGTGCTGCTCATAGGGGGTCATATGATTGTTGGGTTTTTCTCTGTATCTATTATTGTAGGATCTACTGTACAATATAAAGCACCTTGAGGCGACTGTTGTTGTGATTTGGCGCTGTGTAAATAAAATTGAATAGAAAATTGAATTGTTTGATCAACATGGAGGCTGTCACTGAACATTACTGACAGAAGGACACAGACATAAACATGATTCGTAGACTTCAGCAGAGCTTCTGCCCACATAGCAAAATTGGTATGGCCCAGATCTGGCCCACGCAATGTGCTTACACATGGCTCACATACCGCAAAGAATGACGTCCCTTTGGTGGCCCAGATCTGGTTTGCCAAAGGTGGCCCAGACATAGGCCAGCACAAGGCCAGTTGCAGATACACTGGTGGTCCTGTGCTGGCCCATGCGTGGATTACCTCTGGCAAACCTGATCTGGGCCACCAAAGGGCCGTCATTCTGTATGGTATGTGGGCCACGTGTAAGTTCTGTGCAGCCACGGGCCAATTGCAGACAGTGAATGGACTGATTCTTATATAGCGATTTTCTACTCTCCCAGATTACTCAAAGTGCTCTATACAACTTGCCACATTCACACACTTTCTCTAAACTCATTGCTTCCCTAACTGCATTCATACACATTCACACTCTTGACAAGCAGACTGGATGAGCCAGGGCTCAAACCATTAACCTTCTGATCACTAGGTGACCTGATCTTCCTCCTGAGCTACAGCCACCCAGTGGTAAAAATGCATAAACCCTTACTAGGGTTTGGATAAAGTGTACACTCACAAACCTGTCAAGGCTGCATTTGAAATGTTGGCTACCATAGCAGTATAGTATTGCAACATGGCATTTGGGTTTTCTAACTAAAATAGGAAAATAGGAACATAAATACTGCCATCATTGCCAGACCTGGCCCACATCTGGTTGACATACACCCTGCCATGACATCAGTCAGTCAGAAGTGCCAGCTTGACACCAGATCCGGGCCAGATGTGTCTGCTATGTGGGTGGTCTGTATGACGACCACATGGTTACTAAATGTAAGGATGGTTCTCTGTAATAAGAGCCAGTGATTTGCAGTCTCGTCACTTGTTGTCACAGTCTTGAGTCATACTGCGACAACATTAAAACTGATCAGCTGTTAAGGCATGAAATGAGAGAACAAACAGTGTGAGATTAGATTTGATGCTCTTACAGTTTGATGAATGATGATTACTCTTTATAAGGCTTCAGTGAGAAGCCTCCAACTTTACAAGAAACACTGGATCTTTGTTTCATACTGACTGTGTTTAGTACAATACTGCTGACAGCACCACCCACTCACTCCAACAGTTCACGTACTGCAGAGTTTCCAGTCTGTAGTCTAGACTCTCCTGAAGATCAACCAGCTCAGACAGATCTGGATTCTGCAGGTCATTGTAGCACAGGTCCAGCTCTCTCAGATGGGAAGGGTTGGACTTCAGAGCT
Source organism: Diplotaxodon limnothrissa (assembly GCF_057381915.1). Lineage (NCBI taxonomy): Eukaryota > Metazoa > Chordata > Actinopteri > Cichliformes > Cichlidae > Diplotaxodon > Diplotaxodon limnothrissa. The sequence continues at coordinate 36,443,927 of NC_140604.1, read as the reverse complement.
GCTGCCAGATAATTACAGCTGATCTTTGACAAACCACAGCTCAACAATCTGTATAAAGAATGAAAGATGTAAGTTTATTAGACAAACTTCAAACAACAGCTTCACACAGTCTTCAGGAAACTTCAATAAAGTTATAGATAATACTTTTTTTCCCCAATTCCCAATTCCTGTTCCATTTTAAAAATATAAATGGATGCTTTTAAAAAACCCTAAAATGTAAATTAAAACCAAACAATGTTGAAACAATGGATTATATTCATGCTATTACAAACAAGCTAAACTACTGGTATGCTACCATTTAACAGAGGAGTCATCCCTACAACACAAAACCAAATTACTGTGAAGTAGGAAACACTTACAGAGAAGACCATCTGTCTTTATGTTTTCAGCAGAGAGTGAGAAACAATGTGGGCTCAAACTTCCATGTGAGGACTAAATTTATAACTCATGCAATGTCTCGCAGATAAGAACATGAAGGAATGAAGGGCATTTTAATTTTTGCAAAAACACAATAGTATAATAATAATAATTAATGTGACCCCACAATGCCTCTGACAGAGTTGACTGTCTATTTTTTAAACTATCAAATTATGAACAAGAGTGATGGGGTCTACAGTAAGTAAGACCTCATGACTCCTGTTCACACACAAAGTGAAAAAATGTGGTGACCCTTAAATTCATAATTTTATATATATAAAAATATTATAGTGACTCAGATGTTAATGGATACAAAGAAAAGAAAAGAAAAGAAAATCATGAGGAGAAACTGAAGGTGAAAATCAACTGTATGGATTTTTCTTCTTTGTTGAAGGTCTGAAATGTGAACATTGTTCTGCTACAGTCATTGGACTAAACCAGAGAGGAAGAAAAGAGACTTTACCATGAAGATCCTCAGTGTGGATCAGTATAATATCAGCCTTATGTCTGTAGCTTAGTGTCAGTACAACTTTCACATCATATTCATCTCGGCACAATTAAAACATGCTGACTGACCTCAGAGTTTCAAGCTTACATCCTGGACTCTCCAGAAAACCACACAGCTGCTTCACTCCTGAATCCTGCAGGTAGTTGTTACTAAGGTTCAGGTCTCTCAGGTGACTGGGTTTGGACTTCAGTGCTGAGACCAAACAGCTGATGTCTGACAAACCACAGTAATCAAATCTGAATAAAGAATAAAAGATGGAGTTTTCTTTTCAATTTTGTGCATAAAATAATTTCATAACTTCATCAGAGATAAAGAAAATTCAACCCCTGTGTTACGTCTTCCTTGTCCTTTATGTGTTTCATGTCTGCATGTATTTTGTTGTCAAGTTCATGTAGTCATGTCTGTGTTTCGTCATGTCTGTGTTTCATTATGTTTCCTGTCTTATTTTGAAGAGGTCCTGTGTTACTGTGTTCATTGTGTTTAATTTTACACTTCCTCTGTGACGTTGTTATGTTCATTTGCTTCAGCTGTTTCCCCGTGTGTTTCCGCTTCCCTCATTATCCTCCTGTGTGTACTTAGTCCGTGTGTTTTCAGTCATTCCCTAGCTGTGTCCGAATTCAGGGGAAGCATGCCTCAAAGTACGTATTTTGAGGCAATGACGTCACAGCGACGTAATGACAGCTGTCCGAATTCAAAGAGTACTCAAAATGTGGCGACAAATACGTCCTACTTTTCCGCGAATTTGAGGGTTAGCTGTGTCCGAATTCAAGGGAAGGATGCTTCGATTCCATATTTGGAAAAAATGACGTCACAGGGACGCGACGAAGGCTGTCCGAATTCAAAGAGTACTCAAAATGTGCCGACAAATGCATCCTACTTTTCCCCAAATTTTTAGGATGTGTCCAATGTATCCTTCGTGTCCTACCATATCCCAGGATCCATTGCAGGCCATACCGGAGATTTTTTTCTGATAACAATGGTGGTCGAAGAGGAAAACACTTTCAAATGTAAGTATATGAAAATCTGGTTGTAAAAAAGTTAAATTGTCATAGCGGTTGTGTTGTTAAGCTATGGGCATCTGCATTTTTTTTTTTTTATTATTCAAATAACCCTAAACTAGCTTGTATGGTGGGTCCTGCGGTTTGTCATATATTGCGGCTTACATACAGCTAATTTGGATTTTTTCAAATTAATTTCTATGCTGTTATGTTGTGGGGAACAAAGGCCAAGCGGCTCATTCATTAAAACGAGGAGAAAACGATCACCTCTTCACTTGGGTGAAGAATCGGGCCACTGTGGCGTGGAGGTACAAGAATTAATCAATTTATACATCATATTGATATATATGAGTGCGGTTTTATTAACCCTCATGCTGTACAGCAGCGGTCCCCAACCTTTGTTGCGCCACAGACCGGTTACATTAGACACGGAGCGGCCTTCAATGTGTCGTGGAAAAATACGACAAAATAAAATGATCCGACCAAGACAAAAACTGTGGTATTTTGAAATTATATTAATAAACGCACATTAACTGTGTAATTGTGTAACTTTATTAGCAGCGTCCTCCTGAAAATGTGCCAACAGAGTAACATCCTCCTCTCTGCCCCTTAATGCGCCCCAGTCGCGATGGTAACGTGTAAATATTTCTTTCAAAATAAGACACACAACTACAACACGGGAAAAGACCCAGGGAAACAGAGTTAATGATAAAAACCCTGAAAACCATAAATTTCACACCGGAGCCTCAACTCTCGTGGCCCGGTACCAAACGACTCATGGACCGCTGCTGTACAGAACCTGTGATGTCCAGACGGTATTCCTCTGGTGTTCTGCTATGAAAACGTTTGGATTTAGGGATTAACATAGTTGCTAGGGTTTCCTTTCTTCTTATTTGTTGTGTGTGATCAGGACAATACTGGAGAAGATGGGGCTGCAGGTGAAAGTCACCCCCTTGCAGGCCAGAAGAAATGGGAGAACTTCAAAAAATACAAAGTACGTATGTGTGTTATCAAGAAGATAAATTCTTAAGAACACAAAGTAATAAATGTGCAATTACTAAGAGTTGTGTTGTTTTCATTTGTCTACTGTCATTTTTGATTTCCTCTGCCTTTAGGATTGCAAGTATCCAGGGTCAGGAGAGGGGGTCAGACCAAAACGACAGTGATGAGAAAGGGGGGGGGGGGGCACCCACAACAGGGAAAAAGAGGAAAAGAGACAGGAATGATGAGCTGCTAGACCTCATTAGAGAGGACATGAGGCAGCAAAGAGAGGCTGAGGAGAGGAGAGCAGGCAGAGGATGGACAGACTGTTTTCTCTTCTTGAAAGATCAAGGACAAAATGAGTTATGCATTAAGATATTTATTTATTTGAATATATTTGTTACGTTGTTAGACGTGTTGTGTTAGATTAAAGGTTTTGTGTTATTAATAAATTGATTAAAACAAACACTAATTGTCACTGAACTCAATTAGATTTACAGGCATTTTTAACATGTATGAACATAACGCTAACTTTGAACAATATTACATGGATATTTATTTGATAGGAATAAAGTAAATAACAATTAAACAAGAATATTTCAAATACACAGTATGTAAAGATGAAAAAAGAATATTTACAGTTGTTCACACAGGATTAACCTGAGTGACCTGTTCCTGGACCGTTTCTTTTACAACTGTAATAGATTACAGGAAGAAAGAATATAAAATAGGAGTGATGTGAGCTCGCTTGCTAGAACGAGTTAGTAGCCTGGCTGCTGCATTTTGCATAGCTTGGAGGCGAGAAGGAGATGATTTGTCCAAGCTAGTAAACAGGGCATTACAATAATCTAAATGCGATCACACAAATGCATGAACAATTTTTTCTAATTCAGCTGAGGAAACCATATGTCGGAGTTTAGAGACATTCCTTAAATGAAATAAACTATCCCCTAGTAGTCCTCATGCAGAATTAAAGTTTTTTAAGACTTTGTATAATTCAATAAGTGAGAGTTTAATCAATGGAAATCACAGCAGTTTTATTTCTGCTTTGAATTTGAACTGAAGACAAATATAAGGAGAAAGTGGACATGTAAATCAAGTCTCAAAGTGAATTACCCAATAGAAGATTTTTTCTCTATGTAGCTTTTAAATATGTAGCACAGCATTACTCTGCATCAGCTAGTTGACTGAACCATAGAAGGAGAAAACAGAATTATATCCAGATTCTCACAACTAGAACATGGTGACTGACCCCAAAGTTTTAAGTCCACATTGTGGATTCTCCAGAAAACCACACACCGCATTCACTCCTGAATCGTGCAGCTTGTTGCGGCTCAGGTCCAGATGTTTTAGATGGGAGGGGTTGGACTTCAGTGCTGAGACCAGACAGCTGATTTCTGACAATGTACAGTCTTCTAAACTGAAAAAGAAAAAAGGAAATGGAAACTCCAAACAGCTCAGGCCAAAATTCCTAAAGAAACTTGAACAAACAAATAAAACATTTTTTTATATTTGTATTAAGAAAACTAGTAGTTTGGTATTTGATATCCAAATAATCTCTATACTTTCTATAAGTCAATATGTTATGTATTTTGCACTGCTGATCAGACAAAAAAAGTTTACATTGTTCAGGGGAAAAAGCCCGCCATGGGGTGAACAGAAGCCAGTAAGAACATTCTGCGTTCTGCTCTTAGAAATATGAAGGTAGATACACCAGCAACCACAGCTGATTCCAGGGGCCAGAGGTGACTACTGCTGGCTAACACTAAGTGTAGATATAGTAAGACTGTAATTATAGTTATGATACCTGGTTACATCAACTGGAGGTCACTAAAATCAATATCGAATCGGTGTGTAACTTTGCCAAAACAATTTTGGACTCTGTAGTTTTCTCTGGTCCCCTCCCCAATCAGACCAGGAGTTGACATGTTTAGCTGCATGTTCTCCTTAAATTGCTGGCTGTCTGAGTGGTGACCATAAAACAATGTGGGTTTCATAGATAATTGGGAAACTTTCTGGAGGAAAACTGATCTTGTTCGGAGAGACGGCATCCATCGCACTTTGGATGGAGCAGCACTCATTTCTAGAAATCTGGCCAGAAATTATTCTAGAAATTATTAAACCATCCAAAATATGACTATCCAGAGTTGGGACCAGGAAGCACGCCTCTCTGCAGCTTCTCTCCTCCTGTTACACCCCAAAACCCCATCCCCTTAGAGACTGTGTCAGCTCCCAAACAGACAAAAAACAAACTAAAAAACAGCAATAAATGACTTAAACAGAATGAAATCACAAAGAAAAAACAATACAGTATCACCAACAGCACCAAAGAAAGAACTAAGACTATTAAACAGTATGTTTTCTCTTCTAAGTTCCTGTTAGCCAATGACTAATATTTGGTCAACATCCTGATTTACTCTGCTAACAGAAACCTGGTTACAGTTGGTTATGTTAGTTTAAATGAATCAACACCCCCAAGTCACTCTACCTATCAAAATCTTTTAAAATATAAATGTATTTTGCCAGAAACATCAGAGTCTCAGCTAAAAAGGAGGAGGTCAAATCAAATCAAATCAAATCAAGTCACTTTTATTGTCACATCACATGTGCAGGTACATTGGTACAGCACATGCGAGTGAAATTCTTGTGTGCGAGCTTCACAAGCAACAGAGTTGTGCAAAATACAATAACATGAACAGGCAAAATATACGAATGGCTAAATCTGAAACTAATTAATATATGTACAATATATAATAGTATATGCAAAAAAAAAAAAATTTCTGGATGTGTATACTAAATGTTTTTCTACGTGTACGTGTGTGTGTGTGTGTGTGTGTGTGTGTGTACACATATTTTACAAATTAAATAGAGTCAACAATAAATAAAATATATAAAATATACAGAGTGAGACATGTGCAAAACAGTGGCGTTACTGTACAGTATGGAGTGCATAATGTTGAAGTTCCAGTAGTGAAGCTGAGGTGTCTATGACGTGTTCAGCAGTCTGATGGCCTGATGGAAGAAGCTGTCTCTCAGTCTGCTGGTACGGGACCGGATGCTGCAGAACCTCCTTCCTGAGGGAAGTAGTCTGAACAGTTTATGGCTGGGGTGACTGGAGTCCTTGATGATCCTCCCCGCTTTCCTCAGGCAGCGCTTCCTGTAGATGTCTTGGAGGGAGGGAAGCTCACCTCCAATTATCCGTTCAGAGCACCGCACTACTCGCTGGAGAGCTTTGCAGTTGTAGGCGGTGCTGTTGCCATACCAGGTGGTGATGCATCCAGTGAGGATGCTCTCAATGGCACAGTGATAGAAGGTCCTGAGGATGCGGGGGTTCATGCCGAATCTTTTCAGTCTCCTGAGAAAGAAGAGGCGCTGCTGCGCCTTCTTCACTGTTTTGTTTGTGTGTACTGACCACGTAAGATCCTCAGCCAGATGTACTCCAAGGAACCGGAAGCTGCTCACTCTCTCCACAGCAGCGCCGTTGATGGTGATGGGGGTGTGTACTTCTCTGCACCTCCGGAAGTCCACTATCAACTCCTTTGTCTTTGCGACGTTGAGGGTGAGATGGTTGTCTTGACACCAGTGGGTCAGGGCGCTGACCTCCTCCCTGTAAGCCGTCTCATCACCGTTGGTGATAAGACCCACCACTGTAGTGTCGTCCGCAAACTTCACAATGATGTTGGAGCTGTTAGTGGCTGTGCAGTCGTAGGTGTAGAGTGAGTACAGGAGAGGGCTCAGTACACACCCCTGTGGAGCACCAGTGTTCAGTGTGATGGGGGATGAGGTGATGCTGCCCAGTCTGACCACTTGGCGTCTGTCAGACAGGAAGCTAAGGATCCAGCTGCAGAGGGAGCTGCTCAGTCCTAGATCCTGCAGTTTCCTGTCCAGCTTCGAGGGAACGATGGTATTGAATGCTGAGCTGTAATCTACAAACAGCATTCTCACATACGTGTCTCTCTTCTCCAGGTGTGACAGGGCAGTGTGTAGTGTCAGGGCTATGGCATCATCAGTGGACCTGTTGTGGCGGTATGCGAACTGTAGAGGGCCCAGTGAGTCGGGTAGTGCAGAGCAGATGAAGTCCCTGACCAGCTTCTCGAAGCATTTGCTTACGATGGGGGTCAGGGCTACAGGTCGCCAGTCGTTCAATGACTAGATGGTGGAGGATTTGGGTACAGGGACGATGGTGGCCATTTTGAAGCAGGCTGGGACTACAGACAGAGAGAGGGAAAGGTTGAAGATGTGCGTGAACACTCCAGCCAGCTGAGCCGCGCATGACTTGAGGACGCGGCCGGGAATCCCGTCCAGACCAGTAGCTTTGCGTGCGTTCACCTTCCTGAAGCACTTCCGCACATCCTCCTCAGACACAGTGTGCGCACTGACGTCATCCGCGGTGCGCACACTGTCCGGTCTCGTGGTGTTCGCTGTGTCGAATCTAGCGTAGAATACGTTTAGATCCTCACACAGAGAGGCCGTGGTCTGCGGTGTGCTGGTTTTCCCTCTAAAGTCTGTGATCGTGTTTAGTCCCTGCCACATACTCCGAGGGTCGTCAAACTGTTGCTCCACCCTGTCCCTGTACTCACGTTTGGCTGCTTTGATCGTCTTCCGGAGTTGGTAATGTGCGTGTTTGTAGTCCGATGTGTTCGCGGAGGCAAAGGCGGTGCTCCGTGCCGCCAGTGCCGCGCGAACATCTCCGTTAATCCAGGGTTTTTGATTTGGGAAGGATTTGACTGTTCTGGATGGGACGACATCTTCCACGCATTTCCTGATAAATCCACAGACTGAGTCTGTGTATTCATCAATGTCCCTAGCAGCCACGTGAAACATTTCCCAGTCCGCGTGATCAAAACAGTCCCGCAGCGCAGACTCCGATTGGTCCGTCCAACAGTGCACCGCCCTCCGGGTTGGAGCTTCCTGTTTCAGCTTCTGCCTGTAGGCGAGCAGGAGCAGGATGGAGCGGTGATCTGATTGGCCAAATGGGGCGCGGGGGAGGGCTTTGTACGCATCCCGGAAAGAGGTGTAGCAGTGGTCAAGTAGCCGGTCTCCACGTGTGTTGAAAAGGATGTGTTGATGGAGTTTTGGTGAGACTTTCTTCAGGTTTCCCTTATTAAAGTCTCCGGCTGTGATAAACGCTGCCTCTGGGTGTGCGGTTTCCTCGCTGCTGATCGCGCTGTACAGTTCGCTGAGTGCACGGTCAGTGTCGGCTTGTGGGGGAATGTAAACAGCCGTAATAATCACTGCTGTAAATTCCCTCGGTAGCCAGAATGGCCGGCACTTAATCATCAGGTACTCCAGGTCCGGTGAGCAGAAGGATTTGACCGGGTGCACGTTTGCATAATCACACCAGCTGTTGTTGATCATGAAACACACACCACCGCCTCTGCTTTTCCCAGTAAGATCCTGTGACCTGTCCGCGCGATGCACGGAGAACCCCGGCAGTTGTATTGCGGAGTCCGGTACCTTGTCCGATAGCCAGGTTTCTGTGAGGCAGATCACGCAGCAGTCCCGCATCTCTCGCTGGAATGAGATCCGTGCCCGAAGCTCGCACAGCTTGTTCTCCAGAGACTGCACATTAGCCAGTAATAAACTGGGTAACGGTGGTCTGTTAGTGCGCCGTCTCAGTCGAACCAGAACGCCAGATCTTCTCCCTCTGCGTCGGCGTTTGCGGCCTCCAGGGCCAGAGAACAAAGGCGTCTCAGGTGAGATGAATGGGGGGTCTGCGAACGGAGCGTCCGTGTTGCAAAACTTGAACTCCGGAAAGTTATAAGAAAGACCGTCTTTTATGTCCAGTAAGGTTTGTCGGTCGTACACAAGGAGACAAGTGCTGCTCGTGAAAAAATAAAGGAAAAGTAAAATTAAACACAGAAAACAGCTGTTGCTTGGGGGAGCTCGCGACGAGGCTGCCATACTCGGCGCCATCTTGTTATTCCACATACTGGACTTGTGGAATACCAAGAGATTAACTGCAGCTGTTTGTGCATTTTTTTTAAGAAGAAAGATTTGGTTTAGGTCGTGTTTTTGTCTCTGACAAAGGAGTGGGTGCGGGACTTCACGTGTGGAACATGGTGATTTAAAGCTCAGACAGTTTTACACCTACTGATGCTCTTAATCATTAACAAACAACCGGAAAGCAGAGCGATGATTAACCTTCATGTTTACCTGAGTATTTTCATTGTCACCATCTTGTTTTTTGAAAAATGGTTGTGGTGAGAAAGGAGCAGATCTGACTGTCTAATGACTTGCCAAGAACAAGGCTGAAGCTTTGAATTAACATAATTTTTTTAATGACCATTTTCTGTTGGCTGTGAGCTTAAATGAGCGACTGAGAGCTGTTTTATAAAGTCTACCTCACTTTTTTCTAGCTTCTGGTCTACATGTTGAGAAAACGCCCGTGACACAGCTAACCTAGACAAAGTCCAGACGCTTTTCATTCCAAGCTCCTTAGACTACAATGACCTGGATGACTGAGAATGTTCACAGACATACAACTTAGACACTGCACAGATCATGTTGATCTGGTCTATATTACCAGGATGTGTACGCATTTACTGACACCTCAACTTTCACATCTCATCACAACTAACACATGGTGTCTGACCTCAGATACTCCAGTGTACAATGTGGACTCTCCAGAAAACTGCACAGCTGCTTCACGCCTGAGTCCTGCAGCTCATTTCCAGTCAGGTCCAGATGTTTCAGATGGGAGGGGTTGGATTTCAGAGCTGAACCTAAATGAACACAGCTGATCTCTGACAAACTGCAGGACCTTAGTCTGAGTTTATAAAAGAAAAAAAAGGAAAAAATATCAAAAACACAACAACAAATTTTTCTAAGTAAATATTTTTCAAAAAGGTTCTTTTGACATGAAATCTCACCAGATATCGATAACAACGCATCCAATTCACACATGAAAAGATACCAAAACTGAAAATCTTAGAAATATGGTATCTAACTAGAGTCTTACTCTGGATGGCATTATCTGTGCCTCCAGTAATGCTATGAGGAACCTTGGATTCATTTTTGACCAGGATATGTCCTTCAACGCACATACTAAACAAATATTTAGGACTGCTTTCTTAACAGGCCCCTTATTTTATCTTAATGACCTTATATTACCATATCAACCTATTAGAGCACTCCGCTCTCACACTGCAGGCTTACTTGTTGTTCATAGAGTATTTAAAAGTAGAATGGGAGGCAGAGCCTTCAGTTTTCAGCCTTCAGTTTTCAGGCCCAGTTTTCAGAGATCACGAGCTGATCTCGGACAAACCACAGAGCTCCAATCTGAATAAAATTAAAAGATTAACTTTTGTGATTAAAATCATTCAGTGTCTCATAACGTCTCCAGAGATGAAAAAGATTCAGAAGGCGGAAGTTTTGATCATTCCAAACAGCTGAGGCCAACAGGATGGAGGTTCAAGCAGTCTTCAAGATACCTCAACATTTTTCTGATATTTGTATCTACAGTTCACGTAACATGTGGTATGCAAAAATCCAAATGGATGTATTTTTAAGACATGGAAATGTGACTCCAGACTCTTTGCCAAATCAAACTTCTATACCATACCAGTGGAGTCGCAGGATAACAACTAGCATTAGTGCTACTGACCGGTAGGCTGTTGGTGAAAACTGTGATACTAACAGGAAGGCATAGATGACAGAGGCCAAGAAAAGTAAGAGAGGAAGTAACGTGAAAGGGAAATAATGAACACAGAGACGGAAACTCCGTGAATCGCTACCTTATCATGGTGGAGGGGTTTGTGTGTTCCAGGGATCCCAGGGGCTATGTTGTCTGGGGGCTTTTGCCCCCTGGTAGGGTCTCCCATGGCAAATTGGTCCTGGGTGAGGGACCAGACAGAGCGATTGAGAAGACCCTTATGAAGAGAACATCGATTGAACAGTTTACCTTGCCCGGGATAGGGTTACCGGGGCCCTGCCCTGGAGCCAGGCCCGGGGAGGGTGCCCGAGGGCAAGCATCTGGTGGCCGGGCCTTAGTCCATGGGCCCATCCTCCCACAGGCCCACCACCCACAGGAGGCGCCATGGGGTCGGGTGCATTGTGTGCCGGGCGGCAGCCAGGAGCGGAGGCCCTGGCGGACTGATCCCCGGCTGCCAAGACTGGCAATTGGGACATGGAATGTAACCTCTCTGGTGGGGAAAGAGCCTGAGTTAGTGCGTGAGGTTGAGAGGTACCGGCTAGATATAGTTGGGCTCACCTCTACGCATGGCTTGGGCTCTGGAACCAATCTCCTGGAGAGGGGCAACTCAGTCTGGAGTTGACCCTGGTGAGAGGCGGCGGGCTGGGGTGGGTATTTTAATATCCCCTTGGCTTGCTGCCAGTACATTGGGGTTTTTCCCGGTGGATGAGAGGGTTTGTTCCCTGCGCCTTAGGGTCGGGGAACGGGTCCTGACTGTCATCTGCGCTTATGCGCCGAGTGGCAGTTCAGAGTACCCAGCCTTCTTAGAGTCCCTGGGTGGGGTGCTGGAAGGTGCTCCACCTGGAGACTCTGTTGTCCTGCTGGGAGACTTCAATGCTCACGTGGGTAATGACAGCGAGACCTGGAGGGGCGTGATTGGGAGGAACGGCCTCCCTGATCTGAACCCGAGTGGTGTTTTGTTATTGGACTTCTGTCCAAATCACAGTTTGGCCATAACTAACACCTTGTTCGAACATAAGAGTGTCCATAAGTGCACGTGGCACCAGGATGCTCTAGGCCACAGGTCGATGATCGATTTTGTAATCGTATCACCAGACCTGCGACCATATGTTCTGGACATTTGGGTAAAGAGAGGACTGAACTGTTAACTGATCACCACCTGGTGGTGAGTTGGATCAGGTGGCGGGGGAGGACGCTGGACAGACCTGGTGCACCTAAACGCATAGTGAGGGTGTGCTGGGAACATCTAGCAGAGGCCCCAGTCCGCGAGATCTTCAACGCACACCTCCGGCAGAGCTTCAATGGCATTCCCGAGGGAGACAGGGGACATTGAGTCCGAATGGACCATGTTCAGCGTCTCCATTGCCGAAGCAGCTGCATTGAGCTGTGGCCCCAAGGTGGTTGGTGTCTGCCGTGGTGGTAATCATCGAACCAAATGGTGGACATGGTGGAACTGTTCGCAGCCGAGTGTGAAGCAGCGAGAATGAGGATCAGCACCTCCAAATCTGAGGCCATGGTTCTCAGCCAGAAAAGGGTGGAGTGCCCACTCCGGGTCAGGGATGAGTTCCTGCCCCAAGTGGAGATATTCAAGTATCTCGGGGTCTTGTTCGCGAGTGATGGGAGAAGGGAGCTGGAGATCGACAGACGGATTGGTGCGGCGGCTGCAGTGAAGAGGGAGCTGAGTGTAAAAGCAAACCTCACCCTATGGCCACGAGCTGTGGGTAGTGACCGAAAGAACGAGATCGTGGATACAAGCAGCAGAAATGAGCTTCCTCCGAAGGGTGGCTTGCCTCTCCCTTAGAGATAGGGTGAGAAGTTCAGCCATCCAGGAGGGGCTCAGAATAGAGTCGCTGCTCCTCCACATCGAAAGGAGCCAGCTGAGGTGGTTTGGACATCTGACAAGGATGCCTCCTGGGCGCCTCCTGGGGTTGGTGTTCCGGGCATGTCCCACCGGGAGGAGGCCCCGGGGCAGACCCAGGACATGCTGGAGAGGTTATATCTCTCGGCTGGCCTGGGAACGCCTTGGTGTTCCCCCGGAACATACACACACATACATGTGTACAGACTAGAACACAAGCACAAAAACTGCTCTGAGATGGACACCACCGAAAAAACAACACAATGGTGAATTGTGATGGCCAGGCTGAAAGTGTTGGATTCGGCAAGCTCCAGATAGAGAAAAATCCTGAGTGCCTTCCAATCGCATCACTAACTCACTCCACAGATAGTAACCAAATATATTACTGAACATTTGAACACAAGGTTGAAACTGATTTTAAATGTAAAAAAAAAGACAACTACCTTGTAGTCTGATAGTAACTAACAGCTGCAGGCAGTGAACTGACCTCAGAGCGTCCAGTTTACAGTTTGGACTCTTCAGTCCAGCACACAAAAGTTTCAGTTCTGAACCATCCAGGGTGTTTCCACTCAGGTCCAGCTGAATCAGACTGGAGGTGTTGGATTTCAGAGCTGAGGTCACACATTGAAAGTGAGACTCTGACAGTCCACACCACCTTAACCTGTGATGACAAACATTACAACAAAATAACCCAGCTGGACACTTCCTGTTGGACATTGTGCTCTGGACATCAGCTGATCTGACTGACATGAAACAGGAATCCTCCTCAGTCTGTCGGTTTGCTCTAACCCCACGCCTGACTCCACAGACTCCTGAGGCCATCTCCATCAGAAAAACATTTTAACTGTGACTCAGGATATTTGACTGAGTTCAGCTCAGTGACCAGTTTGTGAACTTTTGGTTCTTTCTTTAATTTTATTGATGTTCTTTCTTGTGGTCCCGATGTTCTCGTCTTTGCCCCCCTCTGTCTTCTCTGTGATACCTTCAGTGTTCCCCTCTCACTCTTATCATGTTTCTGTTGAGCTTCACTCCCTATTTATTTCTTTTCCTGTTTTACTTTGATAATCACTTTTCTCACGTGTCTTGTTTTGTGCTCTGTCCCTGTTTACAGTTGGACTTTGGCTCATTTTGGTCTGTTTGTGACAATAAAAAAAAAATCCTCAGTTTTTTCTTTTAGTCCTGCATTTGGTCATCTCCACACCTCATCCAAACCGACCTCTTTCTGTGGAATGTCTGTGGAACATTTAGTGTAACAAATGAAATGAACTACTCAACAGTCAGACCTGACCATAATTCCCTATTAAAAGAATTCAATATTTAGAGATAAGGACAGATGATTGTGTGAACTTCAACATTGACTTCTACCTTCTGAAAAACTTGTGAACACAAACCAATTCAACCAGGCTTTGTAATGAAATAGGACTGATTTAGAAACTGTTTTTTTCTATGACACATTTCAGGAGCTGGGGTTGGCCTTTACACTCTACAGCTTGTTAACAGCTTGACTTGTACTGCGTGTAACCGGGTCATAAATGACATATTGTTATAATTACACAAAATGTGTTCTAAACCCCAAACTGTTATTGGTATACTGACTTTTAGGACCTCCAAGCTTTGGAAGTCCTTGGAGGCCTTGGATTTACTTGTAAGTCTTTCTTTTTACCTTTCGTTGTCAGACACAACGCAGGAACACACATGTGCATAGAGACAGAGATCTGCACTTACCGAGCCTTTCTGCAGTTCCTCACAGCTGGAATTAATCTGCGTTGTCCATCCACCGATGTGTTGTACTTCTTTAGGTCCAACTCATCCAGAACGTCCTCTGACATCTGCAGCATGAAGGCCAGAGCTGAGCAGTGGATCTCAGAGAGTTTCTTTGATCTGTTCTCTGACTTCAGGAACTCTTGGATCTCCTGATGTACTGAGAGGTCGTTCATCTCCATCAGACAGTGGAAGATGTTGATGCTTCTGTCAGGAGAGATTTTATCACTGTTCATCTTCTTCAGACTCTTAATGACTCTCTGGATGTTTCCTGGACTGCTCTCTGTCTGACCCAGCAGACCTCCTAAGAGTCTCTGGTTGGACTCCAGACAGAGGCCATGAAGGAAGCGGACAAACAGGTCCAGGTGGCCATTTTTACTCTGGAGGGATTTCTCCATGACTCTCTTGAGAAACAGACACTCGGATGAAACTTCATCATCATCATCATCATCATCAACATCAGATAAAGAATCAAATAGATAATCCTTACAGTCTTTCCCCACAAAGTTCTCCAGCACCTCTGTTTTATGTTCCCAGTCTTTTCCCAGGAACTCTTCCAGCACGTCTGTCTTTCTGTTGGTGAAACAGTGGAACATGTAGACTGCAGCTAGAAACTCCTGAATGCTCAGATGGACAAAGCAGTAGACTGTTTCTGAAAACATGTCATACTCATCAGCTTTAAAGATCTGTGTGAACACTCCTGAGTACACTGAGGCTGCTCTGATATCGATGCCACACTCTGTCAGGTCTGATTCATAGAAGATCAGGTTTCCTTTCTGCAGCTGATCAAAAGCCAGTTTTCCCAGAGACTCAATCATCTTCCTGCTCTCTGGACTCCAGTGTGGATCTGTGGCTTTATCACACTTGATGTTCTTTGTTTTTAGGTGAAATAGCACAAGGCGTAGGTAGAGCTCTGTGAGAGTCTTAGGCAGATCTTCGCTCTCTTTGTTCTTCATGACAAACTCCAGAACTGTAGCAGTGATCCAGCAGAAGACTGGGATGTGGCACATGATGTGGAGGCTTCGTGATGTCTTGATGTGGGAGATGATCCTGCTGGCCTGCTCCTCATCTCTGAATCTCTTCCTGAAGTACTCCTCCTTCTGTGGGTCAGTGAACCCTCTGACCTCTGTCACCAAGCCAACACAGTCAGGAGGGATCTGATTGGCTGCTGCAGGTCGTGTGGTTATCCAGAGGCGAGCAGAGGGAAGCAGTTTCCCCCTGATGAGGTTTATCAGCAGCACATCCACTGAGGTGGACTTTCTAGGGTCAGTCAGGATTGTAGTTTTGTGGAAGTCCAGAGGAGGTCGACACTCATCCAGACCATCAAAGATGAACACAGCCTGGAAGTCTTCAAAGCTGCAGATTCCTGCTTCTTTGGTTTCAGTAAAGAAGTGATGAACAAGTCCCACCAAGCTGAACTTTTCCTCTTTCAGCAGATTCAGCTCTCTGAAAGTGAATGGAAACATGAACTGGATGTCCTGGTTGGCTTTGCCTTCAGCCCAGTCCAGAGTGAACTTCTGTGTTAGGACTGTTTTCCCAATGCCAGCCACTCCCATTGTCAGAACTGTTCTTACTGGTGCTTTTCTTCCAGGTGGGAGTTTAAAGATGTCTTCTTGTCTGATTGTTGTTTCTGGTCTGTCTGGTTTCCTGGATGCTGTTTCAATCTGTCTGACCTCATGTTCATCATTGACCTCTGCAGTCTCTCCCTCTGTGATGTAGAGCTCTGTGTAGATCTCATTCAAAAGGGTTGGGTTTCCTGCTTTAGGGATCCCCTCAAACACACACTGGAACTTCTGTTTCAGGTTTGAATTGAGTTTGAGGTGACAGGCCTGAAGAGTCTCTGGATGAAACAAAAACTGTCAATAAGATCATTGCCTGTAGAGTGGTCTGTACAGTATGAGGAAAAAGTTATTCAACTGCATCTATATGTGAATGTGACTTAAACCCAAGTCTACGGTTATGAAGTTATGACTTCGAGCTAAACTGATTTATTATAACTCATAAACAAATCACTGTGACACACTTATCCCTGGAGTCATTCAAACAAAACTCAGTGTAGGTTAGAAGTTCATGAACCAACAAAAACTTCAGTCAACAGTTAAAAAGCTGGAGTCCAGACAACAAAGCCAGATAACTGCATTGGTTAGAGCTGCAGTGACTTATCAAACAAAGAAATATCCTCAAACATTTTTAGTTTTTTATTTTTAGGGTCTTTTAATGCATTTACTATTTTCTTAGCATAGAGATTACACTTTACAGTTGGTAGAAGCTGTTAAATAAGGGAATCAGGATGATTCTTCCTTTACACATCAGCACAGAGGACAAGCGAGGACCCCAGGCCCTCCCTTTATTATTAGCAGAGACATAAGAACCAAAGCAAGGTTGACAGTCTGGCCAACAAACAGCTTGAGTTGAACAGCACCCAACCAGGATTGTTTATTCTTTTAAGACCTTGTCATTCACTCATACCAGATACAGCTATCATGTTAGCAATTAGAAAGAGAGACTAGTAAAAGCTGAGGAAGGTGGTCATTCAGCACATGTTCCCACATACGACACTGTGACGGTTTGTTTAGGTCTTCAGGGTCTGATGGAGTAAATCCTTCCTCTCAGGGTGAGTCAGGTCTCTCTCCTGACAATGAATTTTTTACCATTAACAAATTAGTTATGTCACAAACCACACAAAGTAAACTCTCTAACAATCCATCCACCATCTTCCATTTATCTGGGTCAGGCCCCCCAAAAAAGGGAGATGGGCCCATCCTCCTGAGAGCTAACCACCTGCAGGAGCCACCGTAGGGGTCAGGTGCAATTTGTGTTGGGCAGGGTCCAGGAGCGGAGACCCTGGCGGACTGACTCCCGATTACCAAAATTAGTGATTGGGATATGGAATTAACCCTCTAACCATCAAATGGAAATAATCCAATTTCAGTGTCTGAAACGAGGAAACTACTGGGTAACTACTGGCTTCTTGATTTTCACGTTTTTCAGCTCATTCATGAGGAGGTTCATGTGTTTTCACCAACCACAAAGACACAATTTTCATATCAGTGTCTTTGCAGATAACAAACGTGGATCAATCAAAAAGCAACAAACTTTAAATGAGATACAGAAATGTCCAGAGAAATGTAGCTCTGAAGAGAAAAGAGGATTTGTAATTAAAATATTAAGTAAAGGGTTCAATATATTCACAACAGAAAAAAACCTTTATTTACAGTTAAACACACACACAGTTAAATCTCTCAGAATTGAAGTAAACTGAGCAATAAAACCATCATAACAACAAACAGAGCTCACCTGGCTGCGCAGATGGCTCAAAGGACAAATGCAGCTCAGAGGAGAGAGTCGGATCTATGGTCTGAAGATGTCTGATCATTATCCTGGAGGCAGTTCCTCCTTTTTTCTTTACTGTGTCAATCAAGTCACGAGCCTTATCTGCTGTGACCGAGTTCCCCTCCACTATTGATGCTTTCTCCAGATCATTCAGGACACGGTCCGTTACCAGAGCCTCCAGGAGCTGTGTGACGATTTCTTTTGAAACCCTCCAAACAAAGCTGCACCGTACCCTGCTGAGCTCATCCTCTACAGGAAAAAAGAGACATAATAAGCATGCATCCTACCTCACTCTTTGAAGGAAATGACAGCTACGATTGGTCAGTTTGAGCTTTGTGTGTTTCTGTGTTAATGTCCTAAAATACTGAGCTCCTACCTGCGGATGGAGCTGATAAAGCTGGCTGGTCTGGTTCAGACTCCATCTTTGATCTATGACAGAATGCGGTACAGTGAATCAGGATCAGCTGGTCTCATATCACTTATTGCAACACATCATAGCACCCCGGTTTCTGATGGAATCTTCTGTTTACACACTGCAGTGAAGTTATAGCACTGAGAAAACCTGCGGCTGATGTAGAATTACCAGTACTGGCTAGAAATATTTGGGTTCACCTCAACAAACAGGTCATGTTAGAAGCAGTTTCTTGGATTAAGGCTGGACTCTGTTCTATTTTCTCTTTCTCTCTTTCTCTGTTTCTCTTGTTGAGAGGCAGCGAACAGGGGTGGGTATACTTTTATATATATGGCCCCAGCTCTGTGTTTGGATATTGGGTTTCTCCAGAGGATGAGGAAGTTTTTTCCCTGGACCAATTAACGGGTCCTCATTGTTGGTTTTGCTTTGTACCACAAACAATAGTTCAGAATACTCAGCCATCTTGGAGTCCCTGAAAGGTGTTTGGGATCTACCTGATGTGAACCCAACTGATGTTCAGGTATTTGTAATCGTATCACAAGACCTGCAGCTCTACACCTTGTACACTCAGCAAGTGAAGCTTGGTTTTCACTTGCTACCTAGGGGTGAGATGGACCAGATGGTGGAGAAGGCCTGGCCCATTCAAACATACGAGTGTCGGCTGGGAGCATCTGGCAGAGGTCCCAGTCTGGAAGAGCTCCAAGCTTTAACAGCATTTTAAGGGAGTTTAGGGACACTGAATCCTGATGTACCATCTTCCAAATGTGGTATCTAACCGGGGCTGTTTTTCCATTCTCAAGTATGCAAGTCCATTCTTCATAAGTTCACATGGGAGTCCAGGCTTTCCGAGAATGCAGCACAATCATTCTACAATTGGAGCAGCGGTGTACTTCATGACATCAGGAGTTTTTACTGCCGCCCCCTCTGAACTGTGATTAATATTTGGAATGGAAATTACACATGATGTAGTTAAATCTTTTTTTTTTTTAAGTGACTTTGACAAAATTGGCTTTTCTGTATTGTCTGTTTCATAATGTCTAATAAACTTTATACAGTTAAACACAATCACTACATGACTGAAAAACAAGCTTAATCCATCTTAATAAACATAGTACACATGTATGCCTGAAACAAACAGGTGAGACGTTAGAACGCTTTTATTTCTATTTTAGTAAACACTCAAACCTACAGCACACAGCTGCTGGGGTTTGGAAGAGAACTGAACAAATATTTCAAATATAATGTGATCATTGTTGGATCACTTTTCAGGATCTCCACGTATTACCATGCTGTTTTTGTTCCCAGGGAAAATGTTTCCTCATGAATTTTTAGTGTTAGATTAAATTCAGTTAGCTGTTTAAATAAGAACAGAACATTTTACATCAGGGGATATGACAGAAATATACTGACAGCTCTCCAAGTATGATGTCAATATTAACCCTGGAGAACCCATGGGGTCCAGATGAACACATTCAACTTTTGGGGAGGTAGAATGGGAGGCAGAGCCTTCAGTTTTCAGGCCCCTCTTCTGTGGAACCAGCTTCCAGTTTGGATTCAGGAGACAGACACTATCTCTACTTTCAAGATCAGGCTTCAAACTTTCCTTTTTGCTAAAGCATATAGTTAGGGCTGGACCAGGTGACCCTGGATCCTCCCTTAGTTATGCTGCATTAGACGTAGGCTGCCGGGGATTCCCATGATGCACTGGGTGTTTCTTCTTCACTCATGTATTAACAGACCTCTCTGCATTGAATCATATCTGTTATTAACCTCTGTCTCTCTTCCACAGCATGTCTTTATCCTGTCTTCCTTCTCTCATCCCAACCGGTCGCAGCAGATGGCCCCGCCCCTCCCTGAGCCTGGTTCTGCTGGAGGTTTCTTCCTGTTAAAAGGGAGTTTTTCCTTCCCACTGTCGCCAAAGTGCTTGCTCATAGGGGGTCATATGATTGTTGGGTTTCTCTCTGAATCTATTATTGTAGAGTGGGCCGTACAATATAAAGCACATTGAGACTGTTGTTCTTGTTATTTCAGGCTTTATAAATAGAACTGAATTGAAAATGATTTGCAGTCACCTAGAGGACCATGAACCCCTCTGTACCCCAAAGTATTCTGCAGTCTAAGGCGAGGTCATCTGTCCTACAGCTAACTTGGGACAGCAACAGGAAAAGTGATGGAAAATGGAGGGATGGATATTTGTATTTAATATATAAAAACTGAATTTAAACTTTCAGATTTTAATGAGCGCATCTTGAACTAACCCTCAAATAAAATATAAGATTTGTGTCACACAAGGCAACTCAAGAGTCTGATGTGACTGTTCCTGAGTTTAAATCTGAAGGTTTTGCCATCAGCACTGAACTCTGGAACAACCTGCTCGAGGACAAAAGCCTGTCAGCATCAGCTGCTTGCTTTGAATCAGCTCTGCTCTCATATGTGGACATCTGCCCTGTTGTGACTCAAAAACCTAAATCAAACTCAGTGAGTGTCAGTCATATTCAGTAGAGTTTGTTTCTTCCCATTTTAGTTTGAGAAAATATTTTAATCAACAAACTTTACGTTTCGATGTTGGTTTTATGGGACTTTTTATTCCACTTAGCTTTGCTCTAAATCCTAAAGGCAGGATAAGAAGACCCGAGCTGTGGGGGAATAGTTTAGAAGGCTTTTCCATGACTTTGGTAGAAAACAGCCTGATGTGGAGGAGAACTGATGAGGGCTGAGAAGTGAAGCTTAGACAGTTGGACTATTTCACAGTGTGAGGCTGGACGTGGGAGACGTTCATCTGCTCTCCAGCAGCCTGAAAGCGGACTGCAGACACAGGCTGTTACATCGTTCACACATCAGTGTGTCAGATAAAGAAGAACCTCAGAGGGGAAGTGACGTGTGTGTCTCTGCTGCTGATTCAGAGTAACTTCTCCTTTATTCAGACTTCCTGTGACTGACGTTTGTCTCTAACATCCTGAAGCGTGCAGTACACACACAGAAGTCACTTTGACAAAGCTCGGCATCTTTAGAGAGCTTTGATGCTGATTCACTCACATCAGCAGGTCACTCCACTGGATGGAAAACACAGCATTAATGAACATGTCCTCCTGTAAAGGACACTTCAGTGTCTCCTCTGCTAAAGGAGGCAATAAAGGAAGCACTGAAGCTCCTTCCTTTAGTTTTTGAGACTTCAAATGGCTCCATCCGTGGCTGCAGAGACTTCAGGTCTATTCAGCTGTTATCTGCTTTTAGAGGGGCGGAGTCTTTATCAGCACATGTTATTAACCTGACCAGTGGGTGGAGCCCACAGGTTTTATGACTTGTTGTATCCTGAGGGGTGTGAGGTTAATGTGTCAGTGAGGCGTAGCCTTCACACATAAATGCTGTACACATACAGAGATTCATGCAACGCCTTTACTTTTGAGTTATATTTACATGTTCAAAATACAACTATCCAAAAGCACCATGGTAACGGATTCTGAACAGCTCACCTGGTCAGGAGCAGGCGATGTGCAGCGTGCTGGTGGGATAAACCCGCCTCCGTCTCAGAGAGAAGAAGATCCTGATTTCCTCATCTTGGTCATCAGCTGCTGGATCTGTGCTCCTCCCCTGTCCATTTACAGGAGTCAGATGACTACATAAGAGGAAGTGTGCGTCTTGGAGACATGAGCGCTCTCAGGTGACGATGTCTGAGCTGTATTTGATCATCAAACCTGTAAAATTGTTTCTCTGACTCCAGCTTCAGCCCACAACCTCAGAGCTCCTGCTCACCCTCACAGACCATGAAATGCCCCCGGATCCACCCAGGCAACAGTAAACCAGCTGTTGACCCACAGGAAGTGAGGAAACAGGAAACATGGCGCTGATGTGACAAGAGAATCTTACAGAACCAGAGGTGCCGATTTCTGCTGAAACTTCATGGCTCTAAAGGCGGCGCCGTCACGTCTTGTTCTTCACTTTTCTGACGCCTTTCATGTTTCCACACTGCTGCACGCACCCACCCACCCCCACTCGGTCTGTACAAACACAACTCCAGCTTTCATCACAGGAGGGCATGAAGCCCGCTTACACAACCAGGCATCACAGGAAACAGAGCCAGTCGTTACGAAACACATTAAGTCCCAACGACAGCTCACACAGCAAATACACTGAAACACTGAGGTGGTCATGTGACTGTTGCTATGCACACAGAACAGAATGAGGCGAGAGCAACATGTAAAATATTTTATTTTTCTGTAAATGATTCTAAATCAGAGTCACCATATTTCCCAAAAACAAACATCTTCATCGTCACGGTTACGTCCAGTAATAATAAAAAAGGCTTCGTGTCGTCTCTGTACACATCAGCAGTCTCCTATGTACACGGCAGCGGGACTCGGCGCCTGAAGGCCGCGGTGACGCCTGCCCGACTCGCTTCACAGTCCGTCCAATCGGGATGCGGTGCCGGGTCAGCAACACAAACTGTACTTGAAACGCTGCAGCTGATCGGCGGTGGTGAGGATGGTGGAGGGCTTCTTAAACTCTGTGTGCAATTCTCTCATCTATGGTACACGTATTTACACACCGCCACGCCGGACCTCGAACGCACCGCAGGTTTAGAAAATAGCTTCATTCAGTAATAAATACAAAAAAACTCTTATTTTACAGGAAATTAACAAATGGAGGTGGGCGGGGCAGGAGTGGGGTGGGCGGGGCCAGGGAATAAAGTCTCTATTTTTCTTGTTTTTGTGTTTTAGTGCAAGTTAAAGACAACACATTCTCTGATCTCAAATTTACATCTGTGCTCATTTTTACACACAATATACACAGAGGACCAGCCTCTTTAAGCCCCGCCCACTCTCCAACACAGCTACGCCCTCAGAAACAAGCTTCTGACCCCACCCATGCGCATATATAACCCCCACCCTGACCTGTTATCCCCATCATCAATATTATTATCATTACTTGTGTTATCAAAGCAATCACTTTCATTATTATCACTGTGTTGATATGAAGTTAAGCTCCGCCCACAGGGGAGGCGATCGACAGAGAGCGAGCTGCCTGTGTGTGTGTGTGTGTGTTCAGTTCATCCATTTGCGGCAGTTGACGGCTCCGCAGTGACACGGGATCTTATGCTGATCGTCCTCCAGGTCGAACTTGTAGTCGTAGCACAGCTGGAGGGGGAGGGGCAGTAATCAGTAACCACACACGCTCTGAGATGCTGACTGATGGAGGGCGGGCCTTACCTCTTCTCCTCTCTGGATGCGTCTGCAGGAGCTGATGATGATCTTGTTCTCCTTCTCCACAGTCACCACCTCAGTGATACAGTTGGGAGCACATGAGTGGTTGATGTACCTGCCAATCACACACAGAGGCGGGTCTTTCACAGGTCAACAGACCAATCAACACTATTAAAAATTCCTGCACCCTGCTGGGATCCTTCATCAGGTTTTCACTTTGAGCTCTCTGAGTTTATCAGAACTCGGCTGGTTCAGGTATTTATCAATGCAGAGCCACCTGAGCAGCCGCCCCCCCCGAACACACCTGAACTTGGACTTGGGGCAGCCAAATATCCCAGAATGCATTTAGTCTGAAACTCAAACGTGGGGATGTCGGAAGAGAGCGGATAAAAATTTGGGACCGTGACATAAATAAAGTTTTAATGAATGTTGATAAGTAAATTTCAAATATCTGCTCGACTTATCAGGACATCACATCTGTAAGAAGTGCTCTGCTCTTTCAGAGACGTCCATTACCCCACCAGCTGTCAGCTGACCGAGAGGTCAAGGGTCACTAGAGCCAGTGAGAACGCCTCACTTCCGGCACAATAACACACGAGGTATACACGTCACCAAGATAACATGTTAACGTTCGGTTTATTCCCGAGCGGCTCATCGCATGTGACTTTCTTACATCACGTGTGATTTCCACTGCAAACATGAATCAGTTAAATTCAGAGGGGCAGTAAAAACACTGGAGCTGAGCTGTGATGTCATCACGTCACGCCTCAGCGGTTTGTGTCCTGGAGCGAGGACACTTTCAGCACACCATGAGCACTCAGAGCGAGGGCGGAGCTGCGACCCTTCCACAGCCCCGCCCTCACCTGTGAGCACCAGATGAAAGGAAAGTTTCCTCTGAGGAGTGTCTGAGCGCTCCACGACAGGTGAGGAGCTCAAATTGAGCTGCTGCTCACCCACAGCTTTAAACACCAGAACACCTGATGCGTCCCAGGAGAGGTGTTTCAAGTCCAACTGGGCAGAGACCCCAGGTGGACACACACACACCTCTTTACGATAGCCTCCTACTACATCTGAACATCAGGACTGTTTGATCACCTCCTTGCTGAAACAGCAGGGGGCGCTCACCTGAGCGTCTGTACAGGAAGGGCTCATTGGGTCAGGTGTGTGCAGGTCTGAGATCAGCACTGAACCGGTCTGAGCTGGACTCACCTGGCGGGTCCCCCGGTGATGGTGGCGTCGATCACATAGTCGTTGTCGATCCGGAACATGTACACGCCGCGATTCTGCACACAGACACACAACACGAGTGAAAGACATGACCCTCTGGAGGTGAGACGTGCAGGCCCCACCCCCTTCACACAGATGTCACTGACTGTTTATGTTTGTGTGACATGTGAACGAACCAATCAGACGACAGCTTTCAGTCGACGTGACTCCGATCTGAACATCAGAAGTCGCAGACCTGTGTGTTACCTGTGATTCGTACAGCCTCTCCTTGCGATTGGCTACTTCACTCCTGATGATGGTCCCAATGTATTCGATGACCATGGTGCACTTCTCGATGTCTCTGGCAGCGTACAGTCCGAGACCCTGCGAGCACACACACAAACACAGTCAGCTTCCTGTCCTGCGTTGGCGGTCAAGTGTTCGGGCTGTGCTGCAGGTGACCCACCTGGATGCGGGAGCGTGCCAGGTACACATTGCTCTTCCACTCAGCCTTCATGCGGCGGTACTGCGAGGACTTGGAGTGGCGTCCCTGGTGAGCGCCGGCCACGGACTCGCCCGGAGACAGAGAGATGACGCCGGGGACGAGGCCCACGATGGAGCCCACCGAGCCCTGACACCTGGGGGCGATGCTGGCCAGCAGGTAGGGTCTGAGGGGGGAGAGGAGGGCGTCAGGCAGCTGTGGGTGCGCTTTACAGAAACCTGTGACGGAGGCCTGAGCAGATCTCTGTCCCAGCCACACTGACGATGTCACAACACAATGCAGAGCAGCTACACTTTGCCCCACCCGCCCGCCACTTCCATCAGCAGCTTGACACAAAGTGACATCATTGCTTCAGAGCACGTACCTTTTGGCCTGACAGGCTTTGGGTTCGGAACGGGCGGAGCCTGACGGGTTGAAGGCCAGAGGCCACTCCATGAGGGGGTTCCTGCCGTAACGAAAGGTGTAACGCTCACAGGCCTCCACGCCAGGTAACTGAAACACACAGAGAACAGGTGAGTCTGGGTCCCTGTTTGAAGGTGTGTGTGTGTGTGTGTGCTGGACGTACAGACTCTATGATTCGGGTCACCGCAGACGTGGTCAGACCAAACAGATCTTCTCCTTTCAGGTAAACTGGGAACAGCTTCAGAGTCCCGCTGGAGGTCCTCATCTGGGAGACGGGATCCAGGATCTGATCCCACACAGCTGCACGCACATACACACACGCACACACGCACACACACACACACACACGCACACACACACACACACTTTGGTTCATCGCCGTGCTCCTGAGGAGCAGCAGTGCTTCTGATGACAGTTGTGCAGACACACAGGTGATGGTTACCTTTGGGCGTGGGTCCGGTCAGAATGAGGTCATCGTGTCCTTTCTCCACCACCTTAACCTTGAACAGCGGCTGCCCCTCCTCCTCCTCGATGTAGCACATGTACTTACAGCGTCTGCGGAGCACGAGCAGAGAGCCATCAGACCGACCAATCACTGCTGACGTCTACCTGTGATCAGACCAATCACTGCAGAGGGAGGTAAACACCCTCTCACACTGTGGTTGGTAATCCGACACCTCCATCACTACTCTGTGTCAGACCGCCTTCTTCCTGTTGCAACCTTTCACAGTAAGAGCTCCTAACATAAACATCTTCCTGCAGATCTAAACTTTGTCTTCCATCAGAGAAAAGTGGGCAGTGTGATGTAGCACAGCGGTGGGCGTGGCAACCGCACATTGATTCTGATTGATAATCTGCACGCTGCTGCTCTTACCTGTTGCTGTGGCGCATGCTCCAGTAGATACGGTTAGCATGGTAACCGACGGGGAAGATGGCCGTCTCGTTGTGGAAGGTTCTCATCTGCTGTGGGAGGAGCCTGCCGATGGCACGGAACAGCAGGCTGCCGACCCTGAAGGTGTGCTGCCGCTCACCACGCTGCACCACGGCTGCGATCTGGCGCGCCTCGTCCCGCTGCACGAACACTCGGCGGAACACCGCGAAGCATCGCAGCTCTGAGTCGTACGGGTCAGAGGCCGTCACAGCCGCCGGGTCAGGGGCAGAGCTGGGAGTGGAGGAGGGTGAGCTGCCGCAGGACCTGTCCCCGGTGAGAGGAACCATCCTGGGTTTATGGAGGTGGCAGAGCATGGTCTTATCCTGGAGAAGAGAGGAGGTGCAGGGTGAGGAGGAGTGCCCGGTGGGCGTGAGCTCAGGTGTAACTCGGCCTTGCGCTTACCTTGAAGAAGGTGCACTGGGCCTGCGAGGCGCAGGTGAAGTGGTAGGTGTTGGTGCAGCGGAGGCGGTTGCAGCCGCTCGTGGCGCCGGTCTGCTGGCAGTGAGCGCAGCGCAGCGTCAGTCCTCGCCTCAAAGCCAGCTCCACGTTGATGAGCGCACCCGCCTGAGTCTCGTACACCTCGCTGGACCACAGGGCGCAGTTAAGGTGCACCTGGGACACAAACACATGGACGACAGGTGAATGGGCCGCACCGCGCCGCCACCGGAGACTCAGAGCAGAGAGCGGCGCACTCACCCACAGATCCAAGTCCAGGTTCAGGAGCCTGGCCGGTCCGTCTGTCTGGCCATCGCCCTGCTGGTGACAGAAGCAGCACCTGCGCTGGTCTCTGGGTAATGGTTCTGGACGAAGACACGCCCCCAGGTTCTTCAACAGCTCATCCACTTCATCCTGTGTTGGCAAGGCAACCGCCTCATTAGAGATGCAAGTACCCCTGCGTGAAAAAGAGAAAGATTACTGATGACAGAACATCCAGGTCTGATAACGCGCAGCTGAGGGCGTCGTGGTGCCACGTGCACTTGCACAGGCTGTTATCCTCAAACACAGTGGTCATTGCTGGAGCAGAGGCTCCGCCCCTTCCCCCACAGGTGCCAAAAACTAGTAGGTGAGGTTCAAATGAGGTCCCTAACATACCTGCTCAGTGTGATGTTAACACTCCAGCGTCGCCAGCGGGAACTCTTCATCCTCTTTCCATGGCACGATGACAGCGAGTCCTCCTCACCTGGGACTGCCCGGGGGCGGGGCTTCAACTTTACCTTCACCTGTAAGCCGGTCAAATAGTCAGTCTTCAAATCAATGACCTGACTCAGTACAATGTTAGTTCACAGGTAACCACGCCCACCTTGAGGCTGTCCATGCGAGGCCTGGTCTCCATGGTGATGGCAGAGGCAGATGGGAAGAAGAGAGGTGGGGTGGAGGAGGATGTCGGGGGAGGCGAGGAGGGAGCACGGGGGAGGGCGTGGACGGCAATGGAGGACATGTTGTTGGTGTACTGGTGCTGCACCCTGGTGGGAGGGGGGCACTCGGAGCCGGAGAGCAGGACAGGGACTGCAGACTGACAGCGGGACAGGTGTTAAAGCGGTGCATTGTGGGAAATCTACCTGAACTCCTGACCCCAGACTAAACTGCACCAGGGGAACAACCAACCAAGGAGAAGAAAACAACAAAACACACACCCACCCCCCACAGCAGCCAATCGTAACAGCTACCACTATGATTGTAACTAAACCATTGTCTGTGCCTAATCTCAGCGCCAAACACATCAGCCAAATGAAGGCTGGGACACCTGCGGTGTGGGCGGGGCCTCACCTTGGTGCCTGCAGACCTGCTCTGGAGGTCGTTGGTGTAGAGGGTGGAGCAGTTGGGACTGCAGAAGAGCAAGCTGGAGCCGGGTCCGGACTGACCCTCCTGTAACACACACACAGAGGGTGACTTCCTGTCCACTGTGAGGTCACTCTGACCGTCTCCTCTGAGGCGTCTAACCTGTTTGAGCTCCCTGACAATGCGGACTCCGTTTCCCAGCAACACCTTGCAGTAGCTGCAGCACTGAGGCCTGGTGGTGGCAGCGCCGCCCTGCTGGCTGAAGTCCATTCTGACACCTGTAGACACGGATAGATATGAACAGACGCACAGGTGTGTGCGTGCGTGAGTGTGCGAGTGTGTGTGCAGACCTGTGTTTCCTGTAGCGGCCGCTCTCTGTTTTGTGGCGGATGAACCCTGTGAACACATCAAACAGCTGTCAGTCACCTGGAGAGACGCTCAGCGCCGACAGCGATGAAACAATGCTGCGGGGTGCAGCGATCTCACCTGCATCAGCGGCACCTGCACGCTCGCCAGCAGGGCCAGAGAGCTCTGCTCGGGACCGGACGCTCGGCTCAGCTGGTAGTTCACAGGGACGGGGACCCGCAGCAGCTCCGCCACCGCCGCCATCACTCCTGGAACGTTCTGGAAACAGAGGGTCACAGCAATGACGACCAGGGGGAGGGGCTACTGATACATCAACATTAATAGCAAGAGATGTTTACCTGGGCTGCAGTGGGGTTCAGGGTTATTGCTATGGTAACCAGGTCTGTGTTCGAGCAGGAAGGAAGTCCCTGATGGTTGGTCTCAGTCTTCACTTCCTGTTTGACTGCAGAGCCTGCACACAGGTGAGCAACAGGTGAGCATCAGTCAGAACAGACAGGCGGCATTTTCCAGTCACGCTGTGGCTGACTCACCTTTCCCCCAAGCACAGGGGATCATGGGTAGTGTAGGCGACGGGCAGGGTGAGGGAGGCTCCAGCTTGATGAAGGACAGGTCGGGGTACCGGCTGATCTCTATGTCCGCCACGCTCTCCGGGGACGACGATGGAACGTAGCTGTCGGGGTCATCTTGCTCTGACGAGTCCTGGACCCTGAGGATGAGAAATCACAAAGAAAAGTCAGCACGACTCAAGACGACGACGAGGCATTTGGCTTCACATCTGAGGGGCGGGGCTAACCTGAGCTCCTCCTGGTTGTTGTGGGGTGGGGTTGGGAGGGAGGCAGGCACATCCACTGTCCTGGAGGGATGGTTTAAATTGAGAAGCTCCTCCCCTTTCAGCTTCAGAGCAGACACACCTTTCACTGAGGTAGAAACAGGAGGAAGAGATCAGCTGTTGCTCTCGTGCAGCTGTCAGGTGTCCACATACTTACGGCCACACTGTCACAGCTGCACAGGCTAACCTGTGCCTGTCAGACAAAGAAGAGGGTCAAATAAGCCTCTCACCATCCTGCTCGCCGACCTCCTTCCTGGTCAGCTCCTCTGTCGTGGCGAAACCGTTCACCAGTTTCTGCCTGGCAACAGGAGGCGGCGTCGGTGGCAGGGAGGCCGGAGGAGTGGGGGGGTTACTGAGGTTGTTCTGCTGGAGGAGCAGACAGGAAGTGATGTAAAATTAAACAGCAGTACCACACCATTACTAAAGTATTACCTCAGTACCCATGCAGCGGTACCTTGTATATGAGCTGGGAGTAGTAGTCGGTGACTCCATCCAGGCAGGCGTTGCCGAAGGAGCCGCTCAGCCTGGAGTCTCGGCCCAGAGAGGAACTGCCGTATGGGGGGAACAGACTGAGATCCACCCCCAGGACCGGCTCCATGAGGGGCAGCACTGCCAGCTGTTGATGGAGGGGAGAGGTTTAAACTTTCAGACATCTGCTTCCTGCTCAGTAAACAGGAGGAGGCGGGGCTCTACCTGTCTGAGGTGTGTCACCACTGGGTCAGAGGAGGAAGAGGTGGAGCAGGATTGGAGTAGCTTCTCCTCCTCCTCCTTCTTCTTCCTTTTGTACTTGGGAGGAGCTCGGTCTTTGTCGGGGCGGGCGGGTCTCTTGCAGCGTTGCTTCTTCTTCCTGCCGAAGGCGTCCAGCAGCTCTGAGGCAGGACCGTCCCTCACCACCTGGAGGTGGAGCACATGATCAGCTTTTTTAACTAAAAGGTCACATGACATTCCATTTGTCTGCCCTGGCCACCTCCTCACCATGTTGCCATGGGAACCAGGTGCATCTTCCTCTTCAGATCGACAGCCGTCGCTGGACAGCTGTCGCCGGGCGATAGGCGGAGCTTGGGTGATGGGCGATGGCGTGTTGGCAGGGGAGGTCTTGTCCCTTAGCAGGTGTCTGAGCAGCTCCTTACCTGCATCGCCTGCCTGATGAGGAGACGTGGGGGAGAACGGCTCTGCCCGGCCCTCCTCCATCTTCACCACCCTGGCTCCACAGGCTGCGGCCTCCTCGCGCTCCTCCTGCAGAGAGACCCAGGAAAGTGACACACAATACCATAGTTCATCCACTATCACAGCATCACTACAGTATCACAGCATCACTACAGTACCACTGCAGCACAAGTGGGATGAAGTGTGAAAACAAGCGCACCTTGACCTTCAGCAGAGCTGCAGACAGGGGCCCTCTCTGGCACTCTGAGCCCAGCCCGGAGGCTCTCTGCTGGGCTGCAGAGATGATGGACAGCTGCCTCTCCAGCTCTGATGATGGGGCCAGACCAGAGAGGGAGGAGCTCTGAGGGAAAGACAGCTCTGATTGGTCCATGCTGCCAAAGGTGGGTGTGGAGCACGCAGTGTCAGAGACAGCAGGGGTGGGAGGGGCAGTGAGGTCATCCGATTGCGAGGACAGTGGCGTCCTGGCCCCCCCTCCTCCTGTGGCTTCCTCCCCGTCCTTCTTCCTACTCCTCTTCTTATTCGGTTTATTGTCCGGGATGATGTCAGAATACAGCTGGATGAGGGAGGCGGGGCCACCAGAGGAGGAGCAGGGGAAGGAAGGGGCCAGAGGAGTGGAGGGAGAGGAAGAGGAGGAGTCGTGTCCGAATAGATGTCCCTGCCCTGCCGGATGGGAGGAGGGCATTCCTGCTGCTCCTATCCCAGCTGGGTGTGCCTGCCCTGGGGCTGAGGGTCCTGTGAGGCCAGGCAGCCTCGGCCTGGTCTGGAGGCTGGAAGGAGCCACGTTCATGGGGGGTTCACCTGTTGGAACAGGGGGCGCTCCAGGGAGTAGAGGCCTCGCCGTGAAGCCTTGGCGGAGGCCCGCCTGCAGGGGAAAGGTCACTGCCATCTGGCTGTGGTGCTGAGGTCGAGGTCTGGAGGTCTGGAGGAAGTCCTGGGGCAGCTCGGAGCTGAAAAAGGGCATCTGAGACAAACCGTCCCCTCCAGGGGCAGGACCCGCTGTCGGTCCCACCTGAGGACCCGACGGAGTTGCGGCAGGAGGCACGGAGGCCCCCAAGAGGCTCTGCTGCTCCAGCTCCAGTCTCTGCTGCAGGACGCGGTGACGCTCCACCTGGAAGCACATCAACAGGATTCATGAGCAGGAGGAGGCTGCAGACACCTCTGACCTTTAACCCCTGACAACCATGCTTTATTCATACACACAACAATTACATACTCATGTGGTCTAATCTGTTCTCGTGGATGTAACCAGGCCTCCAGACTCCTTCTTACCATAACCCACATTTCTAACATTGACACCTCTGCTGGAGCTCCTTGCTCCCTCCTTGTCTACCATTCAACCATCTTCAAGTTTGACTCTCCTCCAAGGATCGGATGTACCAATAAGGATTCAATCTGTCTGTCAGCTCCACCCTCTTCCCACTGTCCTCGTTAAAAGCCGTCAGACCTCATTGGCCCCCATTATCATCACTATTACTCGTTCCTTCATCATTGAAACCTGCCTCCTTTACTCCCATTCTTAAAAAGCCTGGTACAAATAAATTCATTTAGATATCCGATCTCCTCTTTGTTTCTTAAACTCTTGAGAAAACTGTCTCCTCTCGGCTTCACACACGTCTCAGTAACAACAATAATCTCTATGAACAACTCCAGTCTGCTTTCCATCCACTTCACAGGGAACGACTATTCAAAACGACCAACGTCCTGATGGCAGCTGACTCCAGTTTCCTCGCCATCCTCCTCCTTCTTGAGCTGAGCCGTTGATTTCCCACACCATCCTCTGGAAAGACTGCCCTCCCTGCCTGGTTCACCTCACATCTCTCATATTCAATTTAAAGCTCACTCTTCAAGTTCATTTCCTGTTTCTGCCGGTGTTCCCCAGGGTTCAGTGTTGGGGCCTCTGTTATTCGTCACTGAAGTGCTTCCACATAAATATTAGCTTTCACTGCTACACAGCTGACACTCAGCTGTATGTTCCTTCCAAACCCAGTCTCACCCTTCCACCCATACCCTCTCTCCCTGCCTCAGTGAGGTTAAATCATGGCTCTCCTCCAGTGTCTCACACTCAGCAGTAATACAGGGAGTGCAGAATTATTAGGCAAATGAGTATTTTGTCCACATCATCCTCTTCATGCATGTTGTCTTACTCCAAGCTGTATAGGCTCGAAAGCCTACTACCAATTAAGCATATTAGGTGATGTGCATCTCTGTAATGAGAAGGGGTGTGGTCTAATGACATCAACACCCTATATCAGGTGTGCATAATTATTAGGCAACGTCCTTTCCTTTGGCAAAATGGGTCAAAAGAAGGACTTGACAGGCTCAGAAAAGTCAAAAACAGTGAGATATCTTGCAGAGGGATGCAGCAGTCTCAAAATTGCAAAGCTTCTGAAGCGTGATCATCGAACAATCAAGCGTTTCATTCAAAATAGTCAACAGGGTCGCAAGAAGCGTGTGGAAAAACCAAGGCGCAAAATAACTGCCCATGAACTGAGAAAAGTCAAGCGTGCAGCTGCCAAGATGCCACTTGCCACCAGTTTGGCCATATTTCAGAGCTGCAACATCACTGGAGTGCCCAAAAGCACAAGGTGTGCAATACTCAGAGACATGGCCAAGGTAAGAAAGGCTGAAAGACGACCACCACTGAACAAGACACACAAGCTGAAACGTCAACACTGGGCCAAGAAATATCTCAAGACTGGTTTTTCTAAGGTTTTATGGACTGATGAAATGAGAGTGAGTC
Source organism: Diplotaxodon limnothrissa (assembly GCF_057381915.1). Taxonomy (NCBI): domain Eukaryota; kingdom Metazoa; phylum Chordata; class Actinopteri; order Cichliformes; family Cichlidae; genus Diplotaxodon; species Diplotaxodon limnothrissa. The sequence goes on along the minus strand of NC_140604.1, from coordinate 36,410,882 downwards.
TTGATGGGCCAGATGGATGGGCCCGTGGCTGGATTGGTAAAGGGCAGAGAGCTCCAGTCCCACTCAGACGCCAGCAAGGTGGAGGTGGAGTACTGGTTTGGGCTGGTATCATCAAAGATGAGCTTGTGGGGCCTTTTCGGGTTGAGGATGGAGTCAAGCTCAACTCCCAGTCCTACTGCCAGTTTCTGGAAGACACCTTCTTCAAGCAGTGGTACAGGAAGAAGTCTGCATCCTTCAAGAAAAACATGATTTTCATGCAGGACAATGCTCCATCACACGCGTCCAAGTACTCCACAGCGTGGCTGCAAGAAAGGGTATAAAAGAAGAAAAACTAATGACATGGCCTCCTTGTTCACCTGATCTGAACCCCATTGAGAACCTGTGGTCCATCATCAAATGTGAGATTTAAAGGAGGGAAAACAGTACACCTCTCTGAACAGTGTCTGGGAGGCTGTGGTTGCTGCTGCACGCAATGTTGATGGTGAACAGATCAAAACACTGACAGAATCCATGGATGGCAGGCTTTTGAGTGTCCTTGCAAAGAAAGGTGGCTATATTGGTCGCTGATTTGTTTTTGTTTTGTTTTTGAATGTCAGAAATGTATATTTGTGAATGTGGAGATGTTATATTGGTTTCACTGGTAAAAATAAATAATTGAAATGGGTATATATTTGTTTTTTGTTAAGTTGCCTAATAATTATCCACAGTAATAGTCACCTGCACACACAGATATCCCCCTAAAATAGCTAAAACTAAAAACAAACTAAAAACTACTTCCAAAAACATTCAGCTTTGATATTAATGAGTTTTTTGGGTTCATTGAGAACATGGTTGTTGTTCAATAATAACATTATTCCTCAAAAATACAACTTGCCTAATAATTCTGCACTTCCTGTAAAACTGAAGCTTGTCAGCACAGGTTACAGGTTTTCCATTAATACTGACAACACCTCCACCCCCCCTCAGGGTAACAGTCTGGGTGTCCTCCTCGACAGCACTTCCTCCTTTCCTCGCCCCACATGCTGCTCCTATCCTCGTCACTTCTCAGATACTGTAATTCTGATTTCTCGCGATCATAACTCGCACAGCCTCCAGAGAGCGCATCACCCTCTTCTTCATCAGCTGCACTGACTGTAGATGCTCGAGTCTCCTTCACTTGACGTGTATCCACAACCTGGTCCCTCCCTACTTGTGTGATTTACTCCACATTTACTCCCTCTCATTCACCGATGTCTTCACCTCATTGTTCCCGTCTCACCACTAAGAGGAACAGAGCTTTCAGCTGCTCTGCTCCCCGACTTTGGGATTCACCTCCTCCTGAACTCAGTGATACTGGCTCTCTTCCCTTATTAGAGTCTAAACCCATCTGCTTAAACTGGTTTACTCTCTTTAACACCGACTCCAGTCTAATGCTCTGAGTGTGTTTGAGGAAACACACTGCGCTCCGTCTCACTCCTCTTTACATTTAACTCTTCCTGGTTCCTAACCAGGGCGTGCTCCAGCTGTGAGAGCATGAACGTCTTCATGTTGTGGGTAAACAGAAACTTGAGGAGTCAGAGGGGACGCGCTCTATGAGGAGGAGCTCTGCTGACTGAGGCCCAGCTTGCTCTGCTCCTCCTCCTCCGTGATGTTTTACCTCCTGCATGAGCTGAACTCGCTGCCTCTCCTGCTGCTCCCTCAGCCTCTCCCTCCTCTCCCTCTCCTGGAAACCCTCGCTGAACGGGTTGTTGTCGTCAAACTTGACCTGTGGAGGAGGCGGAGTCAGAGGGGTTAGCCAGCGCCCAGGAGCAGCCTAAGCTCACATGAAGCAGTGTTACTGCAGGGTCCCCCCCTCATTGGCTTTTCTAATACAGATGTTCAGAGATACATAAAAGTTGGACTGACAAATCCAGATGTGGACCGGCATTAGACTGAACTTCCTGTGGGGTCTCCTGTGCTGATGGAGGTATGAGGGCTCAAACATATGGAGATAATCCCCCCCTCCCCATCTGATTTATGATGCGAGTCTGGTTCTGGATCAGGTCTAGATCACAGTGGGGTGCAGCAGCCATGTTTGTTACCTGAGGGGCAGGGCCAGCTCCATCCACTGTGGCTCCATTGGGACCTCCGGTGGGGCCTCGGGAGGCGGCAGTAAAGCCTGCCGTCTGAGCTGCGAGGCCCGGCACTATAGCAGAGGGCGCCTGGGTGTGTGGGGGTACTTGCGGGCTGTTGGGTAGGGCGGCGGGGAGTTGAGGGGGTTGATGAGGCGGCATCCTCTGCCCCATCACCCCTGGAGCCCCACCCCCTGGAGTCCAACCGGGAGGCACATTTGGGAGACGGGCCGGTGCGGGGCCGCCCTGGTGGGGTTGCAGGGGCACGATGGGCTGTGAGAGCAGCTTCTGAGGGAGTGGGGGTGCCGGTTGCTGCTGCAGACCCCTCTGAGGATGTTTGGTCCGGTAGTCCTCGATGAGCTCGGCGTGGTCCTTCTGCTGCTTCCGGATCTGGACACAGAGAAGAAGCACTCACTGTGGATACACCGGCCCCTGAAAACGGTCCCTTACAGGTTTCACTGGCTGCCCCCGGCCGGCCTCTACCTTCAGTTCAGTCTGATAATCTGGATTTATTCTGCACTGGGATCAGCTCCGTTACCTGCTCTAGCTGCTTCTGGACCACTCCCTGCTGCTCGCTGATGTAGCGTAGCTGGGCGGCGTCCTCCTCTGCGAAGACACGGCCCGCCTTCTTGGCCGTTCTCTGTTTGGCTGACAGAGCCTTCTTGGTCTTGCGGTGAGCAGCGATCTTATCCTCCAGGAGGCGCTGCTGCATCTGCAGGAGCTGCTGCGTCTCTCCGAGCCAGTCCTCGTACTGCGGCCGCTTGGGCTCATCTGGGAAAAGAAGGAGTCAGAATTCAGTGATGAGGAGAAGAAGGAATCTGACTTCGCTCATATGTGGCTGAGAAGAAACAGCAGCATGCGATCAAAGAGAAACTTTGAGCGCATGCTGCTGTTTCTGCTGTCTGCACAGGCTCCAGGAAGAACTGAACTTTAAACGTTTACACGCAGGCGTAAACTGATCAGAGCTCATCAATGAGCTCCTGGTCTTTCTCCTCTGTGCCTGATCCTCTTCATCGTGTTGGTTGTGTTTGAATTGGAGATTAGAAAGTGTGGATATGAAGGTTATTATAGGTCATTTAAACTGAATTAGCACATTTCTACTCTGAGCACTCAAAGCACTTTATACAACTTGCCTCATTCATCGATCCTACAAGCACACGTTTCTAACGTTCAAGAACAACTCGGGGTTAGACACTGCTCTCTCTACTGAGCTGCAGCCACCCAGGTAAAACACACAGTCACTCCAGTCATTTTTAATGCAACAAACTGAAACCAGTGGGTCTCTGTCAGATTCTGTGACCGTATAAAGCTCTCCCCGGGCTTTGTGTTAGAACCACTGCTCTGAATGTACCTGTTCAAGCTGCTCTGATTGGTTTCTGATACTCACTGCTGAACCCGGGGCCAAAGCTCGGGGGGTTGGGTTGCACCAGCTGAGGGGTCACCGTCCCCTCCTGACACAGAGAAAGACCGCAGACATGTTAGAGAAATGCTCTGTCCTGTGTGGTCAGTTACTGTGTCCGAGTCCTTCAACATACCTGTAATACCAGGTGTGGAGGCTGAGGGGGGACCTCGGGACCTGGGGCTGCTGGAGGCTGCTGGAACCTGACGCGCACACAGACAAAGACTTCAAATGAAGTTGAGAGAGGGAACGTTCACAGAGAACACTGAGGTCAGAGGTCAGAAGGTCATACCTGTTGATGACCACGGGATTCAGGCCCAGGTTTCCCTGAGACATCACTTTGTTTATGCCTTTCAAAGCCACCATCTTTGCCTTCATGATGGGGTCTGTAATGGAATCAAAGTCTGCAGGACAAAACAAGAACACGAGTTCAGCAGGGGCTTCATGAGAAAGACAGTCCAATGGTGCTTCAGGGGGAGTTTCAGGATTCTGGACTTACCCACACCAAGGAACGCAGAGTCTGTGGTGGAGCGCTGTCTGATCAGGGCCTGCATCTGTTTCTGTTGCTGCTGCTCCTGCCGCTCTTGGTCCAGGAGGTCCTGCAAAAGAAGCGGCTGCTCCTCTAGAAGCAGAGGCCTTTGTTTGTTCTGGTTCTGGACCTGGGTCTGAGCAAAGGTACCCTGGGTCTGGCTCTGCGTGGAGGTCCCCATATGTGGAGGTTCGGTCTGAGTGGTAAGGAGGAGGTGAGGAGGCTGGAGAGGCAGTGGGTGAGGCGGGCCTTGGGGGGCCTGAGGAGGCAGACTGGTGTGAGGAGACACTGAGACAGCCTGAGGGTGGGGGGTGAGTTGAGGCGAGGATGAGGGGGGCCCAAAAGGCCTCTGCTGCTGCTGGAAGACAGGCTGTTGTCCTGGGAGAGGAAGAGCAATCAGAAACAGTTCTTCCATTTCAAATCTGCTGATTAGACCAACGATTGGTCGATAACACGAGGGGGGCAGGTCAGGCTTGTGTTTGTTTACCTGTGGTCACAGGGGGCTGAACTCTGGATACCATGCCCATGGATGGCACCTGCTCCTGGGGCTTGATGGATGACAAAGCCCCTGAAACAGAACCGGAGTCCTCCAGCTTCTCCTGGAGGCAGTGGTGGGTTATTTATTATGTTCTCTTTATTGAACTAATTATTGATTAATATTTATTATTGATAAATTGAAAATGTCCCACCTTGATGTGATGGACAGAGGAAACCTCAAGTCCTAGAGCTCCCGGGGGTTTGCTGGTGGCGAGGACACCAGGTCGAGCTGCCCCCGTCTTGCTGTCGTCCCTCACTTCCTGTTTGATCTGTCCGACCAGGTGGGAGCTGCTGTCGGTCTTTCTAGAACCACAAACTCCATCCTTCCTCTCTCCGCTCTCCTTCTCCTCCGCTGGCTCGCCCAGATCCAGCTCCTCGTTGAACATGTCCTTCTTGTCCTCCAGGTTGAGCTCAGGGTCGGCATAGGCGATCAGGTCAAACTTCCCCGACAGCAGGAAGTCATCGAGGTGGAGGTCATTGGGACCCAGGTCCAGGTCTTCTTTACCTGAAACAGAGTTAGAGGACGAGTCAGTCAAGGTGAGGAAGGATCGATAACTTGCTTCAGAACAGGTGTAATTTCTGGATTTAGCCAAGGTGAACCCAGACTCGATCGCTCATACCATCTTCAGGGTCGAGGTTCAGGTTCAGGTCAACCAGATCCTTCACTTCTACATCCTCCAGGTCCTTCACAGCCGAGTCCTCCCCTTCCAGGTGCTCCTCGATTCCATCGGCTCCCGAGAGTGCCGGCTCGCCGGTCTGAGTCAGAGCCGCCGTGTGGCCAAGGTGCTGCTGCTGAGGATCCTGCTGGTTCAGCTGCTCCACGGCGCCTGCCATCATCATCTGCTGAGCCATCAGCGTCTCACCCATCCTGGCCCCAGGACCAGGTCTGATGGCAGGTGGGTGGGGGTCTGAAGGAAGAGAGAAGGGCAGCCTCAGGCGGTTCTCTGGAGCGCGATGTCGAAGCTCAATGTAGGGCTGTCCCATGATGCTGTGCTGCTGGATGGGGAGAGAGCGAGGGAGGAAGGGCTGGGGGACACCTGAGGGGAAAGAGACTTTTTTATCAATCAAGTTCATTTTCAACATTTTTGACTGATCGGCCAGTCAGAGGAGCTGTGCTGACCTTGCATCATGTGCGGGTGAGCGTTTGGAGTCCCGTGGGGACGGATGGCGGTGAAGTCCCCGGGCACTGGCCTCCTCATCTGAACACGAACCTCCACAGCACCGAGCCCAGAGGCAGGCGTTGATCCTAGGGGTGCACGCAGGAAAGTGTCATGGAGGCCAGCTGGAGCTCCAAACCTGTAGAGGGCAGCGAGTGTAAGTCACAAACACACAAAAAACCATCAGATCTCAACCAGGACTCTTCTGCTCCTCTCACCTCGATCCTGGTCCTTGGACACCCAGCTCTCTGGGGAGACTCTGTCTGGGGAAAGAAGCCTCGGTGGGCGCAAAACCCCTCTGCTGTTCTCCTGGGAACCCTCCAGGGAACCTCAGGGCTGGAGCCCCGGCAGGCCGTATCGTGCCAGGATACGGGGGCGGAGGGCGCCCAAATGGGTCTGTCTGGACAGGGGAAGCGGTGGAGGTGGAGCTGGAGGAGTCGTCCTGCGACCAGTTGTGAAGAGGTGTGCCAGAACCAGGGGAGGATCCTGTCGGAGCAGCCGGGGGTGCAGCAAGTCCAGGAGCCGGTTCCTGCAGACCCTTCTCCTGACGTAACGTGCTCTTCTGCTGCTGCTGTCTCAGGATGAGCTCCCGAAGCCGTTGACGCTGCAGAGAAAACAGGAGGACAGATGAACTCGCTAAACACACGAGAACCAGCAACACTCGACCAGACAAACGTGGACTCACAACACCTCTCACCTGTCTCAGCTTCTCCCCTGAGTCACCAAGCTGAGGCAGCACGCTCATCGACCCGTCTAAAGCAGACATTTCAGTGGTTGCCATCTTGTCGGTTTGCGATCGGCCTGGTGTCATGTGACCCTGCTCAAACGGATCGTGACCCGGAGTGTGACTGGCTAAAGCAGAGAAGCTCTCTTCTGATATCTCAGGGTGCTTTGGGGTGTGGCTGCTGGGGGTTCTGGGAAATGAGTCCTGTTGTTGTCTTCCTGGTGACTGCTGTAACTGACCAGAGAAAAGATGAGTAGAAGAAGACGCTACTCTGTGACAGAGAATAGAGGCCGTGGGCTGTGGTGTTACCTGGTGGGGCGTTGGGGTGAAGGTCCCTGGGTCTCCTGGAGCCAGAGGGGATGAAGCGGAAGCTGCAGGCTGAGGAGCTAAGCTCTCGACTGGGGTTTGGCTGAATGGCTCGTGGGCCTTCTGGGGTCGTGGTGTAGAGGGCTGCTGGGCGTAGGGATCCGGCGAGGGTCGCGGTGTACCTGTGGGCTGTGCGTAGGGGTCGCCGGCCCGCTGACTCCCTGGTGATCGGGGGAAGCGGTCGATGACAGCTGGATGGGGTGTGCCCGGGTTGGAGGCGTAGGGATCGAGGGTTGGGTGAGAGGGGGACGGACGGCGGCTCATGGATTGCTGGTTGTACTGGTCTGGTCTCAGCGCAGGCGGTGTGGTGAGGTATGTGGGGTCAGAGTGGGGACGCGGCGTGCCAGGGGTCTGAGGGTTGGTGTAGGGATCCGGAGACGGCCGGGAGGTCATAGGTGACTGCTGGGTGAAGGGGTCGGACATCTGCTGAGTGTAATCTGGTCTGGGCGTGCCGGGCGCTTGGGCGTAGGGACTACGGTGGGGGGAGCCCAGACCTGACAGTGGGCTGGAGGGGAAGGGAGGCTCCTGTGAAGGAGGGGGGGCAAAACTTGACAGGTCCTTCCTCCCTGCTCCTCCTCCACCACCAAATGCCTCTTGCTGAGGGGGCATGGGGGCCTTAAACACACCACCCTGGAGCAGTTGACGACTGCATGACTCGGGCGCAGGGACTCGCACGTTCGTCTTCTGGTAGGCTTCGGCCACTCGGATGCCGGCATGTCTGACTGAAGGGTCGGGGGTGGAGTTACCTGGTTGTGGCCCGAGGCTTCTGAAGACGTCAGGTGTTTTGGAGTCGGGGGATGGAGCAGGAGAGCCTACGACATCATGGGCTGGGGAGGTGCTAAGGGAGCTGTGATGCTGCTGCTGGGAGGCTGCGGGGCCTCCAGACTGGGAAGAGGAGGGCCGAGGAGTGCCTATAACCTTACTGTAGGGGTCCCAGGGTGAGGAAGGGCGGGAGGAGGGGGGAGAGAACATCTGGGGGGAAGATGCTGGCTGGTGGAGGGGAGAGGAGGAATGTGGGGATTGAGGGAGTGAGGAAAAGCCAGAAGGGGGCGGTGCTTGAGGCCGGAGGAAGATGTCGTCCGCTGGTCCAGAACTTCCCTGCAGGAGGTGCTGCCTGGGCTGACCCTCCCTGAGACCCGGGTGAGGGGAGGCGCTTCCTCCGGTGGGCACGGGGCTGAGGCTGCCAGATTCAGGCGACTGGGGTCCTGAGAGGCGCTGGCTGGCCAGAAGCTGCTGCTGCTGCCGCTGCTCATTCTTCACCTGCTCCAACTTCTGGGTGGCCTCCATCTTGGCGAGCTGCTTGCTCTTCTGACGCATTTGCTGAGAGAGAAAAACAGAAGGGACGGGCGAGGAGACAGGCGGACACAGAGCGACAGGCGTGAGGGCAACAGGTGGAGCTCAAACACGTCAACACAGAAACACTGAGGTCTGACAGACACAGCTACGCCGAACGACTGAGGTATGACACCAGGTGTTACAAAGGGGAAACCCTACAGAGACAAAGCTGTAAACATGTCTGACTAACATGGGAGTGTATGGGGACCGACTCACTGCTGCCTCTGCTGGACGTTTTTGAGGCTCCAGTTTGTTCTGACTTTCAGAATAAAATCCCAGGAGTCACGTCCCCATAACTCCTCCAACCCTTAAACGTGATTTTAACCATAAAGCCGAGTGAAAAAGAAGCTGTGCGTGGAAACAGACTTTAATAGAGTAAGTGTGGAGCAGGTCTGGACCTGAGCTCTCCTCCCTCACATGCATGGATGGAGGACACCGGACAGAATGTGTTTGTGTGGAGGTGCTGTAAGGAGGAGTCTGGAGAAGGCAGAGCAGAAGTTTCCGGAGCCATTCTCAGCACCCCTTCAGAATAAAAGCAGTCAGCTCGCAGGCAGACTTGGGCCGCGGCCTCCAGCTCTGGGCCAGCACAGACTTGTGACGTTGTGTCAGATCAGAGCTAACCCCTCCTCTTCCTCCCTCCCTCCTTCAAATTTAAGCCGTCCTTTGGCCCAGAGAGGAGGACGAGGCTGAGGCCGGCTCCACGGCTCTGAAACCCTCGCTCAGCTCCGGGTCTTGAGCTCCGTCACTCTTTATTTAAACTGTTGAAGTTTGATGGCTCTGACTGACGCCCCATTGGCTCGCTTAAAGGCCGATTGACAAGTTCCCGACAGTTCGTGGAGCTCCAGAGTGAAGAGGTGAGGTCAGAGGGTTTCAGAGGCTCGTGGATCCAGGAAGTCTGCCTCCGACAGGTTGGCCTTGAGGTCTTACCGGAGCTGCTACGGATGCCTGGCAGGGACAATCTGTATCTGTTGGAGATTTTTTGCTTTGGGGGGGGATTTCCTGCCTCTTCTTATCGGCTTCCCCTCTGTCTTTAACCCCTCCCTTTTCAATGACATCAGAGACGTTAGTGTGAGGGAGGGCGGCTCAGCGGGCATGCACATCACAGCATCATCTTTATCACAAATACACCCCACGGCGTGCTGCCTTCTGGTTACCATGGTTACTACTGAGAGCTGGAAACCAGCACCAGCCTTTGAGTGAGTACGGATTGTTTCTATGGCGATTTAGTCTGCGCGACGGTCTCGAGGTTGAAGCGGTGGCGTGCAGCCTGCTGACTTGTTGTGCAGAAACATTTGCGTGACTAATTTTAAAGAGCACCCTCACAGTGTGTCTACAACCAGCAGGCAGCGCTCTGTGTCCCATCATGCATTGCGCTGCTGTTTGCATCACTAAAGTGTGTTTCTGGTAAATCAGGTGTTTTCTGACTAGAGTCTGGTTGTTGGTTTCTCGCTCTGCTGCTACGTCACCATAACGGACACCTGGACGTGTGGCGCTCTCGGGCTCTGCTCACCTGTCTGAACTTCCACTCCTGCTCCTGCTCCGACTCCTTGGGCCTCAGCGGGTCCTTGAACGGCATCTCTATCTCCATGGAAACAGTGTCAAAGGGTCCCAGCGGCGCGGACAGCTGCTGCTGTGAGGGCGGGTGGCGTTTGAGCGGGTCATTGGACAGCTGCACTTTGTTGATGCGTTGAGCCGCTCGATTGTCCCGAGCTTTTTGCTGCAGAGGGAAAACAGCACGTGGTCAGAGATGGCGAGGACGCTAAACGAACGCCATCATGGTTGATGAGCAGGCACGTGGCTCAAAGTTCCTAATCTTTACAGCACTGGGATCAGATCCACTGTAATCAGTGTCCACACTGTTACAGAACAAGGACACTGTGACAGTGTGGACACTGATCGCACCTGATCGTCCTTGAAGGGTCCGGAGCTGGAAGATGACCCTGCTGCTTCAAATGGACACCTTTGATCAACACTCTGGAAACCACTCAAAAGGACACAAGGGCCTGTTGACAGGACGAAGGTCCTATGAACAGGCTCCTATACGCTTTTATAACGTTTCCTCAGCTCTCAGAGTCCTCCACACAGTGAGGAGGAGGAGGAACTCACCACGTAGGGGGCTCTGTCCTGAGCGCTGGCCTTTCTCCACAGCTTGGTGATCTGCTTCACTCTGGTGGGCCAGTCTGATACAGGAAACAGCTGTTAGCTCTGTCAACACACTGAACACAGTGTGTGTGTGTGTGTGTGTGTGTGTGTGTGTGTGTGTGTGTGTGTGTGTGTGTGTACCTGGGTACTGCTGCTTAAGCTGGGGGAAGTTGGTGTTGCAGTAGAGCACCGGAGCGACGGTGGCCATCTCTCCCAGACTCTCCTCCTTCTCCCACTTCAGCGTGCTCCTCTGAGCCGTTGACAGCGCATCCTGCTCGCCCTCACCAGCCGGAGCCTGCTGATTGGCTGGAACTAATGCAGAGGTGGGGCCCTGGATGGGGGCGGGGTTTTCGGTAGGGAGGACCCTAAAGCTGACTGGACCCTGGACACCGGGCATCATAGGAGGAGCAGCTGGTGAGAGGCCGTTCATCAGTGGGAGGCGAGGAAACGGCACGGCACCTGAAAGGTGATCATAGGTGATTGGAAGGTTCAAAGAGAGCTCAGTCGAACCCTCAAACTGTTTTTAGGTTCATACTTATCAACAAAAACGATGGCGAGACAGCTGCAGGTCGAAGAAATGTTTGGGAAAAATGGTGGACGGTCGAAGCAAAGCGGCGTCATGAGTTTGTATCTCACTCAAACATCGAGCAGACAAATGTCAGCATAACGAGGAAACTGAAACAGTTAAATTCAGCTAACCTTTGGTTACATGACGTTAGTGACATAGCCACGTAACACGGCTCTCATGTTTGTAGTTTTTATTATTCTGAAATATCACCAACGCCTTCAGACAGAGGTCACTGTGTACCTGTGCGTGTCTGTGTGCGTGTGTCTGTACCTGTGTGCGTGTCTGTACTAGAGATGGCACGATACCACTTTTTTATGTCCGATACCGATATCATAAATTTGGATATCTGCCGATACCGATATGAATCCGATATAGTGTTTTTTAATCAACACAACTGTTTTTTAAATATCTTGCTGCATTTTGTATAAGTTCATACTCAAGTTTAAAACAACAACTACACTAAAGCTATTCTGTTACACCTGTATGCAAAAAAAAAATATTTCATAGTTCAGCAATACTGATCAATCTAATAAACTTAGACCTACACCATCCTCCCTATTCTGGTATTTTAAAGAGTACTTAGCATAAATATTAAGCAACCTAACTAATAGTGTTCCAACTCCCAGCAACAACAAAAATAAATAAATAAAAAATAGGGAACCACCCCTCACGCTCCACCTCATGATGCTTAATCGACGTAATCAACCTTAATTTGATGCAGTGTGAAAAAAAAATGCACAGAAATCAATTATTTTTCAAGAAATATTAAATAGATTCAACATCTTTCTTCAACAAAATTGCAGACTGCACAGATGGTACCTTCCCAAAGGAAAAAGTACTATAGCTTACTAGGGTATATTAGACTTAATAGTTACTATATACAGTAATTGACTTCTATTCATTTTGCATCAAATTAAAACTTTGGGTGTCAGATAATTATTTATTAAAAGCTCGACATTTTAAATGAGAATAAGAAAGAAAAGTATGTCTTTGTGCCCCCTTTTCCCTGTTCATGCCCTATCGGCCCCCCTGGCTAAACTTTGCTAGATCCGCCCCTGCACAGTTACAGCGTCAGCTACGTAGAAAAAGATCCTGGTGTAGAAAGTAATATTAAATACATTCTAACAACAGCTGATCAAGCTTAAACGTGCTGCTGTTGTTCAGCCGCTGGTTTCCTCTTTCTGGTGCAAAGTGGGCCAAAAGCAAACTAGAGACACGGACTCGCGACAGAAAAGCCGATCAGCTGATCATTAAGCAGTTTCATGATTGAAGTAGCAGCCGGAGAGGCAGTCGCTCCATATATCGCTTGTTAAGCTTAACGCAGGAATGCTTTACAAACATTCAGAGATGGACTTACACACTTGCTTTACTTCTCTCGGGATAACTTTGTCGGAGATGAAATGCCGGGTTGCTAGCGAAGCTCCAAATGCTATCCAGACCACAGGTCCCGCATGTCACAGCCGCTCTATCACGTGATGCATACTGCTCCGACGTGCTAACGTTCTGAGGTGAGTTACGGCGTGTTGCAAGTTTTGTGAGGTGCTTTCGTGATATTTAATGGATCGGATTACATTTTTTATTTTTCTCCGATATCCGATCCAGTAATTTAGGTCAGTATCGGACCGATACCGATACGTAATATCGGATCGGTCCATCTCTAGTCTGTACCTGTGTGCGTGTCTGTACCTGTGTTGTGCATCTTGCTCCCAGCAGCCGCATGTGTGTGCTGACTCTGCTCTGATTGGCTGTTGCTGCTGTCTGGACTGAGGACAGCAGTGAACACCTCCTCCACGTCCTTTCCCTCCAGCTCTGCGCACACACACACACACCAGCATCGGTCAGCATGGATGACGTGACATGAGCTTTCAATGACAGCGTGATGGTGACGAGCACCGACTCATCAACGGGACTAACGAGGTCATGACAGCGTCACTTGTATCCATGTGATGCTGTCTGTGCAGAAGCAGCTGCTCAACATTTAATAACGAATACGTTTGAAGCCAAGTGCCAACTTCCCTTTTCAGTCGCTCTGCTGTCAGCTGACCTGTCCCTGTTTCTGATTGGTCAATCATCTTAGTTAGATTAATAAACCCTTGGCTGACGTATGGCGCTGACGCCCACACAGGTGCTCGGTCTTACCTGGGATCTTGTAGAGCTTGCTAAGGATGGCACCTGAAACAGAAGAACACTCGTCAATCAGCTGCTCTAGAATCTGTGAGCACTTCCTGTTTCCTGCTTCTCAGACCCTCTTCAACTCACCATCAGTGACCATCTTATCAAGCTCAGGACTCAAGATGGCGTCCAGAGGCTCTTCCTGCATTGCCCTCTGGACACGCCCACTGCTTCCCATTGGCTCAGAAGTCAAAGAGGCATCATGCGCCACAGAGCTGATGTCCAGACCTGCTGAGAGAGGGGAAGGGGGTTAAATAAGAGAGACAGATGCATGGACAGACTGGAGGTCAGCAGGAAGCAGCAGAAGAAGAATGAGTCTGATCTCTGCAGGAGAAGAAGATGATTCAGGCCGTTATATCACAGGACAGGAGGAGGAGAACAAACAGGAGCAGAAGAGGAAGAAAAGTTTCAGAAGGCTCCAGGCTGTTGCCTCTGCTGGACGTCAGAGGAACTGCAGCCGTTTCATTTTGTAGTTTATTAAATTTATTTTGGCCGTCCAGAAACACAAAACTGAACCAAAGTGAGACGGAGGAGGAGGAGGAGGAGGAGGTCGTCTTCCTGGGGAGTCTTACCAAATGGAGACGGGGAGCGCTCCACCTGGAACTGACCTGGAAACAAATACACACAGTTATGGTGTGAGCTCTTCTTCGTTGGTGTGGTCCCTGAGTGGGCAGAGGGTGAAGGGGCTGATGGGAGTACCTGTGTGTCCGGTGGCGAGGATGTGAGGGTCGGTGTTCAGGATGTCTGACAGATCCACGA
>NC_140604.1:36337104-36389604 GCF_057381915.1 Diplotaxodon limnothrissa | reverse complement strand
CGCACACACACACACACACACATTAGCCGATGGTGACCCCGGGCCTGACCGACGAACCCGCCGAGACCCCACACCTGAGCGGGTGTTACCTGTCGCACTGCTGGCACTGCAGGATGAGGTCGTCCTGCAGGTACGCTCGCTGGCAGACGGGACAGTGGCTTAGGCTGCAGCACGGCCCGCACAGGCTGTAGTTACTCTGCCACTCGCAGCGCAGCCCGGGGGAGGCGGAGCCACACTGCACACACCACACACACCTGAGGAGAGAGCAACCAGCACCCGTCAGCTCTTACCTTTCGTGTTATGTGTCATGTGATTAGAGTCTGAGCTCTGGCTGGCTGAGGGTTGGTGGAACCTCGTGTCCTGTCATGTGACATCAAACATGAGGAAACGCTCTCAGCCAATGTGTTTCTTGGTTGCTATGGTGATGTCGTCTCACTCACATGAGGAGACACGTTTAGTCATGAGGGAGGGCTGATCAGCTGATCTGACAGACGCCTCCTCGCACACACAGGTGAGCGACAGGTAGACCCACCATTTGCACTTCCAGGCTCCTTTAGGCACCGTGAGGAGGGGCGGGTCCAGGCAGTAGGTATGGTAACTGATATCGCAGTCATCACATAGCAACAGTCGCCCAGGGTCGCTGGCCTCACCGCAGGCTTCGCACACCGTGCACTCCAAACAGCGCCACCCTTTGGTCAGAATCACCCGAGTGATCTGCAGACAGCACACTCAAACAGTGAGCCGGGGGCAGGAAGTAATCAGATTACAGGTAGGCGAGTACTGACCTTTACGTTGACGCAGTAAGGATGGTAACACTGTCCACACTGAGAGCACGCCAACAGCCGACCTTCAGCGCCCTGCCCGAAACTGCCACACACCACACACATGTCCTGCACGCACACACACACACACACACACACACACACACACGGGTTAACTGCTGCATGTCACATGATCACTGCTTACACACGTGATGTCACACGCAGGTGAGCACACCTGTCTGAGGGTGAAGTGGTCCGACGTGGAGAACATCACCACGGTGTTGTGCATCGAGTTGTCCTCGTCCTCCTTTGCTGTGAACGCCTCCACATACGCAGCCTGACGCGCGCACACACACACACACACACACACACACACACACAGGTAATCAGTAATCTGTGATCATCTATCATGGACATATCAGTGTGCAGGTGTGCTCTTACTCCCGGTGACACAGTCACGCTGTCCTGAGTCTTCAGTCGGCTTCTTCCTCTCCCCCCTCTTCCTCCGATGCCGCCTCCTCTGGACCTCCTCCTGCCCGGGAACCCGGAACCACGACCCTGAGGAGAGGAGACAGGCAGGGGGAGGAAGGAGGAGAATTAGGAGGAAATCCATGATGTCACTGGTAAGATCAATTTCAGAACTTCCAAGGAGTCAGGAATCAGCTCCACTAGTCCCCGAACACCCCACACTCAATCTAGTCACGCTGGCGACAGTATAGTCTCTGTGTTAGTCTCTTGTATTTACACCCGCTGCTAAAGGTGCCGCCACTCGCACAGTACGGCCACATTAAAATGGCGGGAAAAAGCGACACAATCGTGCGTTAAAAGCAGCTGCAGCCGCGTCCTTCTGAGGATTCACTTCCTGAGGACGTCACGGAAAACAAACATGACAGAACGATCAGACCCGCAGGCGCGTTTGATTGGAGACCTTTGCAGCCCAGCAGGGTGGAAGCACACACTCTCTCACGCACACAGGCAGCACAGCGTGCGCTCGTTTCCCACACCCACAGCAGAGACAGCGTTAGTAAGCTGCTGTTAGTCACAGCCGGTGACAGTTAGGGTGCACTTTTTTACCACTCTCATGCTCCAGAGCGGGGAGTCCTGCAGGCGGGGCTTAGGGTCCCACCCTCCCTCTCCCGTGGAATCCTGGGAGGACGAGAGGGGGCTGACCGCCCTGCGACTACTCCAACACGTGCCCTGAATGAGAGGGAGGAGGAGGAGAAGAGAGGGGGAGGTGGGGACAAAATGCAGTAACATAAATGTAACGGCCACAAAATGAAAAAAGAACTCATGACGACACAATGTTACCATGGCAACCACACACACTGGGTATTGACGGCAGCCAACGCGCCGATCGAACAACCTCGATGTGCACAGAACAAACACGCCGCGATCAATGACGAGTGTGTGAATGTGTGCACGTCTGTGTGAGGGCGTGTGTCAGGCATGCCCTGCCGGGCCGACAGGTGAGGATGAGGATGAAGATGAAGCACACTGATGGTAACCTGCTTCTCATCACGCCCGTGGAGGTGCGAGCTGATGGAGGCAGGAATAAAAAGCAGCAGCGTTGAGAGCGCTCCTGTGTCGTCTGACTGGCTACAGAACTTGACTATAATGTGTCACTCAGGAGGAGGAGCTTGTTAGAGACAAGAGGTTTGTGGAATTTCACCTCCAGCTTTTTCTTTTTAACAATCGATATGTAAAGGACACACACACACACACACACACGCACACACACACGCGCACACACACGCGCACACACACGCGCACACACACGCGCACACACACGTCAAAGGTCACCAACCTGTTTCACCCGGGCTCTGCCAGGAGAGAACTTCCTCTTAGAGATGGCAGGCTTCCCCATGCCGATTTTTGGGGTGAGGGAGAGCACGGTGGTGGGAGGAGCCTGAGGTTGCACACAGAACAAAAGGAGAAGTGAAGAGGAGCAAGAGTGAGCGAAGAAGAGGAGGAGGCTGCCGCTTACCTTAGAGAGAGGTGGAGACTCTCTAGCTAGGGGGGAAGTCTTGAGAGAAGGCAAAGGCGGGGTGAGCGGCGGCGGCGTGATGGGCACTCTTGCAGGGGAGGTCTCTGGGGAGGCCTCAGTGGAGAAGGGAGACTGTCTGAGGCGGATGGAGAGGTCATCAGACAGCCGGGGGGAGCAGGGAGGAGGCCTCAGGGTGCGACCCTTCCCTCTGCGCAGCAGCGGCGATGAGGATGGCGAGGACAGGTGCAGAAGGGACGGGGGAGGCGATGATGTCATCAGCTCCATCACCTCTCTGTCTAAAGAGGGGTCCAAGTCCAGCACGGGGCTCACTGGCTCCTCCTCCATGTCTGAGTGCTCCTCAGTGATTGGCTGACCATCTGACGGCTGAACTGTTTCAGAAAGATCCTCCTCCTGTGAAGGCTCAGCTTGTGATTGGTGCTCATCTTCGGTGGGTTCTGTTACCAAAGCAACAGGTTCATATAGGATCTGTGACTGACCCCCATCACACTCTGATGTCATGTGACAAAGAGGCGATTGGTCCTTCAGCCCCACCGTATGTCCAAAGTCACTGGGAAGCTTTTCCTCCTGTGGGAGGCCCTCTACAATGGTGGGCTGGGAGTGACGGTGGGGGGAGGCCTCCAGGGAGCCAGCTCCCACAGATGGAGGTGATGAGGGCAAAGGGAAGGACACAGGTTGCTGCGTGGGTACGGGGGAGGCGGGGCACTGAGTCTCCTGGACTCCTGCAGAGACACAAACATGGACACATTAGATACTGATGCAGGTTCAGGATCTTCCTGGTTACAGTCACAACGATGGAGCGGGTGGAGCAAGCCTGGGGAAAAGGGAAGTCACGGAAAAATGTAAACATTTAAGAGTTTGGATTGGTTATGTTTCCGTGTTTGCAAAGCAAACCTTTAAGACCGCTGGAGCTACTGGGCAGAACCTTCTGGTTTTGTTCCTCTCCTCCCTCGCTCCTCTCCACAGGCTGCTCCTCCTGCTGCTCCTCTGTGCTCAGTGTGTCTGGGTGAACAAAAAGAGCAGATAACCTCAGAACAGATCGTGTGTTAATCGGGAACTTTGAGTCACTCGCCCTCATACTTACCCATGGTGCCATCAGACATCCCTTCAGGTCCAGGACCTTGTTCTGGCTTCACGGGACTAACAGGACCAGGACTTGGGCTGGTTATTGAGGGAGCAGGGTTAATTGAATCACAAGCAGGACTGGCTTCACAGTGGAACGGGCTGGCAGAAGCAGGTCTGACACCAGGCTCTGCCTGCACAGGACTCACGGAGCCTGGACTTGTGGTGATCTGTTTAAAACCTGGATCCATATGAACACCTGTAGAACTTTGACCTGGGCTGTGTAAGGGACTACGCTGAACCTGCAGAGTGTCAAAAGAGACTGTTTGAGAAGGGCTAATCTGTGAGGGGGCGGGGCATGTGGGACTAAGAGGTGCCTCATTGGGAGAGGTTGAGCTAGGCATCGCAGTGTTATCCTGAGTGGGACTAGCATGGACAGGGCTAGCAGGACTCAGACTGGCCTGAGTGTAAGTAGCATCAGTGGGGATGAGGGGGCTTGGTGAGGCAGTGCACTGGTGGTTTTCTTTGGGGACCACTGCAGTACCAGCTGGGGACTGGCTGACTTGGTTCTGACTAATCTGGCTGGGGCTAACAGCAGCAGAGTCGTCGGGTACAGAGGCAGCAGGACTTGTTTGTCTGATACAGTCTGCAGGTTTATCAGCACCCATATCAGGCTGAGCCCCACTGGAAAGAGCAACTGTGTCCACATCAGGACTAGTGGGGCTCAGTGATGCCTCAGTAAGGCCAGTACTACTTTCAGTGTCAGGAGCCAGACTGTGAGGTGGGCTAACACTGGCAAAAGCAGCATGTGCAGGGCTGCTATGAGTTGTGCTAGCTAATGAGGAAGTTTGTATCTGCACTGGGCCTGAGTGAGCTACTACTACATGAGCAGGACTAGCCTGACCAGCAGGACTAACTGGGCTATGACTGGTGTGGACATCAGCTACACTAGCAGAACAGGGATATGTTTCAGCACGAACAGGACTCCTCTCTGGGCCGGTATCACTCAGTGTACAGTGTGGAGGACTTGAACTACCAGAAGCTGGTGGAGGGCTTGACGGCTGTACTGCAGCCAGGTGTGAAGTACTGAAGGAAATCTGGATATGTGGCCGACTTGACTGACCAGGTGGACTTTCTGTCTCCTGAGCATGCTCATGACCTGACAAAACAATGCCACCGGTGACTTCTGAGTAAGCAGGGTCAGGCTGAGGACTGTCTGGTTGACTGGGACTAGGTTCTGACTGAACACCATCACTTGGCTGGATGGTAGCTACCTCCATCTCCTCATCCTGACAGGAGGCAAGGTGGATGGGTTCAGCCAGCACTGCTGATGGGCTACTCTCCCCTGGCACAGGGCTAGGGTGGCCTTCAAGACACATGGTTGGGCTTGTAGGCATCTGGTAAGCACGAGTGGGGCTGGCACAAGCTGAGCTGGCCTGGTTATGTGTGGGGCTAGCTCCTTCAACAACTTCCATGCAGAGCGATGGGGTGTTGTGAAGATTCTGATGAATTAGGCTAGCTGGGGGAGGAGCTTCCTCCATTTCACCGGCACAAGGTGAGCAAGCTAGGCTACTGTGTTTGGCTGAAGTGCTAATGTGAAAAAGGCTTTCTGGTGTCTGGAAATCTAGGACATGAGGGGGACTGGAATGATCGGGACTGAGCGTGCTACTTTCAGGGGGCACTGTGGCCAGGCTAGAGGTGTGGTTAAGGGGAGGAGGGTTATTTTCCAGTGTTTGGCCATCAGGGCTAGAAGGGCATTGTTTCAAGGAGTCAGGTTGTGTGGCATGGGTGGACTCCTGTGTGAGTGTTGAATGTGCAGCAAGTTCTAAAGTATGTAAGCTAAGCTGTGAAGACCGGAGAGCCTGAGCAGGGCTGGCAGGTTGGGACAGACTGCACCGTTTAGGTCTGAGTGGTGGTGACGATGGGCTACATGGAGCTGAGGCGTATCTTGCTGCCGATGAGAGGTCCTGGTCCAGTGTAGACGTGTCCTGTGCAGCCCCATACTGCAGAGTAGGGCTGCTCAATCCAGGGCTCTCCTGGTCCAGTGTAGATTCAGTGTCCTGTGAGGGGTTCCTCATGCCAGCTTGCACAGGACTACAGTCCGTTTGTAGAGCACTGTGCTGAGGCTGTGAGGCTGTGAGGCTGGGACTATGTGATCCACTGAGCTGCATAGCATTGTCCTGTGCAGGACTGTCTGGTGGAAGGCTGCGCCGAGCCTGCTCTGTCCCCAGCTCCACCCTGGGAGGAGTCAGCCCTGATTTGATAGGACTGTGAGGTGAAGGGCTGTGTAGAAAATGTGCAAGGGTACAAGCCATGGGACCACCCTGTACTGGACTCTGCTGAGATTCTGTGTCCATGAACTGATCCTCTGTGGAATTCTGCTCAGTACTTTCCTCAAGTTCTGCCAGATTAGAGTGAGACTGTGCAGGACTCTGCTGAAGGTGTAACGGGGTCCAGCTTTTCTGGTCATCTGTGGAATCCAAGTGGGATGCTGAGTAACTTTCATGGGCCTCTGCAAGATCAGGGCAAGACGGTGAGGAGCTTATTCTAAACTCTGCCACATCAGGATGGAGCTCTTCTTGATTACGATGGGATGCTGTGTGACAAGAGGGAGATGGCTCGAGTTCTATGACAGAAGGTGCAGTCAAAGGTACAACGTTTTGTTGGGGCTCCATGGGATCAGGATGGGAAATTACAGCACTCTGTGGGAGCTCCGTGACAGATGGTTGAGGACTTTGTGGGGGTTCAGTGTGAGATTGTGCAGGACTTGACAGGAGATCTTTGGGAAATGGTGCATTCTGTGGGAGCTCTGTGGAATCAGTGTGAGACAGAACAAGAATGTGCTGGAGCTCTGCTGAAGGTGATGAGGAACTTTGTTCTATGGGAGATGATGGATGACCTTGTTGAAGCTCTGCATTTTCAGATGGTGCAGGACTTCGGAGTTCAAGCGTTTGTAAGGATTTTGGTTGAAGCTCCGTGGAAATAGGCTGAGGTGGGAGCTCTGTGGGAGATGGTGGAGGATTTTGCTGGAGCTCTGTGGGAGATGGTGGAGGATTTTGGTGGAGCTCTGTGGGAGATGGTGGAGGATTTTGGTGGAGCTCTGTGGGAGATGGTGGAGGATTTTGGTGGAGCTCTGTGGGAGATGGTGGAGGATTTTGCTGGAGCTCTGTGGAATCAGGCCAGGATGGTGCAGGATCTTGGAGCTCTTTGAGCATTTGTAAGGAATTTGGTTGAAGCTCCATGGAAACAAGTTGAGATGGGAGCTCTGTGGGAGATGGTGGAAGATTTTGTTGGAGCTCTGTGGGAGATGGTGGAGGATTTTGCTGGAGCTCTGTGGGAGATGGTGGAAGATTTTGTTGGAGCTCTGTGGGAGATGGTGGAGGATTTTGGTGGAGCTCTGTGGGAGATGGTGGAGGATTTTTCTGGAGCTCTGTGGGAGATGGTGGAGGATTTTGTTGGAGCTCTGTGGGAGATGGTGGAGGATTTTGCCGGAGCTCTGTGGAATCAGGCCATGATGGTGCAGGATCTTGGAGCTCTTTGGGAGATGGTGGAGGGCTTTGCTGCAGCTCTGTGGAAAGAGGGTGAGATGGTGTAGGACTGTCTGGGAGTTCTTTGGGAGACGGTGCAGAAAATTGTTGGTGTTCTACAGGAGTAGGCGAGGAACTTTGTTGGAGCTCCATGGGAGATGATGCAGGACTTTGCTGGAGGTCCTTGAGAACAGGGCTAGATGGTAAAGAACTCTTCAGAAGGAGTTCAGCAGAAGGAGGGAGCTCTGTAAGAGCTAGTGAGGAACTTTGCTGGACTGCCACAGGATACGGGTGAGATGGTGGAGGACTTTGTTGGAGCTCTGTGGGATCAGTTTGACATTGTGAAGGGCTTTGTTCCAACTCCATGCTCCATCCACTTTGTGGGAGAACTTTGGGAGTTTCTAGGAGTTTGGCAGAAACCGGGTGACATAAAAGACTTTCTTGGAGTTCTGTGGACTTTGGGAGAGTTGGTGGAGGACTCTGTTGAAGCGTGGCTTCAGGCTGAGATGATACAGAACTTCCTTGGAGCTCTGTGGACTCAGGGAGAACTGGCAGAGAACTCTGTTGTGTCTCCATACCCTCAGAATGAGACGATAGAGGACTCTGTTGGGGTTCACTGGCTTCAGGGTGAGATGTTGTAGAACTCTGTTGGAGCCCTGTAGACTGAGGAAGAACTGACAGTGGATTATTCAGGAGCTCCTGGGAGTCGGTGTGAGATGACGTAAGACTTGGTGGTGATGGTGCACTGAGGGACTTTGTTGTTCTCTGTGGCGGCTCCTCAGGGACGAGTTGACCAACAGGACTGGCCGGTGGAGCCTCTGTGCACGTTGAGACCGACGGCTGTGGAATGCTACTGGGTGGAGTCTGTGAGGGGCTAAGGGCGGCAGCTGATGCCAATGTGGGACTGTGTGGGTTTGGCTCCTCCTGTTGAGGTCTGCACGTGGAGCAGATGTACACTTTGGACCCCACCTTGCCCTCCCCGGCCTGGATGCTGCAGTCTGCATGGACAAACCTGCAAAACAAAATAGTTTTGTTGTTTTCTCTTCATCACTGTCAAAATAAAAGCATATTTTAATAAAAGCTACCACCAGTGGTTTTAAACCTTTGGGACAGCCCGCCACAGAGGCCCACAGAGGCTGTGCAGTGAGGGCACAAAAGTAACTGAAGTTCATATATGAGAACCACTGGATTCCTCTTTCACAATAAAAGCCATGTTAGTTCTCTTCAGTTCAGGGATTTTATTGTGAAGCAGCCTCAGTGAAACAGATGGTGCTTGTGTACCTATAGCAGCAGACACAGGTCACGCACTCCTGTGGTGTGTAGAGGTCGGGGGTGTGGCCACAGAGAAGGCAGGGCAATGCTGGGTCACACGACTCGCACAGAAACAGGTGATTGGCCCACTGGCCTGATGACCTGACACCACAGCGGCAGCAGACTCTGCAGTTCTGGAGAAGATGAGGGGTGGGAGGGGTTTGTGAGGGTCATCCAAAGTTCAACACACAGCAGTGTGTGTACGTGTGTGTTTATCTCACCTTGCAGCTCCAGCCGGTGCTCGGCGTGTGATCCAGAGGTGGTGTGAGACAGTGTGTGTGGTAGGCTTTATCGCAGCGCTGACACACCAATAACGCAGCTTCATCGCCTTGCAGCCTGACACACAGAGAGCACAGGTGGAGGTTCACACTGAGGACACGCCCTCTTTACTCCATCTTCAAATACCTGCTCACCCCAGTCAATAACTCTGCATGTGTGTTACCTGCAGCTCTGACACACGCGACACTGAGGACACTGCCAGCCGGCCCGGCAGAAAGGGGAGGGGGCCACAGAGGGGTCCACGCAGCTGCCATGGTAACGGTTACCACAACAACAGCACATTAACAGGCTGCCAAGCTCACCGCCGCCAGAGCACAGAGCACAGGGTGGCGAGGACCCTGAGGAGACATGATCACGTCACGTTATGACATCACAACCTCACACCCGCTTCAGTCGGCGCCTCTTACCTGCATGTGCGTGCCTTGTACACAGCGTGCGCCTCTGGTTCCAGTCCAGGTGGGCTCCGGCAGCAGCAGCGCAGGGGAAGTGGTAGCACCGCCCACAGTCCATCTCCTGACAACGCAGCGAAGCTCCGAGCTGCCGGCAGAACGCGCACACCTGGACAGGTGAGAGATAGATGGGGTTTAGGGAGGAAGCTGTGGGTAAACCTTTGTATTCTCCTATTTTATTTTAGTCTGGCTCACAGACCCAGGAACCGAGCGCTTCAGCTGATGCACAGTATTCATCTACCTGAGCTACACAAGGAGGAGGGGCTACTGACCAGACGCCGTGAAAACCCACCTGTGTGCTTCCTGTGTCGATGGCTTTGTCCACGTAGAGCAGTGATTGTCCCTCGCCTCGACACACCCCCTCTGACCAAGTGGCACACTGCAGGTGAGCACAGCACTGACCTGTACACGCACACACACAGGAGGTTTAAAACACAAACACACACACACACACACACACACACACACACACACACACACACACACACACAGAACAGGATGCGGAAGAGGAGGAGGAGGTACCTGTGGGGTCAAACAGTGATTGGACGTTGATGTCATGAGGAAGGCCGATGGGTCCAAGCTG
The DNA here is from genome assembly GCF_057381915.1 of Diplotaxodon limnothrissa. Classification (NCBI taxonomy): domain Eukaryota; kingdom Metazoa; phylum Chordata; class Actinopteri; order Cichliformes; family Cichlidae; genus Diplotaxodon; species Diplotaxodon limnothrissa. Next base: position 36,379,630 of record NC_140604.1, on the reverse strand, counting down.
CTTAAGGAACTCTGAGGAAGACTCTGAAACAGCAGCACACAGTGAACAGTCAAACATCAACAACAGCGATCAGGTTGGAACTGTTTCAGTGAACGGGGAGTACTCACCACACTGTTCTGGACTGCAGCACCTGCGCGCGCGCGCACACACACACACACACACACACAGGTCTATGGTTAGCTCGTGACTGTGGTGTCTCTGGAAGGAGAGGGGAAAGAGGAAGTGATGTCACTTACGTGGCCGGGGCTTGGCTGCCGCGGTAGCAGTGGTCGTGGCAGTCGTTGTCTCGGTCAGAGGAGGCGCGGCGATTGAGGATGTGGAGCGGGATGTAGCCGGGCGTCGGGCCGAACACCACCAGCCGGCCCTGGCCCAGAGGAGGCTCGTCGCCGTGGTAACAGAAGGCACACTGCTTCAGCCTGGGGAGAAAAAAACGATGCGTTCAGGAGGTGAGGCGTCACCTGACAGATGACACGGACATTTATCTGCTTCAATCAGGTTCATCACAAAGTCACGTCAGATCTGACTGGAGACATTAAATCTGGAGACTTTCAAAACAAAAGCCTCCCCGGTTTGCCTGCTGAGTGCCGTTGTGGGTGTGCAGGGCGGTCCACAGGCACTCACCTTTTTTTGGTGTGTCCCAAGCTGGGGGTGGGCGAGCCCCCGGAGTCCTCCGACAGAGACCGCTGGAACAGCGGGGACAGCGAGTCCTCGTCCTCCAACCGCAGACAGGGGGACACTGGAGGACTGGAGCGGGGACTGACGGCCGGACTCTGCTCCACGGGGCCGGCCCCGTCCTCCTCTACTTCTATGGGAACCAGGCTGCAGTCCACATCCATAGGGGTGGGGCTGTGACTCGGACTGGGCTGGTCTTCCTCCACAGGATCAGGATCAGGAACAGGATCAAGATGATGGGATTGGGATGGAGGGCTGGAGGGGGGGAGAAGAGGGCTAGAGGCTAGGGGCGGAGCCTCTGAGTGGAGTCTGTCCTCCACCTCCCCCTCCTCAGCACTGGGAGCCAGCTCAGGGTCGGGGGGCACCGGTCCTGGATCCGGGTCAGGATCAGGATCTGGACTGGGCTCGTCCTGGGCAGGTTCAGAGCTTGTTTTGGATTTTCTCCTGGAGGTGGAGCGCTGCCGCCGTGTGGTCTGAGCCTTCACCTCTGTGGACACGCACACACACAGTCACAAACGTATGCAGGACACAAGAGGTGCATTGTGGGTAACATAGGCACCATCACACGTTCTTAATCTCCAGCATGACACCATGTTTTATGTCAGAGCGGGTGAACAGCACTGGTGGAGGTGTAGATGCCCTCGTGTGGGCGTACCTGAGCAGGTGAGGTTCAGGCTACGTCTGCACGTACACGACGTTTTCGATCACTGAAAACTTTTTAAAAACTCTGTTTTTGTGTTTACATGTGGACGAGGAAAACAGAGATTACTTACGCAACGTCAAATGTTTGCATCTTTTTTGACGTCATACAGTGCGCCACGTTATTGTTTACATGAGACTAATTTCTACAACGGTGGATAGAAACAAAACGCTGCTGTTAATCTGACTGTCTGCAGTTTTTACACACTCACACAAACACAGAGGCGTCAGAGTGAACTCCACCCAACACAGACGCTCTCTCAGCCCAAATCCTGACATCGGTTTTGATTACATTTAAATGTTTTAAATTAGAACGTATGTGTGCTTTCTGTTCAATCCTGAGTTGTGAGTCTACACCAGCTAAAATACTGTTTTTTAGAGGTGGGAATCACCATACATCCCACGATATGATATTATTGCAATTTTTTAAAATATTTTGCGATATTCAGATTCTGTACATAAAGGTAAACTTTATCAATATTCATTTTATCTAATATCAAAGTCTCACACTCAGTCTTTCTCTCATTTCAGTTTTATTGTTGACAAACTGAACGGTTTGTATTACAGTCTAGTCCAACTTAGCCGAATGCAACCATCTGGTACAATTAGAGATGGACCGATCCGATATTACGTATCGGTATCGGTCCGATACTGACCTAAATTACTGGATCGGATATCGGAGAAAAATAAAAAATGTAATCCGATCCATTAAATATCACGAAAGCACCTCACAAAACTTGCAACACGCCGTAACTCACCTCAGCACGTTAGCACGTCGGAGCAGTATGCATCACGTGATAGCGCGGCTGTGGCATGCCGGACCTGTCGGTGGTCTGGATAGCATGTGGAGCTTCGCTAGCAACCCGGCATTTCATCTCCGACAAAGTTATCCCCGAGAGAAGTAAAGCAAGTGTGTAAGTCCATCTCTGAATGTTTGTAAAGCATTCCTGCGTTAAGCTTAACAAGCGATATATGGAGCGACTGCCTCTCCTGCTGCTACTTCAATCATGAAACTGCTTAATGATCAGCTGATCGTCTCTCTTCTTTGTTTTTGGCCCACTTTGCACCAGAAAGAGGAAACCAGCGGCTGAACAACAGCAGCACGTTTAAGCTTGATCAGCTGTTGTTAGAATTTATTTAATATTTCTTTCTACTCCAGGATCTTTTTCTACGTAGCTGACGGCTGGTAACTGTGCAGGGGCGGATCTAGCAAAGTTTAGCCAGGGGGGCCGATAGGGCATTAACAGGGAAAAGGGGGCACAAAGACAGACTTTTCTTTCTTATTCTCATTTAAAATGTCTAGCTTTTAATAAATAATTATCTGACACCCAAAGTTTTAATTTGATGCAAAATGAATAGAAGTCCATTACTGTATATAGTGACTATTAAGTCTAATATATATACCCTAGTAAGCTATAGTACTTTTTCCTTTGGGAAGGTACCATCTGTGCAGTCTGCAATTTTGTTGAAGAAAGATGTTGAATCTATTTAATATTTCTTGAAAAATAATTGATTTCTGTGCATTTTTTTTCACACTGCATCAAATTAAGGTTGATTACGTCGATTAAGCATCATGAGGTGGAGCGTGAGGGGTGGTTCCCTATTTTTTATTTATTTATTTTTGTTGTTGCTGGGAGTTGGAACCCTATTAGTTAGGTTGCTTAATATTTACGCTAAGTACTCTTTAAAATACCAGAATAGGGAGGATGGTGTAGGTTTAAGTTTATTAGATTGATCAGTATTGCTGAACTATGAAACATTTTTTTTGCATACAGGTATAACAGAATAGCTTTAGTGTAGTTGTTGTTTTAAACTTGAGTATGAACTTATACAAAATGCAGCAAGATATTTAAAAAACAGTTGTGTTGATTAAAAAACACTATATCGGATTCATATCGGTATCGGCAGATATCCAAATTTATGATATCGTATCGGACATAAAAAAGTGGTATCGTGCCATCTCTAGGTACAATTACAGCTATTCTGAACTATGCAATATGAAAACTATGCAGCCCCTTCAGCAACTGAAGAATTTGAAAGTAAATTAAAACAAAATATAATTTTACATTAAATAAAAAAGTTTTAAACTTAATTAAAATAAAACATGTCTTAAATTAAAATAAGTAAACTGTCATGTTTATTGCTGCCAAAAAAACAGTTAAACACATTTGGACAGTGTCAGGATTCTTGCTCAGAAAAAGGATCAACATGCTCTGAAGTCAGAGTTCCAGTCCACAAAAACTTTTTTTGTAACAAAATATCGATTTCTGCCGTCCCTGTATTGATACATTATTAGCAAACAAAATATCACGATACCACACAGTATCGATTTTTTCCCCCACCCCTACTGTTTTTGGATATTCACATTTGAAACAAAATTAGCTGCCTTTCGAGAAAAACAAAAACTTTCCAGAAGTCCTTGAAACCCGTTTCCTCTTTCCCTCCCAGGCTTCGAGACTTCTGATTGGCCAACATTTGTACACGGCTAGGATTTGGCATGTTCTTGACAACATTTGACTGCGTTTTTGGCGGTTACATGTGGACAGGATTCTTTTAAAAACGGAGAATCTCAGTTTTCAGAAATAGCCGTGTACGTGTTGATGTAGCCTCCAACACTCAGACCTCGTAGCCTCAAACACAGACATCCAGCTGGTTCTACACACCTGTCTTCTGGAGGGGCTTCGTCTCTGTGGCATCCATGCTCTCTTCATCCTCTACCTGAGCTCGTCCTCGGCTCCGCCCCCTGCGTGCACGCACACACACACACACACAGAGCAGTTAGAGGTTAACACAGTGAAGGAACAGCATTAACCCTCTGGATCCTCCTCCAGCTGTGTCCCCATTGAAGCCATTGCAGCACATCTGGATCCCTTCGATGTGAGCGCCATGCCTGACTTGTGTGTTACAGCAGGAGGAGATCAGCTGCTGCGTTACATCATCACCCGACTGAAACGAGCATCAAAAAATAAAAAAGAAAAAAGAAAATGTCAATGAAATCAGGAAAACAACAGTTAGCACCCGACGCTGCTTTCTCACAGCTGTTTGACTCCGCCCACAGAAACAAGGACGGCGTTGGCTCCTCAGACAGCTGCCTGAAGGTCCTGATGAAACGCACGTGTAGCCCAGCAGGTCACAGCTCAGACTCACGAGTGCTTTAACCGCAGAGGCCCGATCAGCCTGTGGCGGTGAGGGTCCTCACAAAGACAGAATTACAAACGTGTGTGTGTATTCGTTCTAAGCAGTTGGCTAATGAGCATCAGGAAACACCTGAATCAGGTAAACATGATGACATCACAACAGAGATCTGTGTGTGTGGCAGGAGGTAAAACCAGGAGCCAGCACGTGCCCCCTGTCAGACTCCCTCGTTACCCAGCATGCAACTTCCTACTTCCTCTCCAACACACACACCTGTATATTTGTCTCTGTGAGGACTCTTCCCTCCACAGACTGAATCTAAGCAGCAAACACACACAGTCAAAGTTTCAGGACCTCCAGCATCACTTCCCCTGCACTGAGTGTGGATCAGGTCCAGGCTCGCCCTGCTGGATGATTCTGGGTCCACCTCAGGGCGATCGCGCTGCAAGCTTCCACACATTTCTGACCCTCTGACTCAAACTCCAGACCTCAGATGTGCTTCTCTGTCCTAAAATAAGGAGGCTGTTACTCAGTTACTCTGAAGTGAAAATGGAGCGCGGTGGTTTCTAAACACAGTTAATGTCGTACTTTTACATCATCGCCGTGCTGCAGGTGGCGTTAGCCTCGTGGGACCACACAGAGCTGTTGCCGAGCTGCTCGGCCTTCTTACAGGTGTCGATTGTGGCCTGCGGTGGTCTGCACCATGCTGGATCAGGAACGTGAAGCTCTAAAACATCAGTGCTGACCCTGCTCTGACTCCAGGATCCTCCCCTCTGACTCACCTGCTTCATTTATGCAGAAATACCAAACATGCAGCTGCTAACCTGCAGCCACGTTGTTCAGCTGGAGGAGGCACCACGGATCAACCTGCTGCAGGAACAGGTGAGCACACCTGAGCACACACTCACATCACACACACACACTTACTTCTTTCTTGATTTGGGGGGCGGAGGGGGAGGAGGTGGTGGAGGAGGAGGCGGGGCAGCAGGTCCAGAGCGCCCGCTGCTCCCATCTTTCCTCGGTCGCCCACGGGGCCGCCTCTCAGGGGCGGGGCTAGAAGCAGTGGCTTTGGCCAGCTGAGCGCTGCGGCCGGCCCGAGTGACGGGAGGGGGTGGCCCTCTGTCCCGAGGCTCCTGAGGCTGAGCCTCAGATGGCATTCTGGGTAAAGAAAGAGAGAGAGGTGAGGAACAGGGTGGAGCTGGGATTTATGCTTCCCCTTTAAACCCACACTACACATAAGCCACGCCCACAAACCCTCTGAAACCTGACTGCAGCCCGCCACCTTCTTCCTCTTCTACTGTTACTTTTGCAACAGGAAGCTGGAAGAGAACAAATAAACAAGAGAAGAGAAACTGTACCGCCCCCTGGTGTTTGGGCGGTGAACTGCGGAACACAGACGCTATAAACTCAGGACAGCCGCACAGCCATCAGGTGTGTCACCTGTGTGTGGTACAGTGTGTTCACACGTGAGCGCAGCCGATGCATAAAACGAGTTTCCTCACGTGAACGCTCCACAGCTGACCTGCTATTTCACACGAGAACAAGTCACACCTCAAAGTTTACAAAGCTGATGTAAAGGACTCAAAGCTTCCAGGCACGACAACGCACAGACACACACAGCCAGATGTTGGACACCTGCAGGGACTCCCCCAGGAAGAGCAGCAGCTCGGTGTGTGAGGTCACACAGAGAGGGCGCGCTGTGCGTCCTCTGAGCTCAGGTGAAGTACAGACGCCACGAGGACGATTCAGCAGCTCCTAAACGCTGCGCGACCAAACTTGAGGATCAGGTGACGCTCAGGTGTGCTGCATTAACACACCTCAGAGGTCAAAGGTCAGACTGTTCGCAGAGCCTCCTACAGAACGAGGAGGACGTGAACAACGATGGGAGGAGCTAACCAATACCAGCACGGTGCACAGCGAGCTACAGACCCTCCCACAACCTGTCGTAAGGAAGTTCTCAAGAACCAATCAGGAACACAGAGTTTTCCATAGCGTTTCCATAGCGACCGGTGTCTGGGCCTCGGTAAGCTAACCCTGCAGCGCTGATGGTCACATGACTGCAAACCCTCCACACGCAGACACGCTCAGTTTAAACCTCGAGCTTGTGATTCACACGCCCTCGCCGCCACACTCTCCCGTCTGTTTCTCTGCCCATTAACAGCTATGGCGCCATCATCACACACGGATGTAAGCGGCCCACGTAGTGCCGCTCAGCTCACCCTAAAGTCAGAACGGCAGGTGTAAGTGGTGTTTGAAGCAGCAGGTGAGGTTAAAGCGCCCAAAAGGCGGGCCGAGGGGCGACTGTTACTGACAAGAAAAGCTTCCTCAGTGACACCGGCCGCGCTGAACCTCTGCCAGGCGCCACACGGTCCCGTATAAACCACTTCCTGTGAGCTGCCAGAGGTGCGACTACGTTGTGTCTCTCTGAGCGTGAACAGAAACAAAAACTGATGCACCCGCCTGGACCAGAACGAAGCCGCCGCCACCTCACAGCAGCTCATCCAGCCACTCGTGCAACATGAAGCTGAGCGACCTTTGACCCTGTCTGCCTGTTGATCAGTGTCACAGCATCCTGCGTTGGTAAAGGACCCTGAGAGAGGTGCTGCCATCTGAGATGCTCCCGTGGGACATTTTGTTGTTTTTACTCGACGATCATTAAAAATGTTTTTATTCTGAGGAGGTACACTCAGCTCTGCCGCTGTCGGGTGGAGGCCAGCACCACCCTGTCTCATTGCAGGAAACCCCACTAACCAGACCTGGTTTCAGTCTGACGCCGCTGCGGCTCAACGATGGCGCAAACCATAACCGGGATTATTTTACTCACTGACCTAATTTGGATTATTTACCGTGGTCACCTGAACTTTATTAAACCTGGAAGGACAAACGGGGACACGCAGAGGACAGCAGGCCCAGACCAGCCTCATCGCAACCAACCAATCAGCAACCGGAACCCAGGTTACTGATCCTCAGGGTCCTGCCCCCTCACGGAGACAAATCAGCCTCGGTTAGCGTTGCCGCATGCAAGCTGCAGAGACTCAAAGCCAACAGCTGCACAGGTGCTCACTGAAAGGTTTGAACCTTCATTTCTGTGAGCTTCTGTTCCGCTCAATGACCTGTGATCACATGCCCTCCAAACGTCCAATCAGGGGTGGGAAGAGCCCAGCTGGCTCGAGCTGAACTAAACAGCGAGTGCATATGAGCTTCTGCTGAGGAACAAACACAGTGATCATCTCCACAAAATCACAGCTGACATTAAAACACGATTAACCTCTAACGTCCACGCTTCCTGTCCGACGGGCGGCGGGGTCCCTTCAGCTCGGCAAACATGGCAGAAAAGCAGCTGAGGAGGAGCTGCAGCAAACACGGCACGGAAACATGGCTTTACGGCGCCGTTTAGTTCAGGCACAGGAAGTAAACAAAAACACGAGCTCATCTTTAATCCCACTGGCTGATTAGCTGTGTGGGCGGGCAACCATCTATGTCCAGGTGAATTCACCATCAAGCGCAAGAGACATGTGGCATGTTTGAAGTTTAAGGAGAATATCTGGTGTTTGTGGATGCTGGTCTCATCTTTGATCCACGCCACCAACAGCTGCAGTGCACCTTCACCTTAGACTGTAAACTACGCCTGTCTCCATATTCTGACTGTTTACAGACAAACGGATCAATCAATCAGTGAAAACTAACCAGCAGATGATCTGATTGACTCGATCAGCACCTGTGGGATTATTGGAACCAGATTAGGGTTGACTCTCCGATGGAACAGGTACAGGTGAGCGCTGCTGTTGCCTGTGTAGGTATTATCCCTCTGCTCTGTGTGCCAGCTTAATGTAATCCAGCTGTATACCCCGGGACCGATGAGGTGCAGCTCTCTGGTGTCAGCTGGTCAGAGTACTCACCTGCACAGGTGCACAGTGTTTACAGTGTGCTGATTAAACGGACCTAGTGCATATTTTGGTGTGTTTTTCACTTTTCTAGCTGCTGTGCGTGTACCTGCCCAGGTGTGCCGCTGGACACCAGGTGAGCTCAGTGTTGTGTCTGGTGAGGTTAAGGTCTCAGGTGAGCCTCGCTGGGTGGCTGTGTGTGGGTAACCTGCTGGTTAGCATGCTAATAAGCTCGCCTGTCACAGCGGCCGTGGAGCCCGGTACTGCCGCCTGTGAGCCCGCTCACAGCCCCACACGCTCGGTGCGGCCTCGGTGAGGGTACCGGGAGCCGTTCGGTGGTTCTAACTCGCTGTTTAAAGGCTTTCCTCCGGCCCGGAGCGGCTAGCGCTTAGCCGTTAGCTCGCTCGGACCGCCCAGTTGACTGATCACTTCTCTGTTAGCGTTAGCGTGCAGGCTAGCTGTTAGCAGCCCGGTCCGCGGCGCGCTAGTGGCGGGTCGGGATGGGCGGCAGGAAGCGGGACGTTTAGCGAGCCGCGGGAGTGTCGAGAGAATAGGGAAGAAGCGTCCTTACTGATTCGATGCAATTCTCTTTTTCCTCTCCAGCTTTCAGCCAACTTAGAGCGACGACTTCAAAGCCAGCAGCGAACTTCTGCCAACCTCAGCCTCCGTTTGACACGCCTGGCACGGCCGGGTCTCCGGCGGAACATTCCCGGCGGAGCACGGAGGGAAAAGCGCGGTTTTTACTCCGAAAACTGGCGAAAAATTAAAGTTGAAGCGGTCGCTCCGTCACGGAGGCCATGTTTGGGAGCAACCGAACCACCGCCTGTCAGTGCCAGCAGAGGAAGTAGGTCCCGCAAAACACGTCCCGCCTCGCCGGGCCGCACGCTCCCGTCAGACCCAGACACGGGCGGCGTGTACCGAGGATCGGCCTGTGAAAAGTGCCGGTGTGCAAGCCTCCACGCGGGCACCGGGAATATTTGTTTGTGTTGTGTAAAAAGTGTGTCTGACCCCGCGGAGGGATCAGTTGGAGGACTGCTCTGGTGAAGCGGCTCTGTCAGCAGACCTGGAAGTCCCGGAGCGGAGCGCGAGGATCCGGACCGCGCCAGGCACGTGCCCGAGCACGGAGCAGAGGGTCGGGGTTAAGGGTCAGGTTAGTGTCGACCCGAGAGCGCCACGCCTGCAGTAAGAGGTTCCGGTTATTAGCCACTAAAGTTTAAAAGAGCCAAACTGTCCGTGACAGTGACGTCATCACCCTCATCACAGGGATGCTGACGTGGTGGGCGTGTCTGTCTTGGATAACACTGATGGTTATGATCGTCGTTTCATGTATTATGTATGTCAGACAGGAGAGAATAAGCTCCGCCCACAGTACCAGTATACCTGCAGCACCTGGAGCTGACGCCACACCCACCTCAGTTATTATTAATTAATCTACAATCTGCTGATGGGTCTGAGTGGAAACAAACACACAGGTCACAACATACATGTCCAGTTTATTGAACACAAACACTAATGCTGACCCTTTGGCCCCTAACAATGACCTCATCCTGACCCCACCCCCTCCATTTTCCCTGTACAGTCCCACCTGTGCAGCTCATTACAGTCTGCTCCTGTTTCCACTGTGGGCCGAGCAGCAGTCAGAGCACAGAATCACATCACACAGAAAAACACGCAGATGAAGTAAACAGTCTGTGCTGTGAGGGGCGTGTCTGCGGCAAGGGCTCAAATGTGATTGGTCCCTCAGCCAGATGACGGACATCTCCCTGATCCATGATTGGACCAGAGTCTGAGTTACTGACGTGCAGCACATTTGTTCTCCTCGGACGCCGACAGGAACTCCACTCCTGCCTCCGTCACACAGAAGGAGCTGCTCCAGGAGACCTTGACCCTCGAAGAGAAGGTGGTGCAGTGGACGGTGAAGATCTGCTGTCTCCTCTGCTCCTGGTCGTGTCCTCCTTCGGCAGCCATGTTGTTTCCTGGCTCCTGCCTGGAGCACAGCAGCCGGTGGGTCACCAGCCTCTGCCAGGAGCGGCAGAGGTACGACCGCTCGGAGTCTGAGGAGGAGGAGGGGACGCCGGGCCTCCTGATGGCGTGACAGGTGGCGAAGACAGTAATTCTGTAATCCCTGTGGAGTAGGAGGAGTCAAAAATCAGAAAATTAGTGAGCCACAGTCCAGAACAGAACCACCACAGGCTCCACTCAGGTATTTGACCCAGCAAAACACGAACAAACCAACATTTTACACAAACACTCATCAGAGCGTGAGCGATTGACCAGCCAACACCCTGACCTACGGTGCTGACACTGCAGTTTGACCACCAGGGGGCACTCTGCACATGTGTTTGTACCTGAAAGAGAAAAGCTGCGCACATGACCGTGATCATATCAGAGCTCAGCGGAAGCCTTCAGAGTGGTGGTGATGTCACGCAGCGCACTGTAACGCATGACCTGCGAGCAGCCTGAATCAGTCTAACTCCACCCACCTGAGCAGGCGTCCCAGCAGCTCCGCACACCTACTGAGCTTCTCCTCCTGTTTGGTGTAGCTGGCCCCACCCTCGCAGCGATCCACCCAATAAAACGCGGAAATGCTGTCTATGAGGATGAGCGCCAGGGCGGGCCGTGATGACAAGGTGGTCTCCAGGAAGTGGAGGGTGAGGAGGAGCTGTGAGGAGGAGTAGCAGTGAACAAACAGGAGGCGGGACAGACATGAGCGGAGCGCCGCCTCGTCTGCTCCGGCCAACAGCGCTAAGGACCCGGAGAGAAAGGGTTAGTGTGTAACTTCCTGTTTGTTTGTGTGTGTGTGTGTGTGCATGCGTGTGCATATACCTGCGCTCAGTTTGCTGTCCAGGATGCTGACCAGGTGTAACATGTCTAGGCTGTAGTCGGTGTCCACAAACACCACATCCACCTCCAGACCCCCAGCTGCCTCCGGCAGCACGCAGCGGCACAGCAGGTGATACAACAGCTCCGTCTTACCTGAGCAACACACACACACACAGTTTACATCCAGGTTAAAGGTGGAGGCACTTCCTGCATCGTGAACTCACCTGTGCCCTCCAGCCCAAACAGCTCCACCACCGCACCTGAGAGCAAGAAACAACACATACAGTGAGACAGTCACCTGACTGACAGCATGTGTCAGCTGTGAGTGGGTGGGCGTGGCCAGTCACCTTGGTCGGGTCCTCGGTCTTCCGGAAACAGACGAGGCTCAATATCCTTAAGGCAGCGCCGTGCCTCCAGACGAGCTAACAGCTGACAAGACGCACACACCGTTACACTCTGCTCCAGGATATACACTCTGCCATATTACACTCTGCTCCAGGATATACACTCTGCTCCAGGATATACACTCTGCCATATTACACTCTGCTCCAGGATATACACTCTGCCATATTACACTCTGCTCCAGGATATACACTCTGCCATATGACACACTGCTCCAGGATATACACTCTGCTCCAGGATATACACTCTGCCATATTACACTCTGCTCCAGGATATACACTCTGCTCCAGGATATACACTCTGCCATATTAAACTCTGCTCCAGGATATACACTCTGCTCCAGGATATACACTCTGCCATATTAAACTCTGCTCCAGGATATACACTCTGCTCCAGGATATACACTCTGCTCCAGGATATACACTCTGCCATATTACACTCTGCTCCAGGATATACACTCTGCCATATGACACACTGCTCCAGGATATACACTGTACAGATCATTACACACTGCTGCAGCACGTAGACTGTACCACACTACAAACTAAACACGTGTTTTGAGTTTCCGGCAGCATCTCCAGCTGTGCAGAGCTCTGCTCAGTGAAGGTCACAGCAACACACCTGTACCAAACTCGAACAGGTAACTGTCTGTTTTCTTCCTACATCGCTTGTAAGCAGACACACACCCTCTGACAGTTACCGTCACGCGGTGCTAACAGCGCTCTCATCTCGCTAACAGCGCGGTCACGTGACACACAGGCAAACACGGGCTTCGGTTTCTCACCTGAGCGCCGCTCTCGCTCATCTCAGCAGAGCTCCTTCTCCTTCGGGACCCGCCACGGCTGTTTTGAACTGACTTCCGGTTTCCGCCATATTGCGACCGCCACAGCAACCGGAAACACGTGATCTCCACAGTAGCCGGAAACACGTAACTTCAGTTAAATCGACTTTGACAGGGAAAACTAAATTGTGTTTTTGTTACTATTGATGCTGCTGAAAAATAAATTTGGTTCTAAGTGTTTTAACACTCTGGGTTTATTTAAAAAAATCACCATCCCTTCAGCTCGTTTGTGGCCAAAAGTGTCCATGTGTTAGATTAGATTAGATTAGATTAGATTAGATTAGATAGAACTTTATTAATCCCTCGGGTGGGTTCCTCTGGGAAATTCGATTTCCAAAAAAGCACAGCACCGACAGAAGTTACAGAGTTATACACACACACATATATATATATAAATACAGAGACAATATAAATAAAATATACGAAGGGGATAAATAGAATAAATAGGAATAAAAATAAAAATACAAGTGAATTGCACATTTCAAGTATTGAAAGTTATGTTTTGTCAACGCGAGAGTTGAGCCTCGGGTGTGAAATGTATGGTTTTCAGGGTTTTCCTCGGTTTCCCTGGGTGTCTTCCCGTGTTGTAGTTGTGTCTTATTTTGAAAGGATTATTTACGCGTTACCATAGCGCCCAGAGAGCATTAAGGGGCAGAGAGGAGGATGTTACTCTCAATGTTGTTGGCGCATTTCAAGAGGACACTGCTAATAAAATTACACAGCTGAATTCGCGTTTATTATATTTACAAAATACCACAGTTTTTGTAAATATAACTTCGCGGATTTCACCTACCGCGGGTTATTTTTAGAACGTAACTCCTGCGATAAACGAGGGACCACTATATTATTAATAGTAGAGTCTGGGACATTTAATTGATTAACATCAACATTATTGAGCACTATTATTTTTGTTCAAGGAGAGCAAAAACTATAAAACTCTCTCACCTTGTTCGTTGCCAAAAATGGCAACTTTTGTGTGTTTTTTTTTTTTACAAAATGCTGTAAAATGTATATTTATTAAAACATTGATCTACTTTTACCGACTTGACTCTTTAAATTAGCTCCAGTCCTTTTCTTCAAAAAACCAAAATTTTATCTATATTCTTTTTTTTTTTTACACTTTAAATGCCAGTTAGGTCATATATTACCAGTAACTTTTCAGATAAAACAGTAATAAAGTCCTAATGGTTTCATAAATCTTCGTATTTATTTATTTTTTTTTCATATAAGCATCGGGGACAAAGCTGTCTTGCAATTGTTGAGGTCACTATAGTGTGGGCCCTTTTTCTTCCAGGATCACTCTTCATTTGTAGGTTTAGAGGTCTCCTACTACTGTGAAGTGATTTTCATGGGACAAAGGCTTGTATTCCAAGATCTGGGAGATTGTAGAGATGAGCAGTGATGCCCTTCTTACCATCTTTCCAGAAAAATAAGTGATCTAGAAGCTGTTAGGCTGACTTACAGCAGCAGCACTTTCTGCACCTGCATAAACTCCAGGACACATTTACTAACAGTTTTTGTTGCTGTATGTGCTGCAGCTTTGATTTTTTTTACTATAATCATATTTTACTCTACAAGAGTCAAAGTGTTTTTAGCAGGTGCTTCAAAGCAAAGTTTGACTGTGACACTCAAAGCTCAACAGTCTGTATCAACAAAAATTCACCTGTGTGAAGCTAACGGCAGCATGTGAGTGATCACTGAGGCGCCAAATGGGGCTGAACTAGTGAGGAAGACGAGAGGTCAGAGGTCACGTTACTGAGGCGGGCAGTCAGAGGTCAGTGACACTAACAGATGAGGCGAGCTAGCAGTGAAAGTGGAGGAGACTCCTGAACAGCAGCATCAGTCTAGTTTATAATCACAGACACAAAGGTGTTACCAGGGAGGCTGCTGATTGGACAATCGTGCCTTGCCTGTTATGTGCTGTGTTAGATGATAAACAGCTCTGTTCTTGTGTTTTTCTCAGTGAGGCCGAGTTTACCTGCACCACACCTGTCCTGCAGTCTGGTGTCCTCCAGTGGTCCTGAGTGCGAGGATGAGGATTGGTCGTCATGGTGACACTTTAAGCTATATAATCTGAAAACTGATTCTTATTTAAACTCATCACACAGTGACGATGATGATGATGGAGGACTCTGCAGGGAGGACTTTCTCTGTCAGGACTGGAACTACTGCTAAATACACTCGAATACTTCGGTTTGATTGTAGCATTTGTGATATTTGTACTACGCAGTGATGGCTCCAGGCTCACCTGCAGTACCTGTGACGTCCACCAGGGGGTCATGGCCCACATTGATTTAGATTACTCAGAGCCTGACGCGACCATATAAGGATATCCCCTCTCTGACATCATGCAGTTCCATGGGCGGTGCAGCCTGACCTTTGACCTCATTAGAAACCATGAACAGCAGGACAGAAAAAAGGAGCAGGACATTATTTCATTTTATTGTTCAAAAACAGTGTGACACACACACACACACACACCTAAAATCACTGAAACCAGACTTCATAGAAAAAATTAAAACAAACATGTTTAACAAGAACGTAATCAGCCAATCAGAGGAGGCGCTGCATTGTGACAGAGCAGGGGGAGATGGTCACCTGACAATCCTGCAAGTCTCTGTGAACCAGGTAAGTCTGCCTGTGCACACCTGTCTGTCTGTCTGTGGCAAAGGTAGCCTCAAACCTATCAATCATCTGTGAAGCCCCGCCCCCAGCCTTAGTGAGACCACCAGCCTTCATTCTTCCTCTCCTTTGTGTGGGTTTGGTTGCTGCACTCTGATGGGCTTTTCTAAGACCATGTGACAACTCCTCTGACTCCAGTAGGTATCTGATTGGTGGGCCAACTCTCCTCCTTCGCTGCCGCTGAGGCTCCTCCCCATTCTCGTTCTTACCCTGGGTTCCTTCTTTCCATTTGCCATCAGAAGCTCGAGCACTGCTCATGGCCATCCCAACTCTGTTGCCTTGGGAACTGTCTATGATGCTGCGGTGCTGATTGCAATGATGCAGGAACAGTCTGCTGGCACGGCTGAACTTCCTGTTGCAGATGTGACAGCCGAACGGGCGCTTCGGTCTGTGGAAGACAGACGTCTGCAGAGGAGAAAGGTCACGATTAACTGAAGGCTTTCAGGGAGTTTTTAGACTTCCTGATAATAATGAATTACAGTCGTCCAGCCTGGAAGTAATAAATGCATGAACTAGTTTTTCAGCGTCACTCTGAGACAGGATATTTCTAACTTTAGAGATGTTGCACAAATGGAAGAAAGCAGTCTTACATATTTGTTTAATATGTGCGTTGAAGGACATGTCCTGGTCAAAAATGACTCCAAGGTTCCTCACAGTGTTACTGGAGGCCAAGGTAATGCCATCCAGAGTAAGGATCTGGTTAGATACCATATTTCTAAGCTTTTCAGGGCCGAGTACAATAACCTCAGTTTGATCTGAATTAAGAAGCAGAAAGTTAGCGGCCATCCAGGTCTTTATGTCTTTAAGACATTCCTGCAGTTTAACTCATTGGTGTGTGTTATCTGGCTTCATGGACAGATAGAGCTGGGTGTCATCTGCATAGCAGTGAAAATGTATGCTATGTCTTCTGATGATGCTGCCTAAGGGAAGCATGTATAATGTAAACAGAATTGGTCCTAGCACTGAACCCTGTGGAACTCCATAATTAACCTCAGTGTGTGAAGAGGACTCTCCATTTACATGCACAAACTGGAGCCTATTAGATAGATATGATACAAACCACTGCAGTGCAGTACCTGTAATACCTACAGCATGTTCTAATCGCTCTAATAGGATATTATGGTCGACAGTATCGAACGCTGCACTGAGGTCTAGCAGGACAAGCACAGAGATGAGTCCACTGTCAGAGGCCATAAGAAGATCATTTGTAACCTTCACTAAAGCTGTTTCTGTGCTGTGATGAGCTCTGAAACCTGACTGAAACTCTTCAAATAAGCCACTCCTCTGCAGAGGTCCTTCTACCGTGCCACTATCGAGAGTGTGCTGGTGCACGCCATCCCTGTGTGGTACGCTGGTTGCACAACAGCTGACAAGAAGAGACTACAGAGGGTCATCAGAACTCCCTGGACTTAATTGCCAGCTCAAGATGTCTCTCCAGAGCCAGGGCAATTATAAAGGACCACCTCCATCCTAACCACCACCTCTTCAACATCCTGCCCTCTGGAAAAAGGCTCAGATCCATCAGGTGCAAAACCAACAGACTAAAGAACAGCTTCTTCCCGTGGGCTGTCAGAACTCTTAATGCAAACTAGTGTGTAAAGACTTCCCCAACACATCCACCCTGACACTGCTGTTGATCATCTATGTGCAATATCTCAGTCTTTCCATGTTCTGTGCAATTATTTTGGTCCCAGTCTGTTTCAATGTTTCCTCCACATACACCATGTATATAGTTCCACTCACATATGTATACATATACACTGTTTTTTATTTTATTCTATTGATTTATCCATCCATCCATCCATCCATCCATCCATTCGCTTCCGCTTATCCTTTTCAGGGTCGCGGGGGGCGCTGGAGCCTATCCCAGCTATTGATTTAATTATTTATTTATTTTCCGCCTTCGTTGTATATTGGTTTCTCTTCTTTTTACTTTAGCACCTTTGTGATCCAGCTACCCAATTTCGCTGTGCAAGAAACTGCACAATGACAATAGAAAGTCTCTAAAAGTCTAAGATGATCTGTTAGCTGTTTGACAACTACTCTTTCAAGGATGTTTGATATAAAGGAAGGTTGGAGATTGGCCAATAATTAGCTAAGACTGCTGGGTCTAGAGATGATTTTTGAGTAAAGGTTTAACTACAGCCAGCTTGAAGGCCTGTGGTACATAGCCGATCATTAGAGATGGGTTCAATCTTTAATATGGTCGACCTAAGAACTTAATGGCAGGTGCTGTTAGCTGCCTCCTGATTGATCAGTTAACTGTGGCTACCAACCTTTTTTGGGCTCCGTCTGCTGTGTGTGGGTTTGTTTTCTGTGTCCTGATTGGCTGTTCTTTGACCCCGTGACAGCTCCTCTGACTCCAGCAGGTACCTGATTGGTGGGCCGACCATCGTCCTTCTCAGCCTCTGAGGCTCCTCCTTCTTCTCATCTCCCTTTCTTCTGCCCTTTTCAACCACGTGACTTATGTCTTTAACTTTAGCGTCAAGCCTGTCAATCATCTCTGAAGCCCCGCCCCCAGGCTCACAGAGGCCAACAGCATCTGATCTTTCTCTCCTTCTTGTGAGCTTGGTAACTGCCTCCTGATCAGTGTGATTGGCTGTTCCAGAATCATGTGACGTTTCCTCCAACTCTAGAAGGCATCTGATTGGTGGACTGACCATCTTTCCTGGTCTCTGAGGCTCCTCCTCTTCCTGTCTTCCTCCCGTTGAGACCATGTGACCTGTGTCTTTATCTCCAATGTCAGAACAGTCAGTCATCTTTGAAGCCCCGCCTCCAACAGAGTCTTTTGATCTTCCTCTCCTCCTTGTGTGTTTGTTAGCTGCCTTCTGATTGGTCTGATTGGCTGTTCCAGAACCCCGTGTTGTCTCCTCTGACTCCAGCAGGTACCTGATTGGTGGGCCAACCATCGTCCTCCTCGGCCTTTGAGGCTCCTCCTCCTTCTCCACACAGACTTGTTGCACCTCCCTTTCTTCTTTTTCTTCCTCCTCCGCTCTGCTCCTCTTTGTCCCCCTCCATCCATTCCCACTCCTGTTCAGGGTCCAGTAGTTGACCAACCAGCTGGGACGTGTTCTCGCACGGTTTATGCCTCTTGACCAAAAAGGAGCCTTGGTGGGTGCTGTGAGGAGGGGCTTCCTGGGCCTCTGAGGCTCCTCCTCCTTGTCATCCTGGGTGGTCTGTTTTTGTGGTTTGTTTTTAGGAGCTTGGGCGTTGCTCAGGGCCGCCCCACATCCGTTGCTGTAGAGACCACCTATATTGCTGTGGTGCTGATCGCATTGGTGCAGGAACAGCCCGCTGGCACAGCTGAACTTCCTGTTGCAGAGGTGACAGCCGAAAGGTTGCTTTGGTCTGTGGACGGACGGGTGGAGGGCAGACGCCTGCAGGGGGGAAAGGTCAGACAAAGGTCAGGTGAGCGTTGGGTTAATTACAGCTAACTAAAGACAAAAGGGGCAGAAAAGTCTGGTTAAAAGTCGGGAAAGAAGAAGCCCATCCATTAGGGGTGGGCTTTGATTATCAATTTATCGTTTAAAATCGATTCTAGCTTGGATAAATTTATTTTGCCCGGAATGCCAGAATCTCAGGTTAAATGAGAGCAGGATTCTGTACAAAGATGGAAACACAAAACACAAAGAATTCACTCTGATTTTTGCTGTTTTGCTTCCACCACGATAAAAATCACACTTCATGCACAGCTCTCTCTCTCTGTACTTCAAGAACAGTTTCCCGTCTAAAAATCTGTTTTCTGCATTATTCGCTTGCTTGTTACGCACAACTCTACCGTTATTTACAGGCTGTTGGCCGCTGTTTTTGTCCTTTTACTTACTTCTGAGAAGAAAGCCTCATTTCTGCTGTTCAATACTGAGCAAATTTAAACTTTTTAAAATGATGCAAATTGCAAAACTCTCAGCTGTGCCTGTAATCAAACCTCTGTAAACTTTGCTCTGCTTCACTTCAGCAGCATCAGGTCATGTTCATGTGTTGATTCATGGTTTTCTTTCGTTTTTGATCTACTGCAGAATATTTTTAAGGTCATCTGTTAAAATCCAGGCCAGGAAAGTCGCCTTCATGTTTTTCTGTGTTTTATCCTCAGTTACTTTGACACAAAGCCCTCTGCTGTGATGCTCACACCTTTGATAAAGTCCCGCAAGTATCAGCTTTCTTTTTATAGATATAAAAATATGGAAATGTACTGATGCATGACCTGAATTATAATATTTCTGACTGTCTCAGGCTAAATTTACCCGATTCAAATCGAATCGTGGATCGAATTGATTCGGGACCTCATGAATCGAAATCGAATCGATTCTAGAGATCAGTGACGATACCCAGCCCTAATTTCCATGGTTACCTACTCGGAACCACTCGCCATGACTGGTTTTCCACTACAATCTGGTAAGTACTTAATGTACGTGGTCATTGTTATAGCAATTAATGTGCAACACCAATAAAGGTGGACGTCGAGGCGCGATGGACCCGCTGCTTGGTCTGTGGCGTCAGACTCGGGAACACGGCATTGCTTTTGTAGCCATTTCTGTCGCTACCCAACTTCAAAAATGGCGCTTTTCATTTTTGTGAATGAGACGCCATCACGACTCATCGAGGGAAGCCACTGACTGGCCAATCGGGGGCACATTTTCATATTTGCTCGAATTTCCTGGAACGCCGGCCGAACATCACCTGGTACCAGGAACTACGAACTAATAGGAAACCTGAAAACCGCGGCAAGTCGATCCGAGTAGGTAGAAAAAGAGGCTGTAGTAACAGGTAAAGTTCAAGTAAAGGTCAGAAGACATGGGCTTGTGTTCTGCATCCTGATTGGATGATTGTAAAATATCTGTTATCACCTCTGACTCTAGAAGGCATCTGATTGGTGGACTAACCGTCTTTCCTGGTCTCTGAAGCTCCTCCTCTTCCTTTCTTCCTCCCGTTGAGACCATGTGACCTGTGTCTTTATCTCCAATGTCAGAACAGTCAGTCATCTTTGAAGCCCCGCCTCCAACAGAATCTTTTGATCTTCCTCTCCTCCTTGTGTGTTTGTTAGCTGCCTTCTGATTGGTCTGATTGGCTGTTCCAGAACCCCGTGTTGTCTCCTCTGACTCCAGCAGGTACCTGATTGGTGGGCCAACCATCGTCCTCCTCGGCCTTTGAGGCTCCTCCTCCTTCTCCACACAGACTTGTTGCGCCTCCCTTTCTTCGTCGTCGTCCTCCACTCTGCTCCTCTTTGTCCCCCTCCTTCCATTCCCACTCCTGTTCAGGGTCCAGTAGTCGACCAACCAGCTGGGACGTGTTCTCGCACGGTTTATGTCTCTTGACCAATAAGGAGCCTCGGTGGGTGCTGTGAGGAGGAGCTTCCTGGGCCTTTGAGGCTCCTCCCCTTCCTTTCTTCCTCCCGTTGACACCATGTGATCCGTTACTTTATCTTCAGTATCAGAACAGTCAGTCATCTTTGAAGCCCTGCCCCCAGCCTCACTGAAATCAAAAACATTTTTTAGTCTTCGCCTGCGCTGTGTGGGTTTGTTTTCTGCATCGTGATTGGAGGTTCTGACACCACCTGTTTCCTCTGACTCCAGCAGGTACCTCATTGGTCGGCCAACCATCGTCCTCTTTGTCCTGTGAGGCTCCTCCTCTCCTTCCTCTCTTCCTCCTGTTGTGACCATGTGACCTGTGTCTTTAGCATTAGTCTCAGGCCTGTCAATCACCTCTGAAGCCCCGCCCCCAACAGCATCTTTTGATGTTCCTCTCCTTCTTGTGGGTTTGGTAGCTGCCTCCTGATTGGTCTGATTGGCTGTTCCAGAACCATGTGACACTTCCTCCGACTCCAGTAGGTACCTGATTGGTTGGCAGACTGTCCTCCTCTGCCTCTGAGGCTCCTCCCTCTCCTCTGCATCACCCTGCGCGTGATTGGTTTGTTCTTGCTGTTGGTCAGCAGCAGCTTGTGCGCAGCTAGAAGCCGGTCTGTGGACGGAAAGGTGGAGATCCAGAGACGCCTGGCTGGTGACGTTCAGACCACACACCTGGAGACAGGTAAAGTCGAAGGTCAAAGGTCAGAGAAACAAAGGTGATGTGACGTTCAAGTGAAGGACTGACCTGGCAGAGCTTCCACCATCTCTCTGCTCCTCCGTCTGTTGAGGACTCCACCGTGCTGCTGTCATCCAGCTCCTTCTGCTCCTTCCTCGGCCTCCCCATCTTTCTCCTCCGCACATCTCTGCTCGCTCTGCTGTGATTGGCTGCTGTTGGCCCATGTGACTGCTGCTCAGACTCCAGCAGGTATCTGACTGTCGGGCCAACCATCCTCCTCGGTCTCCGACCCTCCTCAGTCTTCATTATGACAGATTTGACTCCTCCCCTTTCTTTCATGGTCTCCTCCCCTCCTCTCTCCTCCTCCTCCTGCCCCTCGTTCTCCTTCCTCTCCTGGATCCTGGTTGTTTGTTCCTCTCCTCGCTTGCTGGTGTGGGACTCCTCATCCTTCTTCAGAAGCTTAATCTTTAGTCTCCTCCTCTTCCCGGCCGCATTTCCTGCGATGTGATTGGTCGATTTGTCAGCCAGTGATGACTTTTGTCTTTCACCACCATCAGGCCACCTCCCCCCCACCATCTTCTTCTTTTCTTTAAATGCCACATTCTCAGAGCAGAGTCTCTCCTCTGCAGGAGAAGAGTAAAGGAAGTTAATGTTCAAATACTGATTAATACAAAGAACCGATCACTAATCAATAACCCAGATACTGACTGATGCAGAGAGTCAATCTCCTGTGAGAGGAGGCTGAAGGATGAAAGGTTGGGAGGTCAAGAACACATGAGCAGATTAAAGGCTTCCTGCTCTGAGTGGACTCGATCTTCAAACATCTCATTTAACCTGACACTTACAAAACCTACCCTCAGGTACGTGCACCTCCTGCTCCTCTTCCTGCTCCTCCTCTTCGGCCAGCCCCGGGCTCAGGGGAGCGATGAGTCCAGGAGGAGCAGCCGAGACGTCCGCAGGAGTCGGGGGAGGCAGAACAGAGTGCTCGGAGAACAGAGGCACGCTGGGTAGCAGGGCGGGGCGGTCGGTGCCGCAGCGTGATGCCCGACTCCTGCAGAGCTGCAGCAGAGCGCCCCCTGCTGATTCATCCACCTGGAAGGCGCCACAGTGGCAGGAAACACCTGAGAGGGGAGAGGCGTACGTGTGAGCGCGCTCTGCTTCAAACAGTTAATGGGCGTGTCCAAATTCATGGGCTGCATCCTCCCGAGGACGCATTTGTAGAACGATTACATCACAGCGACGCGCCGAAGGCTGTCCAAATTCGTAGACTCCTCCGAATGTAGCCGACAAATGCGTCCTGCTTTTCCCCGAATTTGAAGGACGGGTCGGGTGTGTCCTTTGTGGCCCACCATATCCCAGAATTCATAGCGCAGCCCAGCCAAACTCCAGTTTCTGGCAATGGCGGCCGCTACTAAGTTTTAATATTACTGTTACTACTCTCTCTGGGTCACAAAATAAACTTTTAACATATTTTCAGGCGAGAATGTAGCTGTGTAAACTTTTAATATCTGCTCGGTTTATCAAGATATCGCATATTTGCAAAAGTGCTTCGATGTTTTCAGAGGCGTCTGCTACCCACCAGCTCGACAGCTCGCCGGGAGCTCGAGGGTTACTGAAGCCGCCGAGAACAGCAAACTCCCAGCACATCATTTTCAGATCACCTCGGTCTTTCGCTGCTCGGGTTAAACGTAATATATAAGTCACTTAGAGAACCTAAAATGTTATTGTTTGGCTTTTTTTCAGTGTTTTATTTGTTTATGAGTAAATCGGTTTGGCTGAGATTAACATTATTAGATTAGATTAGATAAAACTTTATTAATCCCCCGGGTGGGTTCCTCCTTGGTTTTCACACAGCTGAATAAACGTCAAACAGAAAACTGATTAAACAGATGGTCGAGAGTTTACTCCAGTGTCCTGTTATATTTTAGATAGCAAGGAGCAGACGGCCGAGTTTATTAAACTCCACCGAGACAGCGGTGACGCTAATCTGAAGGCTGGACCGTCCAATTTCACGGCCGTTTACTTCCGGCCTACCCGACCTTCTGAAGACCCGGCCCCCATAGACCGTGAAGGCCGGGTCCTCAGGAGGATGCAGCCCATGAATTTGGACACGACTAATAACTCAGAGAGCACCTGGCCATGAAGCGATCAAGGGTCTCAATGTCAGCACTGCAATGAATTCTGGGTAAATTTAGACATCTGTGAGGAAGAAAACAGTGTGTCTGCTCAGGTGTGTTTACTGGGGCAGAAGGTGTTTCTAATCAGCGGGTGTGGGACAGGAACAGGAAGTTCACCATCTTCTCAGCTGTGAAGTGGCTTCAGTACAAAGGCCGTGGACTGTGACTCTACCCGTGACTCCACGTCTGTGGCCGGGTGAGTGAGACGCCCACAGGCTCTAAACCCGAAGATGGCGCTCGGCGACGAGGCAAGCCCCCTTTTACCCACCATTCACAGAGACGAACCTTGAGTCCGTCCGCCGGCTCGAGCCCTCAGAGGAAACCACCCGGAGCGACTTCTGTGTGGACCGGCTCTGCATGGATCTGTGTGGACCGGCTCTGCATGGATCTGTGTGGACCGGCTCTGTGTGGACCGGCTCTGCGTGGCCTCTGGGTGCCACAGGGGACCTGGGCCAATGTCTAGCCTGTGGAATCAGGTTCTTCCTTCCTCAGGTCGAGCCCTTCGTCACACAGTTATTACAGCTGCACTATGGTGCATCGCTATAGCGACCAGCGTAACGGCTTGTGTGTTGGCAGGCTTCCTGTGTTTGAGTCCGTGTAACTATGTGTTTCACATGCAGCTGGTTTGTTTTCAGTGCTGCTTTACAGACACGTTGGACTGGATATGAGTTTGAAGCTCCGTGTTTCAGAGAGCACGGTGATAAATCACGTGTCCCTGAGTCTCACCTAAGTGTCTCCAGCTTAGCTGCTGAGTCAGCAGATCCACCTGGACGGCGGCGTCCCTCCTCTCGGCCGCCTCGCTCTGACAGCCCACCTCCTTCCTCCTCCTCTCCTCCCTCCTGTGTCCTTCAACGATCATCTGGAACACCTGCAGGGGGCGCCACAGAGGACAAACGTTAACATCATACAGGGCATCACACAGCTGGACGTCCAATCAGCCACAGGAGAAAGTTCAAACGAGCTTTGAGCCGACTGCACCACCGAGCATCTGTGGGTGGAGCCACTGTGACATGACCTGCGGCTGATGACATCAGAATATTTACATCAGCGTTTCTCTTCCTTCACAAATAAGTGTCCTGTCAAAGCGCCGGCTGTACCTGTGCAGGTAACAAGGAAGTGATGACACACCTGAGTCTGTGCTGGTTAAGCTGGAGGACACGAGCGGCCTTCCTGCCTCTGCTCAGTACTGTAACTGCAGCTGATTTAAGGTGGAATGACTTCACTCAGCTCAGACGGAAACACAGAAGTGTCCCCATGTCAGCTGAGGTCCTGCTAACACGGTGACATCACTGCAGAGACCGGAGCCGTCCACCAATGACAGCAGCCACAAGGTGGGCCCAAACCCACAGGGAGTCTTGGAGCTCCTGCAGGAGCAGCCTGTGGAGACCAATGACTGTAGAAAACATGGAGGACACGACAGCCCAAAAGTGAAGCCAAAACGTCTCTATCGCCCCCTGGTTTCTGGCTGCAGTATAGGTCATAATTAATTCTCCTCAGATAATTTTTTCCAAAGATTCTTTCTTTTGTCTCCAATGAGTCTCCTCTCCCATAAGTTTGATTCTAATTCCTACCACGGTGATGTTAAATTGGGGTGAAACATCATCATAGCAGCTTTGACTGGCAGCTGCAGTCACGGAGAAACTTGCGTATCTCTGTTCGGGAATAGCAGATAGAGCGTAGGCTCTGAGAGGAGGACCAGCGTTTACGCTACGAAGACACGACCGAGTGTTTTAACCTGACAGCCTGAGGTGTTCTTCAGTAAACTGGACTACCTGACAGAAGGACCCGAGGCCCCGCTGCACTTTTTTTTTTCTTTTCGGTAAGTTAAAAGTGTTTGTCAGCTAATCCGTAACTACCGTCCTTAGCTCGGTCCTGAGACCTAGCTAGCTAAGATGAGGACTCGGCTGTCAGGGTTCGTTTAGCTAATCTGTGCAGATGAATGAATTTACTAAAGAAATCCAGAGAAACGCTCCGGGCTGCTCAGTCACTAATTACTGTTACTGTACTTTTATTACAAGTAGCTATACATATATACATACATATACATATATACATATACATACATATACATATATACAGTGGGGCAAAAAAGTATTTAGTCAGCCACCGATTGTGCAAGTTCCCCCACCTAAAATGATGACAGAGGTCAGTAATTTGCACCAGAGGTACACTTCAACTGTGAGAGACAGAATGTGAAAAAAAAAAAATCCATGAATCCACATGGTAGGATTTGTAAAGAATTTATTCGTAAATCAGGGTGGAAAAAAAAAAAAAAATATATATATATATATATATATATATATATATATATATATATATATATATAAAAAAAAAACACCCAGCACGCCCCTGCGGGCGGTTTATCCTTCAAGCTCGGGTCCTCTACCAGAGGCCTGGGAGCTTGAGGGTCCTGCGCAGTATCTTAGCTGTTCCCAGGACTGCGCTCTTCTGGACAGAGATCTCCGATGTTGTTCCCGGGATCTGCTGGAGCCACTCGCCTAGCTTGGGAGTCACCGCACCTAGTGTTCCGATTACCACGGGGACCACCGTCACCTTCACCCTCCACATCCTCTTGAGCTCTTCTCTGAGCCCTTGGTATTTCTCCAGCTTCTCGTGTTCCTTCTTCCTGATATTGCTGTCATTCGGAACCGCTACATCGATCACAATATATATATATATATATATATATATATATATATATATATATATATATATATATATATATAACTTCTGTCAGTGCTGTGCTTTTGGAAACCGAATTTCCCAGAGGAACCCACCCGAGGGATTAATAAAGTTTTATCTTATCTTATGGATGAGAATGGGGTCTTATTAAAACATGACACGTTTTGTGAGAAATTTGATGTAAGATGTACTGCTAAGAGATATAAATCCCTGATGAAAGCCATCCCAGTCTCTTTGAGATCAATGATAAAAGAAGATATTGTGCACTCTAAGATTTCTCCTGGACTGAGGCAGCTCTGCATAGCTGGAGTTGAATTTGGTGACAGCAGGTTTACAAACAAGGTGATCAGGAATATTTTGATAAGTGAAATTTGCCCGAATCCGGTTAAAAGAAATTATATCCTGAAAGCATTTGAGACCATGGCGGTTATGGCGATAAGAAAAAAGTATATTTCACTTCCTGGTCAAAGGAGCTTGCAAAGAAAATGCTCAACCCAGGATATTACATATTCGGATTAATGATGGCGCCTTGTATGTTATACTGTTGTTTGTAAATAAAGTTCTTTAAAAATAAATTTGCACAATGGGAGGAAGCGCTGTCGCGTCGTCCATGCTTTCTACAGTCATTGGTGGAGACGCAGCTGTTTAAACCTGACGATCTTCATATAAAGAAAAGTAAAGGCGCTTTTCTCAGATCAGAAAGAAGGAGAGCAGGACTCTAACGATGGCTTCAGTTTAGAAACAACGTTTACAGTTTAAATACGTCAGAGCACAACTTTATTGTTCAAGCTGTGGATAACCTCCTCACCGACCCGCCCTCCACCTCTGGACCCCCAGGCTGCGCCCTCAGCTCTCCTCTGAACTCATGTAACTGTGTTTGGTTTCGTTGTGACCTCGAGACTAGATTTGCTCACAGCCTCACGCGATCAACCTCCAACCTTACACGCTGAAGACGTCACTCTTTTACTCTCGCAAATAAACAATAGAAAACAAACTTCAGTCTGTTTGTTTGGCCTGATTTTACTTCTGAGCAGACTTCCGGTAATCTAATTACTTTGGTAGCTGCTGCTCCTGTTTGTTCGAATAAAGATTCATTCAAAAAAACAAACCTTAATTCTCAGTGACGTCACAGCGCCTCGTCTCCTCCGTGAAGCCGCCGTTAGCCGTTACTCAGACCCGTTAGCTGGCGGCTGTGCATCGGCGCTGTGAGCTCCGCGGGCCGCTCTAGGCCTCATGCTGCGGGTCTTTAAAGCGGCTGGAAGCGGAGAAATGAGCGGGACCGAGCAGCTCGCTTTTGGCGCCGCTGCTAATTCTTCTTCTTCTTCGCCGCTGTGCCGCGCTCTGCCGCCCCCGAAGGCCGCAGCAGGAACTGCACCCTCACATGACGCCTGCGCACTAGGACAAACAAACACCGACTTCTTCTTCGTGCTCTTTAATTATGGGAATTCCGACTCTTTTTAGAGAACCGACTCTTTCGGCTCGACTCACTAAAAAAAGACCCGGACTTTCGGATCCCAAGCGGTTCTTCAGGTTGTTTGGTTGCATTAATTAATTTATTATCAATAGCAATATAAAATTATGCACAAAATTAACTACTAATGTAAAAAAAAAAGTGGTTTTATTTATATATGTTTATTAGGTGGTGTTGGAGAGGCGGATCAGAATCAGAATCAGAATCAGAATGGGTTTATTGCCAGATGTTGAGGTTTACAACATTAGGAAATTGCTGCGGTGCTTCAGTGCAGACAATAAGAATTAAAGTGCTATGTAGAAAGAAAGATATGTGCATGCGATATACATGAGATATATACATGAGAATAAGAATTATGAGTGCTACGTAGAAAGATATATACATGAGTGCAGGTGGTGATCAGTGCCAAACATGAAATGATGCAGTGACACAGCGTAGGGTCATGTGTTAGTGGCGGGGACAGTCATGTGGTTATTGTTCATGTGTCCAACAGCAGAGGGGAAGAAACTGTTCTTGTGGCGAGAGGTTCTGGTGCGAATGGACTGGAGCCTCCTGCCTGAGGGGAGCAGGTCAAACAGACTGTGTCCAGGGTGAGATGGGTCAGCTGAGATCCGGGCTGCACGCCGCAGTGTCCTGGAGGTGTACAGGTCCTGCAGAGATGGGAGTCTGCAGCCAATCACCTTCTCAGCAGAGCGCACAACACGCTGCAGTCTCTGTTTGTCCCTGATAGTGGCTCCAGCGTACCACACGGTGATGGAGGAGGTGAGGATGGACTCGATGATTGCAGTGTAGAATTGCATCATCGTCCGTGTTGGCAGGTTGAATTTCTTCAGCTGCCTCAGGAAGTACATCCTCTGCTGGGCTTTCTTAATGACGGAGGTGATGGTGGGCTCCCACTTCAGGTCCTGGGTGATGGTGGTACCCAGGAAGCGGAATGAGTCCACAGAGGTGATGGGGGTGTCAGTCAGGATGATGGGGGGGAGTGGGGCTGTGTGCTTCCTGAAGTCCACAATAATCTCCACTGTCTTCTGGGCATTCAGCACCAGGTTGTTGTGGCTGCACCAAGACACCAGACGTTCAACCTCCCTCCTGTAGGCAGACTCGTCCCCGTCCGAGATGAGCCCAATGACGGTGGTGTCATCTGCGAACTTGATTAGCTTGACAGACTGGTGGGTGGAGGTGCAGCAGTTGGTGTACAGGGAGAAGAGCAGAGGAGAAAGAACACAGCCCTGAGGGGAGCCGGTGCTGATGGTCCGGGAGTCCGAGACATTCTTTCCCAGCCTCACGTGCTGCTTCCTGTCCGTCAGGAAGTCAGTGATCCACCGGCAGATGGGATCAGGCACATTCATCTGGGAAAGCTTGCCTCGGAGATGGTCTGGAAGGATGGTGTTGAAGGCAGAGCTGAAGTCCACAAACAGGATCCTGGCGTAGGTTCCTGGGGAGTCCAGATGCTGCAGGATGAAGTGTAGGGCCATGTTGATGGCGTCGTCTACAGACCTGTTGGCTCTATATGCAAACTGCAGGGGGTCCAGGAGGGGGGCCGTGAGGGTCTTGAGATGGGAGAGAACTAGGCGCTCAAATGACTTCATGACCACAGATGTCAGAGCCACGGGTCTGTAGTCATTTAGTCCAGTGATCCTAGGTTTCTTGGGGACAGGGATTATGGTAGAGGACTTGAAGCAGGCAGGCACATGACATGCCTGCAGTGAGGAGTTGAAGATGCCAGAAAACACTGGGGCCAGCTCGTTTGCACAGTGTCTGAGGGTGGCAGGAGACACACCGTCTGGGCCAGGAGCTTTCTGAGCATTCAGACTCCTAAACTGCTTCCTCACATCTGCTTCATGAATATGAAGAGTTGTGGTCGGAGGAGGTGGTGTGAAATCCTCTTTTGTGTGGGGTGAGGGGGCGGGTGTTGCAGGTGAACAGTTTGAAGGTGGTGATGGCTCTATGGAGGGGGGAGAGGTGGGGGAATGAGTGTCCAAAGTGCCTCTATTGTTGGGGTCGTTGGAGGTGTGAAGGCTGCCTGATGGCTCGTCAAAACGGCAGTAGAAGTCGTTAAGGGTGTTGGCTAAGAGCAAGTCATCAGTGGAGTGGGGGGTTTTAGGCTTGTAGTTTGTAATATTCCTAAAACCTTTCCACACAGAGGCCGAGTCATTCTCTGAGATCTGCTGCTGCATCTTCTCAGAGTGCTGATGTTTGGCAATGTCCACTTCTTTAGTGAACCTGTACTTGGCCTCTCTGTAGCAGTCCCTGTCTCCGCTTCTGAACGCCTTACTCTTTTCCAGCCACAGCTTTTTGAGTTTAGGAGTAAACCAGGGTTTGTCATTGTTATAACTCACCCTGGTGCGTGATGGCACAATGCTGTCCTCACAGAAGTGGATATAGGAGGTGACAGTGTCCGTAAACTCGTCCAAGCTGTTAGAAGCAGCCTTCATTGTGTCCCAGTCTGTGGTCTCCAAACACGTGCGAAGCTCCTCCACAGCCTCGTTGCTCCACAGTTTTTTGGTCCTCACGACAGGTTTGGAGAGCTTCAGCCTCTGTCTGTACGCGGGGATTAGGTGGATCATGACGTGGTCAGAAAGTCCGAGTGAAGCGCGCGGCACCGCGCGATAGGCCCCGCTGATCGTGCTGTAGCAGTGGTCCAATGTCCTCTCCTCTCTGGTCGGGCATTTGCTGGATGCTGTCCAAGATAAAGACAATGTTGGATAACACCTCCCACCCACTCCATGACATGCTGGTCAGTCACAGGAGCTCGTTCAGTGAGAGACTGAGATTACCGAAAAGCACCACTGAATGACACAGGAAATCTTTCCTGCCTGTGGCCATCTCCCTGTACAACGCATCCACTTAACACACTGTTTGCTGCTATAACTACACATGTTTCTTTTTAAGCTATTTATTTATGAGTGACTTATGTATGTATGTATGTATATATATGTATATATTGTACTATTCTTAGTTAGCGTATTGTCTGTCTTGTCTTAATGTTGGTTTATAATGGAGCACTGTAACAAAAAATAATTTCCCCCAGGGATCAATAAAGTATTCTGATTCTGATTCTGATTATTATATAAATAGTCTTTTATTTATTCACAAAATGTAAAAAAAAAATTATAAAATCCAAAAAGCAACTATGTACAATTCAACTTTTAACTATTTAAAGTTTCAGATTTTTCCTTTTAAACAAATTTAAAGGAAACAACACAAGATACTGCAAACCACAACACAATAAAATATTGATTAAAATATGCAAAACACAAAGAAAAAAAATGAAAGCCCAGGTCTTTAATTAAGGGAAAAGTTGGCATTTAGAAATATTAATATCACACTCAACTGACTGTGTTTTATTTTTCCATTGCACTGATGGGTGGACAGTTCTCAGGTGCCTGTGCAGGTTGTTTGTGGAGCCGGCTCTATATGATAGTCTTTTCTTGCAGACTCTACACTCTGCCTTTTAGTGTCAATAAAATTTAAATGGTTCCAGATTTTGCTTCTTTTCTTGATGTCACTCATTTTCTTTAACATACCTTTCCAATGTAACGATGTTGTGTCTTGTTGTTGCTCCCAGCTCTCTTTCTGTCTCTCTCCCTCCTGCTCTTTTCGTGTGCTACTGCTGTTGCCAAACGCAAGGCTCTGTTTGCACCCCTCCAGTCTCTGCTCTGCGCAAAAAAACACGGCTCCCAATAGAGAGTGAAAATGTGACGTCATTCCGGGGTAAAACCACAAAGGATTCTGGGAACAAGTGGCAAGCAGTACTAGCCCACGCAGGCTTTCCCATGAAAACAGTCACACAGCGATAAAAAGAAACACAAATAATGGCAAGAAGCTGTTGTATTATGGGGCGATCGTGGCGATCGTGGCTCAAGAGTTGGGAGTTCGCCTTGTAATCAGAAGGTTGCCGGTTCGAGCCCCGGCTTGGACAGTCTCGGTCGTTGTGTCCTTGGGCAAGACACTTCACCCGTTGCCTACTGGTGGTGGTCAGAGGGCCCGGTGGCGCCAGTGTCCGGCAGCCTCGCCTCTGTCAGTGCGCCCCAGGGTGGCTGTGGCTACAATGTAGCTTGCCATCACCAGTGTGTGAATGTGTGTGTGAATGGGTGGATGACAGGTTGTGTAAAGTGCTTTGGGGTCCTTAGGGACTAGAAAAGCGCTATACAAATACAGGCCATTTACCATTTACCATTAACTGCAATAGCCGGTCGCATGACAGCCACAGGAAGCCGACGGGTAAAGAAATCGGTTGTAATCGGATTACATCGTTGAAGAGAAATTGTTCAAGCCATGTTTCATGGCTTGAACATGAACATGACGGATGGCCTGGATTGCAGACCAAATATAATGTCCCAGAACACTCCAGCTCACATGTTAGTCTGCTCCAAGTATTTCCACAAAGGTCAGTTTTCTGTTGTAGTTATTACGTAATTTATCATTTATCATAACATAATTGTTGATTTAGGTTACAAATAAGTCTTATGTTGATTTGAATTGAATTTGCTGCGCTATGCTGCTTTGTTCACTGTGGCTTTGCGTGCTAATGTTTGTTGTGTTTTGTAGGCAAACCAGCCAACAAAATACAAGAATGTGATCCAGACTGGGCCCCTCTATCAACCTGGGTCATACAGAGTTTAAAGCTGCTACCACAGTGAGATTTGATTGGTTAAGAGAGAGAGCGCTATCAAAACAGCCACGAAGCGTCCCGCATATATGTGCCCAAGTGTTGTATTGAAGCAATCAAGTGATGAATAACTGTTTTCCAGTATGTTGTTTTGCAATGTTGTTTTGTTTTGTTTTTTTCATTGTTGATTTGTTTTTCACCGAAGCAGCTAATAAAGCATAATGAAATACAATTTTGCCTCTTTCTTGTAAGATTCTATAATAGAATGAAACAATAATGCCAGTTATAAATAAAGACAATAAATTGAATGAATTACGAAACACTCATTTTATTTCTATTACATCTGAAAATGTTGTGTAATATTACAACCTGAAACAACAAATAGACGCGTTGTCCTGTAACAACAGCTGTGAGATGGAATAGTCCAAATCACCAAAGTAAACTGGACCTGGGCTTGTTGCAGGGATCTGAAGTTACTAAACATTTTGTGAGTGTATGCACTCACACTTAGGACCATATAATAGTAAATATGTGCGTGATGAAAGTTGGGCAGCATGCTAACGTCCTTACTCCACTCTGTATGCTCGTGTGAGTCTCACCTTTTCACTCCTTTGATTTTTTCCTCATACTCTTTTTTTGCCTTTGCGTCACGTGACTGACAAGGGCGATCGTGGCTCAAGAGTTGGGAGTTCGCCTTGTAATCGGAAGGTTGCCGGTTCGAGCCCCGGCTTGGACAGTCTCGGTCGTTGTGTCCTTGGGCAAGACACTTAACCCGTTGCCTACTGGTGGTGGTCAGAGGGCCCGGTGGCGCCAGTGTCCGGCAGCCTCGCCTCTGTCAGTGCGCCCCAGGGTGGCTGTGGCTACAATGTAGCTGCCATCACCAGTGTGTGAATGTGTGTGTGAATGGGTGGATGACTGGATGTGTAAAGCGCTTTGGGGTCCTTAGGGACTAGTAAAGCGCTATATAAATACAGGCCATTTACGTCTGTCTTTGTACAGACCTGCCGTGTTCTCCGTCGTTTTGTACAGAACTGTTTTTGGGGCAAATAAAATGCAAGTAGGGATTAAAACCGCAGAATTAATGATTACCGGTGCTGGAAATACTAGCGCTTGATGCAGTGTTTTGATTTTGTTGCCACGGGTACCCACAAAGCAATGTGCGAAAGTCACGTGGTCCGTCAATCTCTATAAGGATCCGGCTCACATCATTCACTTCAAAGTGTCGGCTCTAAGAGCCATTTCGTTTGCGACCGACCCATCACCAGTACAGTGGAACCCCGGCTTATGAAGACCGCATTTAATGAAAAATTCAAGTTACAAAGGCACTTAATGGCAATATTTTGCCTGTAGTACGACAAAATGCCCGTGTAACAAAATCCGTTTGTGAAATGCGTTCCACTGTTCCACGTGAAAGATGTCTCTGAGTGAGCACTCAGAGACGGACTGTGTTTCAGGTTGTGAAATCCACGAAACTCGAAGCTAAAGTCCTCAGAGAGACATTTGAAAGCAGCAGCATGGAGGCTGCTGGGCCAAGGCTCTCCACAGTCTTTCAGTTCATTGGTGGGTTCGTTTCAGCTTTTGCACCGTTTCCTGTCAGCGTCAGTCGTTTCAAACATCGCCGTGTTTGTCAGGGCGTTTCCTCACAGCGGCCCCTATGAGGCTGCTGTTCCTGAAAACACCTTCAAATGTTTTGTATTTGCTTTGTTTAAGTTCTGCCAGAGGTTTCTTCCTGTTAAAAGGGAGTTTTTCCTTCCCACTGTCGCAAAAGTGCTGCTCATAGGGGGTCATTTGATTGTTGGGTTTTTCTCTGTATGTATCATTGTAGGGTCTACATTACAGTATAAAGCACCTTGAGGTGACCGTTGTTGTGATTTAGTCCTGTATAAATAAAACTGAAACTGAAAATAGAAATTATTTCTTTTCAGATTGTCACAATCAGCAGGGCTGACTGTGTGTAGAGTGAAGGGTGGACCCAAATGCAGACGGAAACAAAATGTGAAACATGACTTGAATAACAGAAAACGAGCCATTTATTGAGGCTGGCAAAATAACTGTAAACAAAAGGCAAAATGCAAGGCTAACAATAAACTAAACTGGGTGAGCTAAATTAACTTAAAAACCTACAACAGGAACATGGACTTGACATGAGGAAACTTGACGCAACTTCTTGGCTTGCAAACAAAGCAGACGATCTGACAATGACACATTGAAAACACAGGACTTAAATACACAGGAGGTGATTAGGGGAAGTGGGAACACATGGAGGAACAGCTGACTGACATGAACCTAATGACAGGACAGGGGAAGTGAAACTAAATACAATGAACAAAGAACACACGACTCCTTCAAAATAAAACAGGAAACACTGAAACTAGACATGACAACACAAGCTTAACAGACCTAACACGTGATGAACGATACAAGAACTCAAAAATAGAAACCAAGGAAACAATAAATAATAACTGCCTTTCCTTAACTAAAGCTAAATAGGAATGACACAAACTAATCACATATCTAAAATGAGACAAATACAAAATGAACTCAGAGCGCTGGGTCAGAGACCCAGCCTGTGACACAGATATTTTAATTTGTAAGTTGTTTTTTTTCTTTCAGCAGCTCAAATGTTTGCTTTCGCTCAGGTTTAGTGGCTGACCTCGCTGCACCTGAAAAGTAAGCAGGTCAGTGACACGTGTGCAAACCTCACTAACCCACATACAGCCCACTTCCACCTCCATTGGGCTGAACCAGTGAGGCCGCCCTTCGTGTTAGTGTGGATCACAGTTAATGTGAGCGCTGGTGGGGGGGGTAATCTGTGAGGAAAACTAAAAGCTGTGCGATACAGTCAAAACTCACACATCGATGTCATCACATGCATTTTCCAAAGATGTTCAGCGGGCCACACTGGTGTCTTTACGAGGTCCATTCTTTTCTTTGTGTTTTGCATTTCCCTGATGTAGACAGATGTGAGAGAGGTTGATGGTGAGCGGATGTCTTCTTCCTGTGTCGCACTAACACAGGAAGCATGAAAGAAGAAGCCAAACCTCTGACATTAGTCAGTCTGAGCAGCGCCTCACAACTGGCAGAGCAGCAGCCCTGAAGCCCGTCTGACAGGCACCGGCGAGTGGAAGCGCTCCTATCTCTGTCATCGCTCCGAGCTGAAAGGTGAGTGTGTCTGCCGTTTCTACCTGAAGCTCCTCGTCAGCTTCAGGGTCGCCTGGGAGATTCTGGCTTGGCCGTTAAGGGCGAGCGCCACAGAAGGTTTCCTTCCTGCGAGCCTGACGTCTGCTCTCGCTGGTGTCGATTAAAAGCAGCTGGAGGCCATCTTTGTAAACCTGCTGAGAACATCTGCAGGGTTTGCTCCTTCTTTCACACTTCATCATCAGCCAGCTGTGTGTGATCGCTTTGTCTTTAATCTGAGATCAGGTTCAAACCACTTTGAGCTGCAGTGGCAGGAAACAGCTGAGGGCGGGGCATGCTGACATTCCCGACTCCTGATTGGTGTCGGGGGTGTCCCCAGGCGTTTCCACTTCCCTCACATCTCTCCTGTGTATCTAAGTCCTCCGTGTTTCCTCTATTCTTTGTCGGGTCGTCTGTTTACGTCACGTCAGGTCACAGAGTTTACTTACAACTGTTCATGTTTGGGTTAATCCGCGTCTACGTTTTGCATGTGCCTGTTCATTTTCATGTCTCCTGCCAGAGTTTTCATAGATTGTTTAGTTTTCTTACTTTAGGTTTTAGTTCAGTTCCATCGCTTGTTTCGCCTTGCTTTGTTTTTGTTTTCTGGGATTCAGCCCAATAACTTGACTCGTTTCGTTACTCCTCTTCTCGTGTTCTCCCGTCTCCTTGGATCTGCTCCGGAAACACATGTGCAATTCCCGCCGTGACAGTCATGTGGAGAATTCAGACAGCGCTGATGAGGGCAGATACTTCCAGGTCACGCCTCCTTCCTGAACTAAACCCCGCCTCTTTCTGTGCCTCTGTCATAGTCGTCCATGTGTTTGTGGTGCACTGATTTATTACTGGAGATGTTTGCTAACACTGACTGTGTTTCACGTCGGCGCTCTCACAGTGTAAAGCTGGATCTGCGTCATCGCTTTACACCCGCGTGCGCTCATTACCCATGATGCATCAGAGTCTGATCACAGTGTTTTCTGATGCTAGCAGGAAGCCGAGATGACGGAGCCGGACCTCGTCAACATCCTGGAAGACATAACAGATGAGGAATTCAAGACCTTCAAGTGGAACCTGAAGAACGAGCGGTTTAGAGACATCGAGCCCATCAAAGTGAACCGGCTGTCGACGGCGGAGCGGTGCGACGCCGTGGATCTGATGGTGCAGAAGTATGACATGGACGGAGCCGTGCAGGTGATGGAGAGCATCTTTAAGAAGATCAACAGGAACGACCTGGTGAAGAAGCTGCGAAAGGTCATGGGTCAACCTGCAGGTCAGTGAGGCTGTGGGCAGGCGTGCACTTCCTTTAACCTGTTTGAGCGTTTGACATTCAGGTGACATCATCAGGGTCAGAGCAGCGTCACGCTGTGACAGGACGTGCAAACAGGAAGTGTGTGCAGAGTGTCTCTCTCCCTTTTAAGGTGCATTCAGAGCAAACAGCTGATGGAAGGAGCCGCCCGAGTCGGAGCTGCTGGATTGGATGTTCTCAGGAACTCTGAGGCTCCCGTGGTCGGAGGTCTTCGGCTTCACGCCGAGGCTCCCGTGGTCGGAGGTCTTCGGCCTCACTCTGACCTCGGCATTAATCCGTCCTCCTCTCTCTCACAGGTCTTCCAGGTCCCGATCTGCCAAAGACCGCCGCCGACTCCTCGGCAGAGGAGAAGTTGGCGGCCGTTCGCTCTCAGTTTATCGACAGAGTGTCCGAACCCGTCCTGAGGAAGCTGCTGGATAAACTCCTGGAGCGCCGCGTCATCATCGATGATGAAATGGATTTAGGCGGAGTGAGGAGCAGGGCGGATAAAGCCCGACAGGTGATCGACGTGGTGCGCAGAAAAGGATCCCAGGGCAGCTCGGCTCTGATCGCCGCTCTCTGCGAGGTGGATCCGTGCCTTTCACGGGAGCTGCAGCTGATGTGACGCACTGCCAGATGTTCAGCACTCACAGGAGAGCAAATTAGGAATCATCTGTAACACCCAGAAGCAGCTGATACAGTTCAATGTTTAATCCTCCAATCCACTTACAGAAACACGAGCGCGAGGCTCATCTATTTGGTTTGGTTTTCACATCAAAGATTTTCACAGAGACGATTTTCTATGCGTCTTTATACAAACAAAGATGTTCAAACAGCAGAACATGTCAGAGTTTCAGCAGGTTTCAGGACTAAAGTGTCCCAGAAACAAGGCTTTGAGTCAAACCTGAACAGTCGGCTCTGTGAAAACCTTCAGGATGGATGGAAACCAAGATCTCTGACTTCCAGTCTGAGAACAAAACAATCAGGAAAATGACTTTATTTGTAGAATTTTCATCGGACACTGATGTTAACGAGAAGTTTATTAGATTTTATGGAAACATTTTAGAGCTGATTAGAATAAAAGTCCAACAGATTAATGAGGATTTTGGCTGTTTTCATGTTGTTGAAGTCAAACGTGTCAGAGAGCAGAGGGTCAGAGTTTCATGTTTCTTTCTGTAACTCTGATCAACGTGAAAATAAAAGATGAGTTTCCTGTCACTGTGTCTGGTGGTTTGGCTTTGTAACACACCTGTTCAGCTCCAATAAATGTTTGAGTTTTAAAAGAAGAAGCAGCAGGAAGACAACAAAAGAAGACTCTCAGAACTATCTACACTGATGAACTCTGTCTGAGTACCAGAGGTAAAACTCCAGTAAAGACCTGAGAGATGATCTGGACCTTCTGTCACGGCTGCCGATGGCAAGCCGTGTGGAGTTGGAAGAAGGACCCAAGATGCAGGCAGTGGATGAGATACCGGTGGTTTTATTTACAGAGGTGTAGTGGCAAACAAACAGTGGGGCATAACAAATAACTAAAGACACCTAAACTGGAAGGACTAAAAATAACAGACCTGGGAGCATACGACAACGGGATGAGAAGCAGAGAGACGCAGACGAGGAACAGGACACCGTGGAACACAGGGTAACAGACTGACACGGAGTTACACAGACGAACCGGCAACAGGCAGGAGAACACACAGGGCTTAAAGACACACACCAGTAATCAGGGGATGAGAGACAGGAGGGCAACACAGCTGGGAGGAATCTGGGCTGACGGGACAGGGGAAACGTAAACTGATCACACTCACATACGACACGGACCTTCACAATAAAACAGGAAACTCAGACACATGGAACCAGACAAGACATTGAACTAAACAGACAGATTCACAAACAGATGGGGTGACACCATAGACAGAGAGATACAGACGCAGACTCAGAGAGTCACCTTTCTCACTCACTATGTATTAACAGACCTCTCTGCATTGAATCATATCTGTTATTAACCTCTGTCTCTCTTCCACAGCATGTCTTTATCCTGTCTTCCTTCTCTCACCCCAACCGGTCACAGCAGATGGCCCCGCCCCTCCCTGAGCCTGGTTCTGCCGGAGGTTTCTTCCTGTTAAAAGGGAGTTTTTCCTTCCCACTGTTGCCAAAGTGCTTGCTCATAGGGGGTCATATGATTGTTGGGTTTTTCTCTGTATCTATGAAGCGCCTTGAGGCGACTTATGTTGTGATTTGGCGCTATATAAATAAAATTTAATTGAATTGAATAGAGAGGGTGGCTGGTGATGTCACAGTGAGTGGAGTTAGAGAGGAGGGACACAGGGTGAACAGGTATAAGAGTGAGGTGAAGAGGAGATTCAGAGTAACTGAACATGAAACACAGGGGAGCGCACCTCCTCATTCAGGTGATTCATCTGCAGTAGAACAGCATCACTAGCTCTCACAGGTTACTCCAGCCCTAGAGGAGCCCAAGTCACTGGATCAAATGCAAAAGTTTGAACATTCAAGTAAAGTGAAAGCAGCAACGTAAGGTTCACTATCGGTATGCACAGTGAACCAGTCAGCCAACCTCATGATAAAAAAAGAAAACACTGATGGAAGTGGGTGTGGCTTAAATGAGCAGGCCCAGGTCCATCTGAGGATTATGGCAGAGGTTGGAGGGTCACTGCCAGATGGCTGTGCTGGAGGTAAGGACAATATTTGTGGTGCAAGAAAAGAACTGACATGGAGAAAGCAAAGATATGATCTGCAGAACTTCATACATGTTTATTGCAAACCAGTATGTACAGATAATATCGTGAAACTGACTAATTATAGACATGAACTGTTTGGAGGTTGATTTTTAAATATGCAAATGAGGCTTCATCTCGTTTAAGAAATACTCATTGGCATAACGTGGATTTTATCTGCTTTCATCCCTGCGCTGTAAGAGAAAACGTGTTGTGGAAGCAAATCTCCAAACTGAGCGTCTCACCTAACAATGACTTCTGGAAGACGTGCCCATCACATGACTGCACCTGAACACATGCTACAGGTTGTTTGGACCTGATCTTTGATCGGTCTGATTCTTGCTCTCTCAGTCAATATAAATATTTATTAATGCAAAGTTTATATTATTATTATTATTATTTATTTATTTATTTTACAAATATAGAGCCTGACCACATTAAAAACTAAATCCATGACCCAGAATCATTTGGAGCCTCTTCCCGGCTCACGCTAATCCAAAAAATAAATGCTCATGCTGAGCCACAGTCATGTCTCTTATATCTAAAGTCACAAAATACCCTTTATATGTTAACATGAATAGATTTACTCTCCCTTTGTATTCTGTCTGGTGGTTTTTGGGGGGATCTTGGGGCCGTAGACCCAGAGAGTGATGTTCAGACCAACATCGCTCCATCACTGTGAGACTGGAGCAAACAGAAATTTCAGGAAGCCAGTGTGGTGATGAGCTCGTTATCTGACACATGGGTGGTGTTTCATCTCAACATCAGAGACTATGACTTTACTCTTGTACCAGAAAACGAGAAAAAGCAGAACAGGTCCCCTTTGATTGTGACGTCACACTGCGTCGCTGTCCTGACACCATTGGCGCCCTCTGCAGGCTGCAGCGCTCAAAACTACACCTGATTGTGCTGCTAGAGAGAAAATGAGACCATCACCACCAAAGAAAATTATTTTCTGTCTGTCTACGACACTGTCCGAAAGACGAAGAGACGGATTTTAGAGCTTTTCCTAGTTTAGAGACAAAAAGTCAGTGAGATTCAGTGTGAGTCTGATCGTTATAGCAGGGCCACAAACATGCTGACATAAATGCCGAGTGACAGAAAACATCCAGAGGCTTGTCCTGTTAAATCCACCGTCGCCAGCTTCAGCACAGAGCGGCGGCTTGTGTTTGATAAGAGGCCGAAATGAGGATGAGAGGCGAGCAGGCGCCATATTTATCTCTATCTGCTGTCGGGACAAAAGCCTCAGCTTCGGAGGATCTCTATTAGCACTGCTACGTGTTGGAAGAAGGTTGGCTAGCTACACCAGGTCTCCTGCAGCTCCTCTTGTTCTCGGTAAAATTCTTCTCTGTGGACAAAGGAGCTTGCAAAGAAAAGCGTCTGGACTTCTTTAAGTTGCTTGAAGACGTTTTTTTCTCTGTGGAGTAAATTTATCAAAACAAAACCACTGCAAACTTTGTCTTGCTCTCTAACTGCCTTTGTGCTTCACGTTCTCCATGTGCTTGATGATGCTGAGCTAGCCCGCTAACAGGTTAGCAGCTTCATAGGTGAAAACTGAGAAGGGCAAAAAACTATCAGGCTAATGGCTGAGTGGCTGGTTGCTAGCAGGCTAACAGGTTAGCGGGCCGATGGGCTCGCCGCTGTCATCAGGACATGATGCCAAACACGGGGTTGTGTCGACAGATGCTCGGCCCGATCTCGTCGTAGTCCTTCTTCGAGTGACACACCTGGAAAAACTCCGGCTGCAAACACAACACACAGTGTCAACAAAGGTTCCTGGTCTCTCCAGACAGGCCATCAGTTATAAACTGAATGCATATTTTATTCACTAAGACCTGAAACCATAAACTCGTCAGGAAAGAGTTTACTGAGCAGGCTCATTTCCTCCAGCCACATGTTGTTTAGGGAAATGCTTTGTGTGAAAGTAGAAGAACACAAAACTTTTGGTTACCGTGGACGCCAACATAGAGCCTCCGAACCAGACGGCGTAACGCTGCATGTGATGTGAGACGACCTGAACCTCCATCGGCTTCGGCTGCCAACACACAAAAACACGTCATCTGCATATAAATGATTCACATCACAAAGAAACTGGGAACAAACCAGTGATCCAGTTAAATGCCATCCAGGTAAAGGCTGTAACATTAAAGCTTAACTCTGCTCTGTGCTGTTATCAGCTGCACCAGGATCTGGTGACTATTAATCACAGGTGGCAAAACTACAAACAAGTACAAGTACAGAACCTACTGTTAAAAAATACTCCTGTAAGTTCAAGTACTGATTCAAATTCTTTACTCAAATAAAAGTGAAAAGTAACGGCTCTGAAACGTACTCAGAGGAAGAAAGTTCCTTGAAGAACATTTCTACCACATTTTTTATTAATGTAATAATTTTAACCTGAATTTTAATTCTAATAAATGTACTCAGCTTGAGTCAGGTAAGTAGAAGATGAGCAGGAGGGAAAATAAAAATATATTTATTTTTTCTGTTGCCTCCGTTGTAGAGGGAAGGACTTTGTTTCTAACCAGGAACACAAGCACAGTCAGAGGGTGAAGTGGATTCAGCAGGTGGGGAACCTAAAGTCAGCTGTCATGGCTCAGTGTGGGGAAAAGAACCAAACTCACAATCATTTCTACTGAGAGCTCCAGTAGATGTTCTTAGTGTGCAGGCTGTGATCAGCTGATCTGCTGCTCTCTGTGGATGTACACACCTGGATTCAACCAGATGTGAGCAGATGTTTCCTGAGTTGTCCTGGTTGATTTCATCCTCTACACTGACAGTTTATGCTATCTTTATATAAGACAGTCACTGTGCAGCAGTCACACGCTGGTCTTTACTTTAAAGCCATCACAGTACAAACTCACCTGTTTATGCTGCACTAACCTGCAGCCTTTAAATAACACAGTTAGTCTGCCTCAGCAGGTTTAACAACATGAGGACTTCTATGTGAGCTTTAAATGAGCACCCTTCCCTTTAACTCTAAGCTCTCTTCTTCCTCTCCTGTCCTTCTTTCTTATCTTTCTCCATCTCTGAATGAACTTAGCTCTCTGTCTTTTCTCTCCCAGTGAAACAAGCAGCTGGACCTTTAGCACACTGTGAGATAAACTGCACACAGACAGTTTGTGTGTTTGCTGATGTTTGTTAGCTGCATTTTAAATTACCTGACAGTACAAAAGTTTTGCTCGCTCCTCTTCAGTAGGGCTAGCTAAATGCTAAACATACGGAAACCTGCACTCC
>NC_140604.1:36274604-36332104 GCF_057381915.1 Diplotaxodon limnothrissa | reverse complement strand
TGACAGAGGAACAGACATGTGGAGCAGTTCCTCCCTAACCTGACCGTCTGCATTGCTCACAGGGAGAGCCTGCAGTGCATCAGTGTGTAATGCACAGTAATCTCACACATTTATTAACTGTGAAAGTCTGCAGCAGTACATAACCAGGATCGCCTCCTGTTGGCACATTTACACATGTGGGTAACGAAGCGCTGACATGCTGCATGATGGGAAATCAGTCATCAAAGCAGCCTTCAGCTGACTGTTGGTGTATACATGAAACTGAGCTGAGTAACTCCATGAAGG
The DNA here is from genome assembly GCF_057381915.1 of Diplotaxodon limnothrissa. Taxonomy (NCBI): domain Eukaryota; kingdom Metazoa; phylum Chordata; class Actinopteri; order Cichliformes; family Cichlidae; genus Diplotaxodon; species Diplotaxodon limnothrissa. Next base: position 36,331,819 of record NC_140604.1, on the reverse strand, counting down.
AGGTGATAGAGGCCGTGATGAAAGCACAACCTCATATCCAAACTGTCGCCCGCTCCGAAACCTTCGGTTGGTCCAGTTTTAGTCTGATATCTGGAACCTGTTTGCCTTTAGACTTGACGCAGCGTGTGAGGAGGTTAATGATGTGGTGGAGTGTGCAGCATTGGACCATAAAGCTCTCACATTTAAGTCCACGCTGGAACCAGTTGGCCCATCACATACTGTTTTGTAGCCGACCACTTCAAAGCGTTCCAGGCTCTGGTTGCCTAGGTGACCCTCTAATGTATTTACCACTCAGTGGTATTCTTCGCTGTCATTGGGTAGACCCTTGAGTTGCTCGCCTCCAAGTTGAGGAGAGAACATCACAGATCTGCACACTTCACATCAGCGGCCCTTTCTTCATCCACGTGCGCTTGAAGTGGCCAAAGATGGTTCACTCGTTACTGAGAATACCTTCCAGTGTGTATGCAGCTTTAGACTGGTTGGTTCTGACTTGGAACTCATGTCACAGTTATCTTATTTGGAGAACTGGGACAAAAGGTGTTCCACAGGGGTCAGTACTTGGCTCTGACCTATTCACCTGGTTCTCAAATAACCTGGTATCACTGACTAACAGCGGCTCTATTCATTACTATGCTGTGGATAATGTGGTGTACTCATTCACACCTTCTACTGACAAAGCCTTGAACTACCATTCATCCATTTTTATCAAACATTTACCCAGTTTAGAGAGGCTGCAGCCTATCAGAGGGCTGCTCTGAACCTAAAACTGTTTGTTTGGTCATTTCAAAGATGTGATTAGATTTAAGCTTCTCTGGTTAGATAAAGACTTATATTTTTATACTTATGTGGAAGAACTGATGAAGACGCAGAGTTAGGTTCACTTTGAGCTTTAGAAACAGAAAGTGAACCTAACTTAACCTTAACTGTCTGTCCGTCGTTGCTGTGAGATGCTTACAGGACGGCATGATGAACTGTGGCTCGGTGTTTCCTGCATAGCCGATCTTTGTGTATCTGCAGCCACACAGACAGAAACAACAGTTAGACATAAAGGTTCTTAACATCTGGCTGTGGGTCCAAATACGGCCTCTGTGGAAAACAGTGGAGTGACTCCCAGCAGACATTTATAAATTCAGTTTTGCACATAAAACATTGATAAAACATCAGGAAATGAGTCAGCAAACAGAGGCGTGACCGATTACTGCTTTGTCTTTGACCTCTATGTAAATATTCAGTTCATGTAGAAAATGATGAGCAACAGTAACAATAATCAGGACCTGCAGATACAAAGCACCGAAACATCATTTCAGCAGTTTGACTTCAGGAGCGTTTGCCTGACGACACTCACAGTGTTTGACTCATTTTTACTGCAGACCTGTCCTTAGGATGATATCCTTTTACCTCATCACAAGGGAAAAGTACCTAAAGTAACTGTAGTAACTGTAAAGTAACTGTAGTATTTTCACTACATCAAAAAAACACGAACAAAAAAAATGACATCTTGTTCCATTAAACTGAGTTCTGACAAATAAATCATGAAAGATTAAAAATGAACTGAACTAGCTGTGATTGCTGGATAGACCCACACGTCTAATACCTGACCCTGGGATCAGTTCTAATACCTGACCCTGGACCCTGGGATCAGTTCTAATACCTGACCCTGGACCCTGGGATCCCTCTCCAAAGCCAGACCAAACTGATCTGGGACCTGCTCTGAGTGTTTTTGGCTGTTATGCGTGCGTTCACGGCTGACAGTCAGCTCAGCGTCACCCTTTAAACGCCTGCAGCCGTGAGCTATTTCTAAACGACCCCACGATGTCACCTTGGCTCGGGGGCATGGACCGACGTCGAGGCTGAAGGAGATCACGTGATCTCTGATTCTGAACAGGGGGAGGGGGGTCAGTGTGCAGCTGTCCCACATTCACACTGTGGCCCAGAATAGATCGCGCACAGACTGGTCCACAACTTCACCTGAACCTCCACCCAACCAGCAGCTCCCACAGCAGCAGCTGGATGAACATGTGGAACAGCTGGAGCTCAGTGTAAGCACCGCCATCAGCCCCTCACCTGCTCCAACCACCTGATCATCACAGCGCGTTTACCTCCACCCACTGATGGATGATTCCATGAGCCAGCTTTTATTTTGGTAATCTGTCCCTGTAAACACAAGCACACGCGCGTACAAAAACACACACACAAACACGCACACTCACTCCGGAGGATTAAAGCCAGGAAAGCTGCGGGTCCAGATGGCATCAGCTCAAGGGTCGTCAGGTCCTGCGCGGACCAACTGTGTGGGGTGATGGAGCACCTCTTCAACCTGAGCCTGAGGCTGGGGAGAGTCCCACAGCTCTGGAAAACCTCCTGTGTGTGGCTCTGACATCCCCCCTGATGAAGACTCTGGAGTGGCTGGTCCTGGCTCAGCTTCGGCGCCTAACAAGCTCATCACTTCAGTTTGCCTACCAGCCTGGCATTGGAGCGGATGATGCCGTCATTCACCTCCTACATCGTTCCCTCGCTCACCTGGAGACCGCTGGAAGCACTGTGAGAATCATGTTCTTTGAGTTCTCCAGTGCCTTCAACAACATTCTTCCCACGGTCCTGAAGGACAAGCTGGAGAACTCTGGAGTGGACCATCACCTCACAGCATGGATTCTGGACTACCTCACCGACTGACCACAGTATGTGAGGACTCAGGGCTGTGTGTCGGACAGGGTCGTCTGCAGTACGGGGGCCCACAGGAAACGGTTCTGGCTCCGTTCCTCTTCACCATCTACACTGCAGACTTCTCCCACAATTCCACCCAGTGCTTCCTGCAGAAGTTCTCTGATGACTCTGCAATAGTCGGCCTCATCACTGATGGGGACGACAAGGAGTACAGAGGTCTGACCCAAGACTTTGTGGACTGGTGCCAGCTGAACTACCTCCAGATCAACACTAGTAAAACCAAGGAGCTGGTGGTAGACTTCCACAGGCACAAGCATCCTCCACTGCAACCACTGAACATCCAAGGTATGGACATCGAGGCTGTGGACAGCTACAGGTACCTTGGTGTTCATCTGAACAACAAACTGGACTGGACTCATAACTCAGACGCCCTCTACAGGAAAGGACAGAGCAGGCTGTACCTGCTGCAGAGACTCAGGTCTTCTGGAGTGGAGGGCCCACTCCTGAAGACCTTCTATGACTCTGTGGTGGCCTCAGCCATCTTTTATGGTGTGGTCTGCTCTGCATCTCTGCCGGGGACAGGAAGAGACTGAATAGGCTGATCAGAAGGGCCAGCTCTGTTCTAGGATGCCCTCTGAACTAGGGCTGGGCTATATCATACCGTTCACGGTAATACCGGTGTAATTTTGGGCAACGATAGGAAAATGAAATACTGCGATAGAATATGGGTAAAACGCGCATGCGCAGTGCCTTTGTTTACATACCCACATGGCGGCGACGCAGAACGAGAAGAGCGAAAGCGGATCGTTGAATGAAACGGATGAACCTGAACTGGTTTGTAAAAACGCTGCAGCTTCACTGGTGTGGAACTGGTTTAGCTTTCGTCCGTCAGACACACAACAAAGCACTATTTTTGGTAGAGCATGCTAGCGGGCCGTCGTTATTACCGTGTTTTTGGAAAATACGGCGCACTTAAAATCAATCCTTTGATTTTTCTGAAAGTCGACAGAGCCCCTTATAACCCCGTGCGCCTTATGTATGAACTCTGGTTGTGTTTACTGACCTCGAAACCATTTTATGTGCACGGCGCTCGAAAATCTGTTAAATGTTTTAGTACAACTTTGCTAAGCTACGAAGCCGCACTGCTTGATGGATTGTCGGAGCATTACGGCTATCGTAGGCGGAGCCTCGCGGAGTGATACGTACTGCGCTTCAATATAATGTTACCGTATTGTGTGTGTATAACCTCGTTTTAAGTTTTGTGGATATTATACATGGTCATGCTGAGGATATGTCGCCCGGTTTCCACTGGAAATGTCAGCAAAGAATTTGCATTTGCACTGTTACATTTTATATAACTTTAATGCACATAAAACAGCTGCTTGTTTAAGTGAAAATACATTGATGAGGTTTTTTGCACTAATAAAGTTGTGGAGTTGTAAAGTATTTTGTCTAGTGTCAATTATATCGTCAGTTATATTGTTATTGCAAATGTTCAAATGTATATGGTGATAAATATTTTTGGTCATATCGCCCTGCTCTACTCTGGACCCAGTGGAGGTGGTGAGTGACAGGAGAACGGGGGCTAAGCTGTCATCCCTGTTGGACAACATCTCCCACCCCATGCAGGAGACTCTGACAGCACTGAGCAGCTCCTTCAGTGGCTGCAGCACCCACGGTGTGGGACGGAGAGATTTCACAGGTCTTTCCTGCTGTCAGACTCCACAACAAAGACTCCAACTGATCAAACACACAAACCCACACATGTGCAACAAGACTAAGTGCAATACTCTTTCTGGCATCGTTGTATTATACTCATATTGTATATAGCATTTGTATTCTATTTTATTCGATTGTATATAGTATTTTATTTTTATTCTATTCTATTCTATTGTGTACAGTACCTTATGATATATTATTCCAGTGTTTTTTCTCAAATTTTTCTATGCAACTTTGCACCGTCCACTGCTGTAACAAAACTAATTTCCCACGCGTGGGACTAATGAAGGCTATCTTATCCACATACATGATGCTGTTCACAAAAACACATGACGTCACATGTACTGCCACTGCGCGCGCATGTGTGTGTGTGTGTGTGTGTGCGCTTGTCCTGACCCGGTCCCGCAGTCTATCACGCACGGGGGCAGCTGCAGGGACATGGCGCGGTCCTGCTCGGTCCGGCCCACAGAGCTCGGTGTCGGTGGTCGAAGCGGAGTCCGGTGTGTGATGGAGGGAGGAACGCGTACGCTCTGCGTGCGGGTACGTGAGCATATGTGTGTGCGCGAGCACTTCCGGGTCGGAGGGCGAGATGGAGAAAATAGAAACAGCTGACGCAGCCCCGGTAACCGGAGTCTGTGCTACGTTCACGTAATGTGCGTAAATGAGATCGCTGCTGTTCAGAGCACAGAGAATGAAAGAGAGGAGGAGGAGCAGGCTGTGATTGGCTCATCCTGCTTCCAAAATGTCAACTAATGCGCACTTTGAACTTTTAAATAAAGTTGGACGACAATGACGCGCTCGGTGTGATGAGGCGGGACGTCCAGCAGGGGGCGGCAAACACTCACAGCAGCATAGATAGATAGATAGATAGATAGATAGATAGATAGATAGATAGATAGATAGATAGATAGATAGATAGATAGATAGATCGATCCTGCAGGTGTTCAGTCTGCTGCTGTAGTCAGAGATAACACAGTTACACAACCTGCACAGCTCAGCAGTGAGTCCTCAAACACGTGAGGACACTGGACAGAAGAACAAGTGTCCTAAAAACTCTCTGCAGGTGAACAGCACCTGAGGCATGATGTGGCGACATGATGTGGACCTGAGACATGATGTGGACCTGAGACATGATGTGGACCTCCAGCTCATCAGGAAGCCGTTCTTCATGAAGACACAGGCTGAGCTGTGATGTCTGATGGAGCCACAGTTGAAGGATCATGTTTCTGATTTTCCTCCATGCTCGAGACTTTTGCACAGTCCTGCAGCGTTCCTGGCTCAGACTCAGTAGCGGTTTTTGATACGGGCGACACGGGCGGTTGCCCGGGGTGGCATCATGGTGCGGGGCGGCATCACGGGCATCGGCAAAATAAAAATAAAAATTACTCGTAGTCATGCTGCCCCGACATCATGCCAGCGCATATTGGGAATGTCGTAGGCACCGACTGGGTTTGCTGGGAGTAAGGGCGCCCTCCGTTTGCGAGGTGCGCCTGCTGCTTGCTGCACAGGGAGGAAAGGGCGGGCGGCGGGGGATTCTCTGCCTGGCTGGAGCAGCATCTAATAACCAACTCGCAAAATAAAACAAAATTAATTGTTTTATTTGCTGCTTAAGTCAAAGTAAACTTTATTGTTATCTCCGCTACATGCAGTACAGTAGTGCAAGTAAACAAACAATAAATATAAGAATAGTAAGAAAATAAACATACACTTTAGGACCAGGAGTAAAGGGATCAATAAAAATTTAAAATTTATAATTTACAGTTTGATGATTTAAAGTCTCACACACAACCCGTCGAAAGGGGAGGGGGCGGCGGCTTCCAAATAGAGCACATTTCATTCATAATGATGTAAATTCAAGCCCATTATGGATTCATGATTTGAACCCTGGGTTGTGCGAAATCCCAGAAATACAGCTTAGACAAAGTGAGTCTGTGAACTAAGGTGTAGGTGTGTTAGGTTATGTTGTGGTGATCCTCAGGTTGCGGGATTTGTGTTCATACTGGAGTGCAAAACTAAAACCAATGGAAGATGGACAAGAAAAGTTCAAAGCCATCAGGTGCTCAGCTTAGAAAAAAGAGAAAAGAAGAGGAGGAGAAACGAGCAACAGATGCAGGTAAGCAGATGTGTGATTGGATAATGGCAGGTCATCCTGAACCAATCAGAATCAGAATACTTTATTAACCCTTAAAGAAATTATGTGGGTTACAGTTGCTCCAAGAAGAAATGGTAAAAATAGTAACGGTAACAGACTAAACTCCAAACAATACATGATGTTACAGATTTTACACGTTTAAGAAACAGCACTAATATATACAGATCACTCAATTATAAATAGCAAGGACTAACAGAGGTGATTATAAATAAATATCAAGAAAATTAGTGAGAATATTCCAGAAAAGAGCGTGTGTTCAGCACAATATTAATTAGTCATTGTCAATTCTTTATTTGTCCTGTTCTCATTGTACGGCGAATTATGATGGCTGTTTGGTAGCCGTTTGCATAGTATGCATACTCTCTCTCTCTTCATGTATGTGTGTGCTTCTCTGGTGAAATTCAGTATGGGTCCAACAAGTTTTATGTTAATGTATAATCCATAATGTGTGTGTGTGTGTGTGTGTGGGTGGAGGGGGGGGAGGGGGCGCCGGAGGGAGTGTTCGCCCAGGGCGCCAAACAGGCTAGGACCGCCACTGCTCAGACTGACGTTTCTCATCATCGTCACAAACACGTCACGTGTTGGAAAAGTCGGCTTTTGTTGCTCTTACATCACGTTTCACTTACAAACCACGACATTTTTACACGTGCACGCCCGCACCCACGCGCGAGGAGCTGCAGATGCGAGTGACGTAGGATGAGGAAGTGCGCGCTCGCGGAGCAGAGCTCCTCCTCCTCGCAGAGCTGCGGGGGAATCCCGGAGGGGCGTGCCCGCTGTTTGCGCGTGAGTGTGAGCAGCACGTGCATCGTGAAGGGAGCGGACTGATTATCGGTTATTGATCAGAAGCAGCGCGCGCCGTCGCGCCGCCATCACCTTGAATGTGTTCAGAGCGCGTCCTCGCGGCGCGCCCCGCGGCTGCGCGCGCACCTCCGCCCGCCGGTAACAGAGCACCGCGCGGAGCCTGAACCGGTCTGAACCCGATCCTCGGACCGTCCTCGCTGTGGGCGGAGTCTGAAGCGCTGACGTCACAGCACAGCTGATCAGCGATCGATACTTGTGTGAGGAGTTGCAGCACGTGACTGTCAACTGCAAAAGGCGTTCTCATTGGCTGAGGAGGATGACGTGCTGGTGGTGAGCCAGCGGGGGGCGATGGCCGCCGCCTACAGCAGCCGGGACCTGGTGGAGGACTTCCTGCGCTACAAGCTGCTCGGCAGGGGCGTGGCTTGGCCTCAGCGCCGGGCCAATGACGAGAGAGCCCCGCGTCCAGGTGAGGAGACGTCCACTTAGTTACCCGCTTCCTCAAACATGTCGCAGAGTAATGGCATCATCATCTCCTCCTAGACCCTCCTGTGGCCCCACCCTGCCTGCAGACCGTGCTGCGGAGCGCCGGCGATGAGTTGGAGCGACTTTACGGCAATGAGCTGTCTGCGCAGGTGACAGTGCTGCAACTGCGTGGGAACGGCGGTGGCGCTGCACGCCGGCGCCACCTGACGGCTATCAGAGAGGAGCTGTTCAGGGATGGCGTGAACTGGGGACGCATCGTCGCCATGATGGAGCTGGGCGGAGCTCTGAGCGCCGCGGCCGCCAAGTCGGGCGACGAAGGTCAGATGGACGATATCGCCAGCTGGATGGAGGAGAGTCTGGACTCGCCGTCGCTCCGGAGATGGATCCATGACAACGGAGGATGGGTAGGAGCACGATTTCCCTCCGAGTCCTTATCTCCGCTGATGTTTCCTTGTTTCCTTTGCTGTAACCTTTCTCTGTTTCCTTGTGGTTGACTTTCCTGCTTGGCTGTGTCCTTCCTCATGCATCCTTCCATTCCTGTTTCCTCATCTACTCCTCTCTTGTCTTCCAGCTGAGAGCCCCTGAATTTTCCTGGAATTCCAGGACTCCTTGTTTCTCATCAATTGATGAGGTGGTTTTGGTTCTTCCTCTGCTTTTTCGGGGGTTCTGAAAAGGTGCTTGAGAGTTTTTAATGTTTAATGAGGTTCAAGTGTACTTGAAGAAGTTCATGTAAGCTAACTGTGGTCTGGCTGTGGTTGAAGGAAGTCCAGGACAGAGTTCAGGATCGACTGAGCACGCTCTGGTGCTTCAGGGAGTCGCAGATATGTTTGAGGCGTCCTTGAAGGAGGTGAACCTGCAGGAGTGAGAGAGCTGAGGAGATCGCTGCAAACGTACCAGGAGGTCCGACGAATCAGATCAATCAGACAATATCAGAGCCACAGAGAGTGTATGAGCACTGAACATGGGGGTGTTTGTGAGGACCCTAAACCTGGTCCCGACCTCACCCTTCAAACAGACACACACACACACACACACACACACACACACACACACAGAGTATTTTGGTTTGATTGCAAATTATATGCAAAGTGTAGAAAATCCCTAAAACTCTGTGGCCTCTGTGTGTGTGTGAGTGTACATGTTTAGACATCTTGGTGGGGACAGTAAATTGGCATGCATTATACCTGTGGGGACCAACAACATCCTCACGAGTTTGAAGACATTTTTGAGACTCAAAATGTGGTTTTAGTGTCAGAGCTACAGTTAAGCTCAGGCTCAGGTCTAGGCTCAGGGTTAGAGTTCATTTTAGGTGGATACGGCAAGCAGCTGGGGAAAGCATTATGTCAATAAGATGTCCCCACAAGGATATAAAAACATGACTCTGTGTGTGTGTGTGTGTGTGTGTGTGTGTGTGTGTGTGTGTGTGATGATAAAACCGTTAAACTGAAACTGAGACACACACACACATAATCCTCATGTGACCTGAGAAAGTTGAAATGAGCAGCGAGCGTCTCCCTCCTGCAGAGGGAGCTGCGCTCTCAGCTCTGCTCCAAACCTCCAGGAGGTCGCTGCATCACTCAGAGCTCCTGAATCATTCATTCATCCAAACATCGGTCAGGAGAACTGAAACCCAGCAAACGAGCCTCTGAGCAGCACGCCTCCTCAGTGAGGTGTGAGAGGAGGAAGCCCCAGGGAGACCCAGAATGTGCTGGGAGTGCCTCGTCAACCTGGAGAAGCAAGAAGTGGTGCTCCTACAGAGGGAGCCCCGGAGTTGGTCCTGATAAGGACTAGAAGAAAGGCCCTGTGACCTCATCAGGACGGGGCGTGTCTGTGAGCACAGCCTGGGTTTGAGACAGGCAGTGATTTTGTGACGGAGCATCTGAGGCCCGCTAACGTCCTGCTAACCCTGCTAATGACCTCTAACGATCCGCTAAGGCCCTGCTAATGATCTGCTAATACCCTCGTAACACCCCGCTAATTACTCGCTAACGCCCACTAATGACCCACTAATGCACTGTTAACGCGTGCTAATGATCCGCCAACAACCTGCTAACACCCTACTAATTACTCGCTAGCGCCCGCTAATGCCCTGCTAACGCCCTGCTAACACCCTGCTAATCACCCACTAAAGGCCCACTAGCTCCCTGCCAACAACCTGCTAACACCCTACTAATTACTCGCTAGCGCCCGCTAATGCCCTGCTAACGCCCTGCTAACACCCCACTAATCACCCACTAAAGGCCCACTAGCTCCCTGCCAACAACCTGCTAACACCCTACTAATTACTCGCTAACGCCCACTAATGACCCACTAATGCACTGTTAACGCCGTGCTAATGATCCGCCAACAACCTGCTAACACCCTACTAATTACTCGCTAGCGCCCGCTAATGCCCTGCCAACGCCCTGCCAACGCCCTGCTAACACCCTGCTATGACCCACTAAAGGCCCACTAGTTCCCAGCCAACAATCTGCTAACACCCTACTAATTAATGGCTCCATCATCATCTTCACTTCGTGGTCCTTCATCAGTAAACTGCACACCACCAGCAGGCCTGTTCCATGGGTTTGTGTGGTTTCCATGCAGCAGGTTTTCAGTATGTGGCGTGAGTGTGTGGTCATAAAGCTCCTGAAAATCGCTCGAAAATAAAATGGAGTCTGGTGCAGAGAGCCTGAGGCCCAAACAGTTCACTTTCTAATTATATTCTCTCCTGTCGCTGTGGTTTCCTTCAGTTATATCTACTGCCTGATAACACGAGAGGCTGTGTGTGTGTGTGTGTGTGTGTGTGTGTGTGTGTGTGTGTGTGTGTGTGTGTGTGTGTGTGTGTGTGGTATTACCCAGAAATATCTTTCCAGGTAATCAGTGTGGTTGAGTTTCCGCCTCAGGCTTCAGGTCAGCTGACACACCGTTTCTTCAGAACCTGCTCACAGCAAGGAGCACACACACACACACACACACACACACATCTGTGTGTGTGTGTGCAGAGATCTCTAAGAACACAGGCAGTGGTGAGCTGTGCTGCTTTCTCAGAATTCTGCAGTCAAACTTTCCATCGTGGCGCTCAGCGCAGCGCGGTGGTTTCTCTCTCTGATGTTGTCTTGCTGGAGGATGGTGGCTTTTTCAAGCCCTGAGAGCACCCAAATGTGAAACACGGGGTCAGCCCATCACGCCTGGCCTTCCTGCAGCTGTGTGAGCCGTTCTCTGAGGACAGTACTGACTGAAGCAGTTGAGTCATCTCGCTAACATCTGATCTCTGAAGGCCTTATCGAGCTCAGACTTCAGGGTCAAATAACTCCCAGGTGTCTGTGCAGGTAAACCCCGCCCCCACATGTGACTCATCATGCCAGCGGGGTGGGAATCAGGCCGAAGCCGGACTGCTCACTTCTTTGCCAGAGTCCCGCTGACTCCATGCTGAGGACTGGTGTTGGCCCTCATCGGCCTGCAGGCCTGAAGAAATAAGCGAACTCTGCAAAGCCTGCAACTCCTCCGACGTCCAGCAGAGGCAGCAGTGAGTCAGTCCCTCAGACTCCGTGTTCAAATAAATGTGGTTACAGCCTCGTACACAGAATGTCACCTCTTTAAACTCTATTAAGGCTTTGAGTGATTAGGGGCGTGGCCTCTGTGACTGACAGGTGGACGGTGCTAGCTGTCTGCTAGCTTCACCTGAGCTGGACCTCTGCACCGTGTCTGTGCTGCTGGAGCATTTTTATTTAACATCATGTGACTGATAACATGGCTGCTGTGAGGTTACTGTACTAACAGAGCGACCAAGAAGGTGGAGCTCCAGACTCAAGCCGGCACCTGAGCAGGACGCCTCGTGGACGCCTTCAGGTGTTTCAGGTATGCAGAGGAGAGGAGGAGGACTGGGGCACACCTGGTTTGGGAAGTTGGAGGTGGGAGGCAGATGTCTGAGGTCTCCTCTGCTGCCTCCAAACACCTGTGTACAGTTACAGTCGATCTTTAAATTACATTTCAGTATAAACGTCTGACACGGAAAGCTTTTAACCTGGACTCTCACTGAGTCCACTGAGTCTGGAGCTGCTTCAGCCCATTGGACAGGATGTCAGGGTAAAGGTGAGCTGTCAATCATCCAGCCTGTGCATGTGCTCTTCTTCTGTGGTGTGAAGCTTCTTTAAAGGCGGCGGTCAGCTTCCTGTCAGGCTGAAGGCCGCTGGTGTTTGTCAGCAGCTCAGCTGGAGGCCCGAGTGCAGCTACAGGAAGTGCTCACAGGAGGGTTCTCCCCTAATCTTCATATCACACACACACACACACACACACACACAGCATGCAGGGGAATAACCCAACACTCCCTCGTTAACACTCGACTGCTTTCACACAATATGAAGCAGCAGCACCGGCTTTGTGTCTTTGCGTGTGTGTGTCTTTGCGTGTGTGTCTAGACCACAGGTCTGAGTCATGTGACGCTGATGTTGGAGAGCGTTGATGTCCACAGTGACCAGTTTGCCTACACGAGTCATGGCAGACTGATCACACCATCAAACGTTGGGCTGAGTGATCAGCTGCTGGTTTCTGTCTGTATGTGTTACTGAGGCTGTGTAAATGAAGCTGAATGAAAGTACACACTGTTCTGATCTGTCAAAAAACAAATACGACAAATGAAGTGTTTCCTGTTTGTCTTTTTTCCCAGGATGCTTTTGTGGAGCTGTATGAGTCCAGACCCACTGACAGCTTCTGGTCCCTGAGGACAGTGTGTGGACTGGTCGTACTGGGAGCAGTTGGGGTCATACTGGGATTTCTATTCAGCCAGAAACAAAACTGATGGGAGGTGTTATCTGGTCCAGCCATGGAGCTGCAGTTCCTGTGGTGTCCACCAGCTGCTGCTGTGCTCCACACTGAGACTCTGAAGGACACTGACTTTGTGTGGGTGGATTTTTATGGGGACGTAAATTTCACCACCAAAATTCTCTGAGTGTTACTTTTAAGGCTTTGTTGGCTGTTTAAACTTTGAGTTTCTCATGGTCACAATAACATTCAGCCAAAGGACTCCAGGAAGACCGACCTCCAGCTGACTGTAAATAAGGCATTCTCTCACTTTTTTACTCTGGAAGTTTCCTTCCAGCCTTTATGTTAATCTGAGCAAAAGACATCCTGGACCTGCATCAGACTAAGCTGGCCTGAAATGATGAAGCAAAGCATTTAAGGAGGATTCACAGGAACAGCCCAGTGAACGGACAGGAAGCCAGCAGCTGTCAGAGGCACTAACAGCTGCACAGCACCAGAAGAAGCTCCAGCAGGACTGTGAGCCAACGGCAGCGCCTGATTGGATCAGCTTCAGATCAGGTGACTGAGATCCAGCTCGACCAACATCGAAGAAATGTTTATGTGGTACATGAAGCTGATGAATATCTGATTATTGAAGTCTGGTTTGTGACGCAGTTTGGTGCTTATGTTAGCACCAGTGAGGATGATGATGATGGTGACGAGGAGGAGGAGCCAAACCTTTGAAGAAACTAAGGAACCATGTAAAAAGATTTAAATGTAGCAGAAATGCTGAAACCGTCTATAAGGATGTGCTGTGCCTCAGACTGTGTGAAACAGAGACCCATGTTCATTTCCTGTTTGCTCTGCCTTTCAAAGTAAAGGTTCTACTTAAACAGACTGCTTATTAAATCATTGTTGTATTAAATGTAGTCTGAGAGTTTTTATTACCATGAAGTAAACAGAAGTGAAAACCAAAACCCAGTGTTAAAACTGTTAAAAAAAATATAACAGAGCTCACTCACTGTGTGTTAATACGCCTCTCTGTAATAGGTGTAGGCTGCTGGGGGATTCCCATGATGCACTGGGTGTCTTTTATCCTGTCTTCCTTCTCTCACCCCAACCAATCACAGCAGATAGCCCCGCCCCTCCCTGAGCCTGGTTCTGCCGGAGGTTTCTTCCTGTTAAACAGAGTTTTTCCTTCCCACTGTCGCCAAAGTGCTGCTCATAGGGGGTCATATGATTGTTGGGTTTTTCTCTGTATGTGTTATTGTAGGTCAACCATACATTGTTGAGGCTGTTTAAATAAGGCTGAGTTCAGATTCGTCTGTTGGAGGCTTTGTTTCCTCAGCTCGTTTCACTCCAGGAGCTTCGCTCATAAAACAGAGCAGCGCTTTGAGCTTTAGAAAAGTTTTCCTTTGATGTGGAAGTCTGAACTTCAGGTCCGGAATGTTCCGGCCGTCTTGGTCTGAGCTGTGGAGCTGAGGCCTCTCAGGAGAAGTGAGGACATCCATGTTTTTGTGGTCGATAATGTTCAGTTACACTGAGAATGTAAATGTTGATGAATCTGTTTGAATTGTTTTGAATTCAGATTCAAACTGAAACAAGTGGTCCGACTCGAAGCTCGAGTTGTTTTCCAGATGAAGGTGCTCTAATTCCTGATGAACTGAAGACCTTTGGAGGACTTTCCCTGTCAGATATGTGGATGCAGGACCCAAACACAGGACTCTTAGAATGAAAACAGTGTTTGTTTACAGTGAAGAAAGTCTTCTGAGCGTGCTCCAGGTGAGGATGTATGTCCCTGACACCTGTGCAGCGTCTTCCTGTTGTGTCGGTGGTCCATGTTTCACTCCCCTTGCTCAGTATCTACAGTGCGCTCACTCCGTTCCCTCGTCTCCATAATCCTGCAGGAAACCACAGAAGCAGTCGTTAGGATTCCCACCAGCGACCACACAAACACTTTGTAAGACTTAGTTTTCAGAGCAAACTGACGATTCTGTCACAGTGAAACAGCGTCGACGGAGCTCAGCCACGTTGCTAAGAAGCTCCGGAGGTGAGGCTGAACTGCTGCAGGTGTGTGATTATGCTTCAAGCGAATCCCCACGGCAGGGACACCACTGTCCGGGCCTGGACTCACAGAGAAACCAGAACACCAAAAAACACGCACACACACAAACGAGGAAACATGGACCATGGGAACACACGACCATGGCAGATCACCCGGCGAGGACTGCGGACCGTGACATTCCTGTTCCCCAGCCTCGTGTTTTCCACCAGAGTTTGTACAAAGTAGAGACAGGACATGATGAGAAACAACGTGCTGACAGAATCACACGGCTGACAAATGAAAACTAAACTGAGAAAGAGCCATTAGCGAGGCAGACAACCTGAGTGGTAGGAGGAGGTGCCCAAACCTCTGGAACAGCTGCTGATCAGCTGACCTAAGCACTCACAGCTGCAGCATCTCTCACAGCTGCTTAGGAGCAAACCCACGTGACCATTTATGGTCCTGGTATAATGTGCTGGTCACAGAGCGCTGCAGCACGAATCACCTTCTGATGGTTGTCGGTCTGACTCTAGCTAACAGTGAAGCTTTGAGCACAGATGTAATCTAACATCATCACAGATGGACCAGAGGTCTCACCTGAAGTTCACTGTATGAAACCAGAGGCCACAGAGAGGCAGTCACACCTGTGAGATGGGCTGCCTGGCAGCATCCAGGTGATTCCCACTGAAGGTGACGGGAGTTTTCATGGATGATGAAACTGCAGAAGATCCACTGAGCTGGACTAACTCCTCATTATCATCTACAGGTTCAGCTTGATCAGAGCTGTATCTTTGAGACAACACTGCCACAATCAGGCCAGACTGGGAATTACAACAGTGTTTAATCAGCTGAGACAGAAACACACTGGTTATGTTTTAACAGCAGCACCCTGCTGAGCTGACAGTGTAAGTCAGGGGTGGGCAACTCCAGGCCTCGAGGGCCGGTGTCCCTGCAGGTGTTAGATGTCCTTGAACCAACACAGCTGATTTAAATGGCTAAATTAGCTCCTCACCATGTCCTGAAGTTCTCCAGAAGCCTGGTAACGAACTAATCATGTGATTCAGGTGTGTTGACCCAAGATGAGATCTAAAACCTGCAGGACACCGGCCCTCGGGGCCTGGAATTGCCCACCCCTGGTGTAAGCGATGGTTTGGGTATTTAAGGGTTAACGTGCAGGTTTACAGTCCCGAGAAGTGGAATCATCTCAGGTCAAATGTACAGTCCAGAGTTCTGCCTTTGTATCGCTGATCTCGCCTGAGGTGGATTTCAGGTGACTTGAGTCAAACGTATGAGTGACTGCAGTCTGGTAGGTTTCTAGAAAAGATGACAACATGTACATTTAGGAGCTTCATGCAGGCGGTCACCGACACTCTGCTTACCTGTGGCATCTGTACCTGCTGGGTGGACTTTGGTCCCCAAAGGAGGAATCAGTGTTTGATGGGTTTAAGTTTCTGGTTCTGAGTTCTGGTTGCAGCTCATCCTCTGCATCACATCTGAGCAGGAGCTTCCTGCTCCGTCCATCCACGAGCCCGACAGGAAACAGATCCCAATGAGCTTCAGCAGCTGCTGTTCTGAACTCAGTTACAGCATCTAATCCTGAACTACACTCTAATGGGTCTATACAATTAAGTTATTGATATAATTAATAATTCAAACACACTGAGCTCACACTGCGGGAGGAGCCGCAGCCCACTGCCAGAGATCCTCAGGTTGCTCCAGCAGGCCAGGGAATCCTTCGATGGTGGCACCAGAGTCGGAAAATGAGTTCATACGTCTGTCATTCATAAAAACAGACCCTGCACTCTTTGGCTTTCACCTGATGGGTGGGAACTGTAAGCTTTGGTCAGAGTTTTGGGGCAGTGTTCAGCTGTATCGCCAAAGCAGACGTCTGACCCCGTGTGAACGCTGACCTCAGGTGATCTCAGGTGACCTTAGGTGACCTCAGGGTGCATGATGTCATCCTCAGCCCAAGAACACCTGACTTTACATTTATCTATTCAATTTCAATTCAATTCAATTCAATTTTATTTATATAGCGCCAAATCACAACAAAAGTCGCCTCAAGGCGCTTCATAGATACAGAGAAAAACCCAACAATCATATGACCCCCTATGAGCAAGCACTTTGGCGACAGTGGGAAGGAAAAACTCCCTTTTAACAGGAAGAAACCTCCGGCAGAACCAGGCTCAGGGAGGGGCGGGGCCATCTGCTGTGATTGGTTGGAGTGAGAGAAGGAAGACAGGATAAAAGACATGCTGTGGAAGAGACACAGAGGTTAGTAACAGATATGATTCAATGCAGAGAGGTCTGTTAATACATAGTGAGCGAGAAAGGTGACTGGAAAGGAAAAACTCAATGCATCATGGGAATCCCCCGGCAGCCTACATCTATTGCAGCATAACTAAGGGAGGATTCAGGGTCACCTGGTCCAGCCCTAACTATATGCTTTAGCAAAAAGGAAAGTTTGAAGCCTAATCTTGAAAGTAGAGATAGTAAATGGTAAATGGCCTGCATTTGTATAGCGCTTTTACTCAGTCCCTAAGGACCCCAAAGCGCTTCACACTACATTAAGTCATTCACCCATTCACACACACTGGTGATGGCAGCTACGTTGTAGCCACAGCTCGCCCTGACAGAGGCGAGGCTGCCGGACACTGGCGCCACCGGGCCCTCTGACCACCACCAGTAGGCAAACATGGGGTTAGTATCTTGCCCAAGGATATTTGGCACGCAGCCAGGAGGCAGCCTGGGATCGAACCACCGACCTTCTGATTAGTGGCTGACCTGCTCTGCCACCTGAGCTACAGCCAGATAGTGTGTGGTGGGGCGTGGTCTGCGGTGCCGTGCAGGGAGGGCGGACGCACCTGCACGGAATCCTTAATCACGCCTGCCTAGTTAAAAACACGGGGACTCAGGGGTTTGGGGGTGTTGTGGTGAGATGTAAATAAAGATGGCTCTGAATGATACTCCGTGGTCCTGCCGTGCCTTATTCTCGCCACATTGGTGCCGAAACCCAGGAGGAAGCACGGCGGGTCCGTATTGGAGCCAGGGAATGGAGGAGCTGGCCCAGAGGGTGGCCGAAATGGCGGCCACCCAGCGGGAGCAGGCAGCGGAGGTGCGCTGCTCTGGGCCTGGGCGCCACCCCCACAGGTGTGTCCCGAGGACAGTGAAGCGGTGGAGGAGCCGCGTGAAGCACCTCAGCAGCTGGAGGTGGCAGACGAGGCGCGCGGGGATCTGCGCCTGCCGGAGAAGGGGGAACAGCCGGGTGAAGGGCTGCTCCTGCCGGGAGCGGTGGATGAGCCGCTCCAACCGGAGGCGGCAGGCGAGGCGCACGAGGGTCTGTTCCGGCTGGAGGAAGAGGAGCCGCGCGGGGGGCTGCTCGAGCCGGGAGTGGCGGCAGAAGGAGTAGTAAACCCAGGCACAATGTACATTTCAAATTCCTTTATTAATTTTAAATATGTTTATATTGTCTACCCTGTAAAATAGTCAGATGCCTATTCAGATTAATGTACAGAATTCACCTGCTTGCTGCTACTACTGCACATTCACCCAATATATATATATATATATATATATATATATATATAAAACACCCAGCACGCCCCTGCGGGCGGTTTATCCTTCAAGCTCGGGTCCTCTACCAGAGGCCTGGGAGCTTGAGGGTCCTGCGCAGTATCTTAGCTGTTCCCAGGACTGCGCTCTTCTGGACAGAGATCTCCGATGTTATTCCCGGGATCTGCTGGAGCCACTCGCCTAGCTTGGGAGTCACCGCACCTAGTGCTCCGATTACCACGGGGACCACCGTTACCTTCACCCTCCACATCCTCTCGAGCTCTTCTCTGAGCCCTTGGTATTTCTCCAGCTTCTCGTGTTCCTTCTTCCTGATATTGCTGTCATTCGGAACCGCTACATCGATCACTACGGCCGTCTTCTTCTGTTTGTCTACCACCACTATGTCCGGTTGGTTAGCCACCACCATTTTGTCCGTCTGTATCTGGAAGTCCCACAGGATCTTAGCTCGGTCATTCTCCACCACCCTTGGGGGCATCTCCCATTTTGACCTCGGGACTTCTAGGTTATACTCGGCACAGATGTTCCTGTACACTATGCCGGCCACTTGGTTATGGCGTTCCATGTATGCCTTGCCTGCTAGCATCTTGCACCCTGCTGTTATGTGCTGGATAGTCTCTGGGGCATCTTTACACAGCCTGCACCTGGGGTCTTGCCTGGTGTGATAGACCCCAGCCTCTATGGATCTTGTACTCAGAGCTTGTTCTTGTGCTGCCATGATTAGTGCCTCTGTGCTGTCTTTCAGTCCAGCTTTGTCCAGCCACTGGTAGGATTTCTGGATATCAGCCACCTCCTCTATCTGCCGGTGGTACATACCGTGCAGGGGCCTGTCCTTCCATGATGGTTCCTCGTCTCCCTCCTCTTTCTTGGGTTTCTGCTGCCTGAGGTATTCACTGAGCACTCGGTCAGTTGGGGCCATCTTCCCAATGTATTCTTGGATGTTCCTTGTCTCATCCTGGACTGTGGTGCTGACACTCACCAGTCCCCGGCCCCCTTCCTTCCGCTTAGCGTACAGCCTCAGGGTGCTGGACTTGGGGTGAAACCCTCCATGCATGGTCAGGAGCTTTCTTGTCTTTATGTCAGTGGCTTCTATCTCCTCCTTTGGCCAGCTTATTACCCCAGCAGGGTACCTGATCACGGGCAGGGCGTATGTGTTGATGGCCCGGATCTTGTTCTTACCATTCAGCTGACTATATATATATATATATACCTGTATGTATATGTATGTATATGTATATACCTGTATGTATATGTATGTATATGTATATATGTATATGTATATTATACATATGTATAATACCTACAACCACGATTACCGACACTAACAAGCTGATCTACAATACGGCAACAGTGATCAGTGAGATGCTTGGCTACAAGTTGAACAGCGACAAGGGGCAGTACCCTCCATGGAGAAGGAGGCTAGAGGGCAAGATCAAAGTAGCACGGAGGGAGGTTAACCAACTAACGGAGTTGCAGAAAGGTGCGACAAATAAGGTGCCTAAGAAATACAGCAAGCTGTCCATACCTGAGGCCTTGGAAACTGCCAAGCAAAGACTCATAGCCTTGGCCAGCCGCTTGAGGAGGTACACCAGAGAGATAGAAGGCAGGAGAATAAACCAGCTGTTCTCCACAGAACCAGCAAAGGTGTACTCTCAGTGGCAAGGGAACAATAAGAGAACAGCACCACCAAGGCTGGAGACGGAGCAATACTGGAAGAGCATATGGGAGAAGGATGCAACCCATAACGGCAATGCTCAGTGGCTAGAGGATCTGAGGGCTGACCACAGCGACCTCCCTGAACAGGGTCCAGTAACCATCACAGTGGCAGATATCCAAGAAAGGGTCTCCAGTATGAAGAGTTGGACAGCACCAGGGCCCGACATGGTTCACGCCTACTGGCTGAAGAAGCTGACTGCACTCCACGAGCGTCTGGCACAAATGAACCAGCTGCTAGTTAACGAGAGACACCCGGAATGGCTAACTGAAGGCCGGACGGTCCTGATCCCCAAGGACCCCAAGAAGGGACCGGTCCCCTCCAACTACTGACCAATAACCTGCCACAGTACTACATGGAAGCTCCTGTCAGGCATCATATCGGCTAAGATGAACAGGCACATGGGTCAATACATGAGCGGGACACAGAAAGGAATTGGCAAGAATACCAGAGGCGCAAAACACCAGCTACTGGTAGACAGAACAATCAGCCGAGACTGCAAGACCAGACTGACCAACCTGTGCACTGCCTGGATTGATTACAAGAAGGCCTATGACTCAATGCCCCACAGCTGGATACTGGGATGCCTAGAATTGTACAAGATCAATGGGACCCTAAGAGCCTTCATCAGGAACTCAATGGGGATGTGGCGTACAACACTAGAGGCCAACTCCAAGCCCATAGCACAAGTCGCCATCAAGTGCGGGATCTACCAAGGAGATGCTCTGTCCCCACTGCTGTTCTGCATAGGCCTGAACCCCCTCAGTGAGATCATTAACAAGACTGGCTACGGATACCGACTACGGAACGGAGCAGTTGTCAGCCACCTCCTGTACATGGATGACATCAAGCTGTATGCCAAGAGTGAACGAGACATCGATTCACTGATCCACACTACCAGGCTATACAGCAATGACATTGGAATGTCGTTCGGACTGGAGAAGTGTAGTCGGATGGTAACAAAGAGAGGGAAGGTAGTCAGAACTGAGGGGATTGAACTACCAGAAGGCAACATTGCAGACATAGAGGACAGTTACAAGTACCTGGGGATACCGCAGGCGAATGGGAACCATGAAGAGGCCGCTAGAAAAGCTGCAACCACCAAGTACCTGCAGAGGGTCAGGCAAGTCCTGAGGAGTCAGCTGAATGGTAAGAACAAGATCCGGGCCATCAACACGTACGCCCTGCCCGTGATCAGGTACCCTGCTGGGGTAATAGGCTGGCCAAAGGAGGAGATAGAAGCCACTGACATAAAGACAAGAAAGCTCCTTACCATGCATGGAGGGTTTCACCCCAAGTCCAGCACCCTGAGGCTGTACGCTAAGCGGAAGGAAGGGGGCCGGGGACTGGTGAGTGTCAGCACCACAGTCCAGGATGAGACAACGAACATCCAAGAATACATTGGGAAGATGGCCCCAACTGACCGAGTGCTCAGTGAATACCTCAGGCAGCAGAAACCCAAGAAAGAGGAGGGAGACGAGGAACCATCATGGAAGGACAGGCCCCTGCACGGTATGTACCACCGGCAGATAGAGGAGGTGGCTGATATCCAGAAATCCTACCAGTGGCTGGACAAAGCTGGACTGAAAGATAGCACAGAGGCACTAATCATGGCAGCACAAGAACAAGCTCTGAGCACAAGATCCATAGAGGGTGGGGTCTATCACACCAGGCAAGACCCCAGGCTGTGTAAAGATGCCCCAGAGACAATCCAGCACATAACAGCAGGGTGCAAGATGCTAGCAGGCAAGGCATACATGGAACACCATAACCAAGTGGCCGGCATAGTGTACAGGAACATCTGTGCCGAGTATAACCTGGAAGTCTCGAGGTCAAAATGGGAGATGCCCCCAAGGGTGGTGGAGGATGACCGAGCTAAGATCCTGTGGGACTTCCAGATACAGACGGACAAAATGGTGGTGGCTAACCAACCGGACATAGTGGTGGTAGACAAACAGAAGAAGACAGCCGTAGTGATCGATGTAGCGGTTCCGAATGACAGCAATATCAGGAAGAAGGAACACGAGAAGCTGGAGAAATACCAAGGGCTCAGAGAAGAGCTCGAGAGGATGTGGAGGGTGAAGGTAACGGTGGTCCCCGTGGTAATCGGAGCACTAGGTGCGGTGACTCCCAAGCTAGGCGAGTGGCTCCAGCAGATCCCGGGAACAACATCGGAGATCTCTGTCCAGAAGAGCGCAGTCCTGGGAACAGCTAAGGACCCTCAAGCTCCCAGGCCTCTGGTAGAGGACCCGAGCTTGAAGGATAAACTGCCCGCAGTTATATATATATATATATATATATATATATATATATGTGTATATATATATATATATATATATATATATATATATATATATATATATATATATATATACACATACATATATACGTATATATATATATATATATATATATATATATATATATATATATATATATATATATATATATACACACATGTTGAGGAGCGTGTCAGGCTACATTTCACTGTGTGTTATACTTGTATAACTATGCATGTGACAAATAAAGAACCTTGTACCTTGAGTAGTGACGGAGAGTAAAGAGAGAAACTATCTGTATTTCTTAATTGCAAATGGCACCAAATTGTATTCAAACTGAGCCACACTTATGGAGCTCCACAGTTCTGTTCCTGGTGTTTTGGTTGACATCTCCTGATTTTCCCATGTCACAGAAACAGGCTCTGTGTTTTGCCTTATATGCATCCACAGCTGTGCCACCAGTTTACTCACATGGACTCTACGAACCAATCAGAAGCTTCTTCAGCTCAGAATGGAATCGTCTGGAGTTTTCATATTAATTAACAATAAACTTAGTGTATATGTACTCCTACATTTGATGAAAGTGATAAAAATAGAAGCTCTGTCTCTCTTTATTCTGACATTTAACTAATTCAAAAGATGTTTCAATATTTATTTATCCAAAACAAAACAAGTTTACTCTAAATGATGTTGTACAGTAAAAAAATGTTCTTGTGTTTTCCATAAAGTGTAAATATCTGGTTTCAACTGTGAATATACGGCTGTGTATTGAAATTCCTCTTGTTTTGCATAGAAATATACTGAACAACATACAAAGCTTAATATGTAAAACACTACCAGAGTTTTTTCTTTGAAAGAAGCTCCTTGCAGGAGGGGGAGATACAGGAGAGGTGGAGGAAGATCTCAGCCTGGGTGTTTATTGTCTTATGTAGTCTGGAAGATGAGTGGATGGTGGGGTGGGTGCAGTTTTCTCTGTGGTGGGGTTGGGTGGACTGTCCCGGGCTCTGTGGGGCCGGGCGGCGCTGCTGCACTGGGCCCGGTCTGGATGGGCCTGGGCCCCCTTTCCCTGGCGGGTCGCGGAGTATGGGGGTGCCTACTGGGGTCAGCGGGGGAGCTGGCCCCAGGGAGGGGTCACTTGCCCCTCCCTTCCTTCCCTCCCCATCTCCAGCTGCCTCCCTCTTCCCGCTCCACCACAACCACCCACACATGCAGGGCCTTGGAGTAGGGGTATGTCACCAGGGTGCAGAGGAGGCTACCCCCCCCTCTGTCCCATTCTGGCTGCCTCTGCCTCAATTTTATCCCACAACTTAGACATTCACATTACTCACACTCTCATTACACATACATATAGGATCTTGGGGGTGGGCACGATACACGGAGTCCAAATTACCATCAGGGTGTACACCTCACCCCTGGCATCGTTGCCCACCTCTCAATTTTAAATACACGTAGAGATTGAGGGCTAGCAGGAGGGACCATGCGCTTACCTGCTGCTCTCTGGCAGGTAGCTCCAAGCCCTCCTGGGTTTTAAATGCACCTTAGAACACACATGCATCAACATTACAATGAGCGGGTGGAGGGAGGTTTGGAGTCTTCTCTCACCCCCGTTCTCTGCGACCTGCTGGAGCAGGGGGGCTAGGACTAGGAGGAGGAGTTGGCCGTCCGACTGCGGTCTGGAGTGTGGGGCCTTCCTGCTGCTGCGGAGTCGGGGCGGTCTGCCTCCCCCCACCGCAGGGAAAAGGGAAACACCACCTGGGTCTGGGTGCAGTTCCCCCCTCCAGGGGCGGGGGCACCTAGACCCGGTTTGTAGAGTACGCTTGGGGAGTGTGATCGTGTGTACAGCGTCTCTTTATGTCTGTCTCCACGTTGGTTGAGTGTGGAGTAAGTGCATATGAGAGCATGAGGGTGGGAATGGATGTTTGTATCTGTGTGTGCCTGTATGTCTGTGTCTATATGTCAGGTTGGGTGTCAGGCGCCACCTCTCTGGGGACATCTCAGGCCCTCCAAGGTTTGGAGGCCTATCTCCACCCACCACCACTTCCCCTGCCAGTGGCGGACCCCCTCAGACATCGGTGCGTTGGTGGTTCTTTGTGTCCGGGGATGGGCGTCCAGGTACACACCGGCTCACTCCTTGGCGGCCGCTTATCGGGGCCTGGAGCCTGGGGCTCGCTCGGGCCACTTCGGAGGTGGGGTGCCCCCGGCCTCTCGGCCTGGGGCTCGGTCACTCAGGCGCAGCTGGCTGCCGGCGGAGCTCACGGGCGCGTCACTGCAACTCCCCCTGGCTTCTGCTCCGCGGCTGCTGAGTGAGCCCTCATCTGGGACTCTCCTCAGCTCTTTCTGGGACAGTGGCGCGGCTGCCCCTCTGTTGGTCTTCCTTGGTCTCTTGTGTTCTGGGGGCCTCTGGATGTCTGGAGTTTTGATCTCCTCCATACCTGCTTCATGCCCTGGAGGACGGGGCTGTGGCCCCCCCACACCCTCTAGCAGATCATTACATGAAGGAACCTTTTAAAAAAACAAAAAACAAGCGCGTCCATGCTCACAGGTGTACACACGGGTGATCACACCCACAAACTACACCCTTTTTGGCTCCTACCTCAAAGCACACTGTGTTCTGTTGATCTTATGTGCTGCACAATAATGTTTAACATTTAGTATTTACTGTCATATTCCCATATATCATTGTGATGTTGTTTATTCTATTACTCTTGTTCTCTTCTGCTTGTTTTCTTTTTTCTTTCTCAGCAGGTGATCCAGGTGATTGATATATGCATTTTTTTTTCTCTGCCCGTTCTGTTGGTTTTTGTTTTTTGCCCTTCTCCCCCGTCCCTCTTCTCAGCTGTTTCTCTTTCCCTCTTTCTTTCTCCCCTTCTTTCCCCCAGTCAAGTCTGTCCCGTATTCAGTAAGTGAAAATAAAATAAACAATAAAAGGTGAATCAAATGGACCATTACGGCAAGGCTGGGATGGTCAGTTTGGTAAAGTAAATCTGTTGGGCATCTTTCTTTGCCTTTAGACAACAATTCTGATGCAAAAGAGCCAAACGGGACAGGCAAAAAAAAAAAAAAAAAAAAAAAAAAAAAGAAAGAAGCTCCTTATGTCCATTCTTGTATATCAGTGCATTACTGATTGATTTAGCCGTGGAGGGAAACAACTGAAAATATGAAATAAACACACATGTGAGCTAAGACTCTAAAGAAACAGCATTGTTGTTGTTCGGCTTTTCATTTCACCATTTGTTGATTCACTGGAAGAGCGAGTAACATAATATGGGTCAAGTGATCAGTTTGATATCAATCTTTCGTGATGCACCGTCATATTTACATTATTTGTACAGTACGAATGATTTGCTTTGGTACCTGGTCAAACTTCAGCTGTCCTCTGGCTCCATTTCTCCAACAGCGCACTCACAGGCAGCAGCCCAGTAAGCCACCCCCACGCTCCGCCCCTGCCTGGGTCACCTGTCCATGTACAAGAAGTCACATGACTGCATTACTGGAAACGTGCATGATCCAGGTCAGTCTTTACCTGAAGGCGTGCTGGCGATTTGTTTGCTTTATCTCACTCAGGTTATTACTTTCGTACTACCAGCTCACCTGCACTGACAGGTGTAGGACTGTCTTTGAAAATAGGATATGACCTCACAGGAAGAGCTAACGTTCACCAGTTTTAGAGCGCTCCAGAGTCCAGTGTGTGTGATAAACCCGGTGGACCCTCCACCACAGAATGAAGCAGACCCCGCCCCACTCTGACAGCAGAAGAAGACCGTGAACACTCACCTGCTCGTCCACTTCCTTTTTCTTCTGTAACGTGCAGTTGTTCTTCCTCTCCCCTGAAACAGGAAGTCAAACGGCTACGTAACAGGAAGTGTGTAGCACACGTTTCCTGTGTCTAGCACACACTTCTCACTAACAAGTACACAAAGTTCCTGCGTGCTTGTTAGTTCATGCTTGAAAGCTCTGTCAGGAGTGCGGCGCTCGGAGGATGGGAGGACGCAGCGCGCGGTGTAGTTGATGACATCACAGCTCAACTCCAGTGTCTTATGTTGCCTTTAAATATTAATCACTGTGATTAATATTTAAAGTGAAAGTTGTCCATGTTTCATGTAATTGAAACATTAAACTGATTATTGAAAAGTGTTTTTAAGCACATAGATGATCTGAAAAGGTTCACGTCACATGGGAGGGATCAGCAAAGAGCTGTAGTCCACTCTGTAGCTCATCAGTGTTAAACAATCAGCACAACTATAACGTTCTAATTTAGGGGGTTTGGTGGTTTTGACTCCTGTGGAAGTGCCCCAGGACTACGTCTGCTCCTGGTAGGACATTTTGAACTGAATCTTTTGTCTTTATTCTCTGACGTAGAAGATAATAATGATGGATTGCATTTATATAGCGCTTTTCGGGACCCCTCAAAGCACTTTACAATTCCACTATTCATTCACTCTCACATTCACACACTGGTGGAGGCAGCTACAGGTGTAGCCACAGCTGCCCTGGGACAGACTGACAGAGGCGAGGCTGCCATATCATCGGCCCCTCTGGCCAACACCAGTAGGCGGCAGGTGAAGTGTCTTGCCCAAGGACACAACGACCGAGACTGTCCGAGCGGAGGCTCGAATCGGCAACCTTCCGATTACAAGACGAACACCCAACTCTTGAGCCACGATCGCCCCGTACAGATGAAGATGGACAGATTAGAGCTTCCTGCCTGTAACAAATCCATTTGTGGAAACCCACAATGATCCACACTAATGATTGTCAGTTACTGAATATGTTCAAGGTTACTTTACAGACTGAAGCAGACACAGTGACAGGAAACTCATCTTTTATTTTCACGTTGATCAGAGTTACAGAAAGAAACATGAAACTCTGACCCTCTGCTCTCTGACACGTTTGACTTCAACAACATGAAAACAGCCAAAATCCTCATTAATCTGTTGGACTTTTATCCTAATCAGCTCTAAAATGTTTCCATAAAATCTAATAAACTTCTCGTTAACATCAGTGTCCGATGAAAATTCTACAAATAAAGTCATTTTCCTGATTGTTTTGTTCTCAGACTGGAAGTCAGAGATCTTGGTTTCCATCCATCCTGAAGGTTGTCACAGAGCCGACTGTTCAGGTTTGACTCAAAGCCTTGTTTCTGGGACACTTTAGTCCTGAAACCTGCTGAAACTCTGACATGTTCTGCTGTTTGAACATCTTTGTTTGTATAAAGACGCATAGAAAATCGTCTCTGTGAAAATCTTTGATGTGAAAACCAAACCAAATAGATGAGCCTCGCGCTCGTGTTTCTGTAAGTGGATTGGAGGATTGAACATTGAACTGTATCAGCTGCTTCTGGGTGTTACAGATGATTCCTAATTTGCTCTCCTGTGAGTGCTGAACATCTGGCAGTGCGTCACATCAGCTGCAGCTCCCGTGAAAGGCACGGATCCACCTCGCAGAGAGCGGCGATCAGAGCCGAGCTGCCCTGGGATCCTTTTCTGCGCACCACGTCGATCACCTGTCGGGCTTTATCCGCCCTGCTCCTCACTCCGCCTAAATCCATTTCATCATCGATGATGACGCGGCGCTCCAGGAGTTTATCCAGCAGCTTCCTCAGGACGGGTTCGGACACTCTGTCGATAAACTGAGAGCGAACGGCCGCCAACTTCTCCTCTGCCGAGGAGTCGGCGGCGGTCTTTGGCAGATCGGGACCTGGAAGACCTGTGAGAGAGAGGAGGACGGATTAATGCCGAGGTCAGAGTGAGGCCGAAGACCTCCGACCACGGGAGCCTCGGCGTGAAGCCGAAGACCTCCGACCACGGGAGCCTCAGAGTTCCTGAGAACATCCAATCCAGCAGCTCCGACTCGGGCGGCTCCTTCCATCAGCTGTTTGCTCTGAATGCACCTTAAAAGGGAGAGAGACACTCTGCACACACTTCCTGTTTGCACGTCCTGTCACAGCGTGACGCTGCTCTGACCCTGATGATGTCACCTGAATGTCAAACGCTCAAACAGGTTAAAGGAAGTGCACGCCTGCCCACAGCCTCACTGACCTGCAGGTTGACCCATGACCTTTTGCAGCTTCTTCACCAGGTCGTTCCTGTTGATCTTCTTAAAGATGCTCTCCATCACCTGCACGGCTCCGTCCATGTCATACTTCTGCACCATCAGATCCACGGCGTCGCACCGCTCCGCCGTCGACAGCCGGGTCACTTTGATGGGCTCGATGTCTCTAAACCGCTCGTTCTTCAGGTTCCACTTGAAGGTCTTGAATTCCTCATCTGTTATGTCTTCCAGGATGTTGACGAGGTCCGGCTCCGTCATCTCGGCTTCCTGCTAGCATCAGAAAACACTGTGATCAGACTCTGATGCATCATGGGTAATGAGCGCACGCGGGTGTAAAGCGATGACGCAGATCCAGCTTTACAATGTGAGAGCGCCGACGTGAAACACAGTCAGTGTTAGCAAACATCTCCAGTAATAAATCAGTGCACCACAAACACATGGACGACTATGACAGAGGCACAGAAAGAGGCGGGGTTTAGTTCAGGAAGGAGGCGTGACCTGGAAGTATCTGCCCTCATCAGCGCTGTCTGAATTCTCCACATGTTATGGACTAAAGGCACTTCAGTGCTTCCTTTACTTCCTTTAGCAGAGGACACACTGGAGCATCCTTTGTGAAAGGGGAGGAGCAAAAGGCCTCCCCAAACGAACACAAATATTCAAGCATGACCTCTATGAACTCTGCAATAAAAACTACTTCCTGTTGCTGCACGAACAACATGGGTTCATACAGAGTCTGTATGATGTGTATGTGATGGTAACGTGTTCTGTGTGGTCAGTTTGCATTAATGTTCTTTAAACTGGTCAGGATCATCACCCAGTTCGGCTGTGGGTCAGCTGGGATACAGGATGGATGGAAGGAACTTTAAATCCCGTCCACGGCCGTCAGTCCCAAACTCACAGAGATCTTCAAGAAGCAGACGCCAGCAAGGCGGAGCCTAAAGGTGCCTCAACTCGCACACGACTTATCTTTCACAGGCTGTTCTCGTTTACTCGGCCTGCACAAAACAAACAAAACGCAGAAGCAGTGGACACCCCCGACACCAATCAGGAGTCGGGAATGTCAGCATGCCCCGCCCTCAGCTGTTTCCTGCCACTGCAGCTCAAACTGGTTTGAACCTGATCTCAGATTAAAGATGGTGCGATCACACACAGCTGGCTGATGATGAAGTGTGAAAGAAGGAGCAAACCCTGCAGATGTTCTCAGCAGGTTTACAAAGATGGCCTCCAGCTGCTTTTAATCGACACCAGCGATGTCGATTAACAGCCTGTATCCACAGGCTGTGAGGCTCCTGAACTCTCTGCCCCCCTCTCACGGACAATAACCATATCCAACTTCTTAATAGCAATGAACTGGTCTGCATTGGTGCATCATATCTTTATTCTCTTCCCCCTCCTGCCCCCCCCCCCCCCTCTTTCTTAAATAGATAACTATCATATCTGATATCATATCTCACAGTACAATAATATTGAATGGGTGCATTGTTGTATTTTGTCATGTTTCTCAGGTCTTTGTCTGAATTTCTACGAACATTATTGCTAAGGATTGTCTTATTGCATTGGAGTCACACTGGGTTAAATATGTACACTTGGGTTTTAAGGGGTATTTATTATTTTCTTCTTTTTTTTGGGTTGTATGGAAGCCCCAAACGCAATTTCATTGTTCTTGACAATGACAATAAATAAATAAATACTAAATACTAAATACTAGAGAGCAGACGTCAGGCTCGCAGGAAGGAAACCTTCTGTGGCGCTCGCCCTCAAATAGGGCTGGGTATCGTCACTGATTTCTAGAATCGATTCAATTCCGATTCACAAGGTCCCGAATCGATTCGATCCACGATTCGATTTAATTCGATTCGATTCAATTTAAATCTGGGAAATTTTGACAGTCAGAAGTATAATTCAGATCAGTACATTTACATATTTTTGTATCTATAAAAAGGAAGCTGACACTCGCAAGACTTTATCCAAGCTGTGAGCATCACAGCAGATGCCTTTGTGTCAAAGTAGCTGAAGATAAAACACAGAAAAACATGAAGGTGATTTTCCTGGCCTGGGATTTTATAAAAATATTCTGCAGTACATCAAAAACGAAAGAAAACCATTAATTAATGAACATTACCTCTGACGTTACAGCGGTTTTATTAGAGACATGGCTAAGCATTTTGCATTTTGAATAATATTAAAAAGTTTAAATTTGTTCAGTATTGAACAGCAGAAATGAGGTTTTCTTTTCGGAAGAATGTAAAAGAGAAAAAAACAGCGGCCGACAGCCTGTAAACAACAGTAGACTTGTGCGTAACAAGCAAGCGAATAATGAAGAAAGCGAAACTGTTCGAGAGAGAGGGGGGGGGGGGGGAGGGAGAGAGGGAGAGAGAGAGAGCTGCGCATCGCAATGGAAGCAAAACAGTAAAAGAGTGAATTCATGACGATGTTTATGTGAAGCGTTTGGATCTTCTTTTGCTGCTGGTTCGGTCAATATTGTTTGGAGAGACATCAAACTAACAGCTTTAGAATCAGCGCATAAAGGGCGTGAACACAAAGCGCGGACCCGGATCAGCGAGCTGTCGGCTTTCAGCCCCGACTGTGAGAAAGGCGACATCTAACTGATTCTGATCCGCGGGTCGCGCTGTGTGTTTAAGTCTATGTGCAGAATCCCTGTACCTGCTCTCATTTACTGTTTGGTGGTTCTTGAAATTTTGTGAGATGTCACCTGAGATTCTGGCATTTCGGACAAAATAAATTTATATTAAAAAATCGATTCAGGATTTTAATGAATCGATTTTACGTTATCCAAGCCAGAATCGATTTTAATCGATGAATCGATTATAAAAACCCACCCCTACCCTCAAAGGCCAAGCCAGAGCCTGACGAGGAGCTTCAGGTAGAAACGGCAGACACACTCACCTTTCAGCTCGAAACGATGACAGAGAAAGGAGCGCTTCCACTCGCTGGTGCCTGTCAGACGGGCTTCAGGGCTGCTGCTCTCTCAATGTGAGGAGCTGTGATGTGTTCACACTGAGTTTGTCTCTGAACTTTGATTTCAGCTTCCAAAGAAGTGAGTGTAACCTGAAACTGGGGGAGGTCTTTCTGTGGAAATCACAGCAGACCTGTCGGACGGCATAGCATCATGCTTATCCACCTCAGCAGGAAACTACACACGCAAAAATAAATTCAAATTCAAATTTTACTTGTCACACACACACACACACACACACACACACACACACACACACACACACACACACACACACACACACACACACACACACACACACACACACAATGACATGGGGGTGAAATGCTTGTAGCTGTACAATGCCCGACCATTAAATGACAGAAGAAAAGTTTTACAATATTTACAATTTACAAAGTCATGATATCAACAGTCATTGATTATATCATCAAACACCTGGGCCCTATTTCAGGAAGCCGGTTTAGAAAACTCAGAGTGAAAAACGATACTCAGGGTTGAGTAACCCCGAACTGTCCAACTCGGAATATTCGGTTTCAGAAAGGCTGATAACAATTAGTTCAATCAACGCGGAGTTGCTTTAACCCCAAGTTAAGCGCGCGCACGAGGATACATAAAGCCCTGATTAGTGGAGCACAGATTAAGCGAGTCACCATGGAGACGGAGGGAAAGAAGGCGCGGTCAATGTATTTTACAGCGCTTGAGGCCGAAATTCTGATGGCAGTATAGGGCTTTGGAGCGTGATGTCACGGGGGTGGGCGATAACATGCAAATTCCGCGGAAAAAAAGTAACGCAGCCTCAGCTGCAAAAGAAAGGGAGCATGCATGGCAAAACATAGCCGACAGAGTCAATGCGTGAGTGTTAATTTAAACATTGATCTAGGGATTTCCACCCATTTAACACGTTATTTTATTATATTTTATTTTATTTATTATTTCATACATTTTATTTTGTGACGTGATGTGAGCGCAGGTGCAACCCAACAGGCCCCAAACGTTCCTGGCAGCAAGTAAAAATGAAATATAAAAATATAGTCCAAACAGGTAAGGTGTAATTGTATTATGAGCCATAGTGCTTGGTCTGTTTGTCCCATGTAAATCAATTGCAGTTAGAGGCTACATTAATTTCCCCTCTGTAAGCACTTATTGAAATTATCTGAGCACATTACAAGTACATATTTGCTTACTCTGTATGCTCAAACGTGACCCGTTATAGCCAACAGAAAAAAAGCGGAGGCCCGAAAAACAGGTGGGGGTCCTCCACCACCACCACTCACAGAGGCTGAGCAGTTGGCTTCCACATTTGTGATAATGTTGGCAGCATCATGATCTTCACAGTGCAGAGAACACAAATTAGCATCCATTACTATAATGAAATAATTTGTTAGTTTGAAATGCTACAGGGAACTATGTACCTGTACATTAATGCTGTGGAAAGACTTCCTGTTCACATAGTCTCCTTCATTTACTGAAGGAGCAATGATTGGAATGTGAGTGCCATCTATACAGCCAATCACGCCTGGGAACCGTGAGAATAAATGTAAAATTTAAGTAGTAGTTCAAGTATCACCACATCATGAATTAAGTTTTGTTCATCCTGATACCTGCAATTTTGTGGCATCCCTCTTTGATAAATCTTGTGGGTCTATGACCGGGGAACACCACAAACGAGTACAGGAGACGTTTCAGTGCAACTGTAACATTCCTGACTGCCCGACAGACGGTAGCCTTGGAAACGTGCTCAGCGTCACCAATATTATACAGAAAGCTCCCGTTTGCAAAAAACCGAAGTGCAATACAAATAATATGTACAGAACTGAGAGGATGTCCGCGATGTGTCACATGTGTCACGCCATCTCTGACACTTCCTACAGTCAGGTTTCTGACAAAGGGGCGGAGACAGTCAGGGTTAGTTGAAGTAAACCTGCTAGGGGGCAGGTTAGCTTCACGGAGTGTGTCGTCATAGTAACTCACTCAGAATTAATCTAAACTCGCTTTGTGAAACCGAAAACCCAGAGTTTTCGTTAACTCAGGGTATACTTACTCAGAGTTTGCACTAAACCGGCTTCCTGAAATAGGGCCCTCCGTGAAGCTAACCTGCCCCCTAGCAGGTTTACTTCAACTAACCCTGACCTTCTCCGCCCCTTTGTCAGAAACCTGACTGTAGGAAGTGTCAGACATGGCGTGTCCCTTCCTTGAAGAGCCAGTAGATGTTGAAGCCCAAATTCTCCGCAGAGCTCTCCGCCGGGAGAGAGTGATTAGAGCGCGTTTGGACATTTTATCATTTCCTGATGATTTCCTGTGTGAACGTTACCGTTTTTCAGCACAATCTATAATTTATTTGAATAACATCCTCAGGCCTAATATTGCTCATAATTAATATTAATTAATTAATAATAAAGACAAGATGACAGTTTATTGAATTTGAATGAAATCTGCAGATTGTTTCGGTGAAGTTTAATAAACTCCTTGCTATCTAAAATATAACAGGACACCGGAGTAAATTCTGGAGCATCTCACACTTCTGATAATCAGCTGTCTGCTTGAGTTTATTCAGCTGTGTAAAAACTTTAATCTCAGACAAACTGATTTACTCAGGAACAAATAAAACACTGAAGAAAGCCAAACAATAACATTTTAAGTTATCTAAGTGACTCATATATCCTGTTTACCTGAGTAGCGAAAGACGGCGGTGGGTTTGAAAACGATTTGCCGGGAGTCCGGTGTTCTCACGGCTCTAGTGAGCCTAGCCCCCGGCTCGCTAACGAGCTAGTGGGTAACAGACGTCTCCGAAAACGTCGGAGCGCTTTTGAAAATATGTGGTGTCTTGATAAACTGAGCAGATATTTGAGGTTTACACAGCTACATTCTCCCTGAAATGTTAAACGTTTATTTTGTGACCCAGAAAGAATAATAAGAGTAACATTAAAACTAACTAGCTGCCGCCATTGTTGGAAACTGAGCTGGGCCGCGCTATGAATTCTGGGACAGCTTCTTCTTCTTCGGGGTTTAACGGCAGCTGGCATCCTTGTACATGCAGTGCTGCCATCTTCTGTTTCAGTCCGTTATTACACTCTTAAATCCTGCCACTTATTCTTGCGTCTTTTGTGATCGTACAAAGTTTCAAACGACGCGTCGACTATTAAATCAGTCGTCGACGGTTTTGATAGTCGACTAATCGTGGCAGCCCTACTTTGCAGTGACCAAAGCTGTCTTTTGGCGGCCATTGAAGAGAAACGTCTGTCTGGGCCAGTATTTAAAGGAGATGATATAATTACGAGTCTATTTAGGAGCAGCTGAGCTTTAAAAGCAGGAACTTTAATACGTTTTTAATGACTTTGCATCGATACGTGTCGAACTTTATATCAACAGCAGATCCTTTCTTTGCTGCTGTGAGATACACATGGAACAGATCCATCACATAATCAATGCTTTCTGTCTGCACACAGCAAACTTTTCCCTTCTGATCAATTAAAACACATCAAACTTAACTGTTTTTATATCCCTGTGATGTTTTTCTATTGAAATTACATCATATTTACACACATTGAAAGGATTAACTCCAACATGTGATAGTTCCGCTCTGTCAGTGGGTCTAATATATTTTATATGTATATTTAACAATACAACATCTGACTGGAAGCGAGAGACGTCTGCTCCCCTCTGCAGTCAATACTGAGGCCGTTTCTCACACTTAGTCTGCAGGATGGCAAAGGCCTCGTAAACCAGCTTTGATTCCTCTACAATGACCGCTAATGCACAAACTGACCCACAGTGGAGTTTTGGTAGACACACATGCCCGGACTCAAACCTGGCAGTGTAGCTCAGCGCTGCAGAGACGTGCTAGCTACAGCGAGGACTCTTACCTTACACACGAGTTACCACACGAGGAGGAAGAAAGAAAAACAAAGGTAAACAGAGGGATCGCACTCACAGCTGAGACAGAAGTGGAATGAGCAGCTTTCCTGTCATTAGTCATAAACACAAATCAATACTGGTTCAGTTGAAATGGTTCGCCCTTTAAAGGCACCCGTGGACGGCATCGATCTGCACGCTCACTCCAGTTTTTGTTAACGGCAGCTTAAAGGGGAGCACCGAGCTTAATGGGCTCTAAAGGCCAGAACATCAGGACACAGCAGGACTCCGAGGCATCACCTCAACATGTGAACCACACATGTGAACGGCATTATAGGGAGTCGCTACAACACGGGCCATGACTGGCTGTCAGCCTTTACTCCAGGTCGTACCTGAGAAGTTTCGAGTGGCGAGCATCGTTGTCAGGATGGCACCCTGAGGAGAGAGATGGACAGGGGAGCGTCACAGCAGGATGAGCATGCTCTGGTTTTCAGTGCTTTAGATGTGCACCGCTCACTGCCGCCGCCTACCTTGAGTTTCCTCCTGGCGTTGAATTTCTTGAGGCACTCCACAGTCTCCTGTCTGTGCATCATGGATGCTACAGTGGAGCGTTGCTGTGGAAACACACAGGCAGTGTCACAAGCTTAAACGCTACTACACAACCTGCCCGGGTTAGGGAGCGCGACACCTACGCAGATCCAGGGGTGTTTGAGTGCGTCGGTGGCCGTCACTCTCTTGGCTGGGTTAATGGTCAGCATCTTATTGATCAGGTCTTTGGCCTCGGGGGTCACCGTGTCCCACTCTGGGGAGGGAAACTGTTCAACGACATCGTGAAAACCATTTGGAGTTTAGCTAACCGTTATTGTTAAAAGGAACACATTTCTCTGCACGTGTGCGTGGCTGCACGGTGTAACTCACATCATACGCCCCAGCTTTGATCTGCTGGTACAGCCTGTGCTGGTCCTCGTCCCAGAAGGGAGGATAGCCCACGAGTAAGATGTAGAGGATCACTCCTACGAGCAGCGGAAACCAAAGTTAACCGAGAGCTCACGTCTTTACTAAAGCAAACCGAGCCTCAGGAAAAAGGCCGGCTTGTGTTCACTAACGTCACACCAGGACAACCTGTTTGCATTCAGCTGTTTCTAAATGAGCAGCAGACAAAGTCAAACAGCTGCTGTTTGTGTAAATGCAGACACACTGAGCGCTTCTGTTTGCTGGTGTTACCAGGGACGGGCTTTTTAATTGGCCGTCTGCCTGCAAAAGATGAAAAGGACCCGTATCTGCCGCTACGACCACAAACAACACCGCCCTTTGTTGCTGTGGTCTGAGTCAGGACAGGTGTGCTGCACGCATGTGTTTCCCACAGCTGCAGCCAGATGTGCTGCTTTCACTAGTGAGAGCAGTGATTAATCCAAGAGGCTGCCACAGAGCAGCACACAGGACAGAATGACACGCTGCTCGTCTCTTACCACAGGCCCACATGTCCACTGGCTTGCCATAGGGATCTTTCCTCAGCACCTCTGGAGACAGGTATCCTGGTGTCCCAGCGAAACCTGAAACACAGACACACAAGTGAAGCTTGTACAGACGACCCACAGCTCGTTACCTAAGCAGGTAGGACCAGAGGCCTCGTAAAGCAAGGTTTAAGAGCTGCAATCAAAGCACTCTGCACCAGGCGTGTGCTTTGGCTCACACACGCTCATGGGGGACGTCCAACTGGTACTTAAGTTAGGGCATAAAATGAACTGGTTCCAGATGGAAGCTGGTGCTGGGGGAACAGACTAATTATCTCAGAGCTCCACAGAGACTAGATGGAGACAAGTAGGCCAGACCTCCACCCTGATGCAAGCCGGCAGCAGTGGAGCACCTCGTCTCTGTGGGGTATTAGGGTGTGCTGACACAGTGACATTGTTGGAGAGCAAACGCCTGACAGATGTACCGGCTCGTGTGTAGTTACACAACATATTGATAGACTGCACCTGTGCAAAACAGCTAACCTGTGTGTTATGTCATTAGTTTTATCACCAGTATTTAGACACATCCCACAATCACAGATTCACTTTGATGGGATGAGTGCACACTGACATCTTTCTTGACATTCATGTTAAAACACAGTGTTGGGCTTTAAAACAGTCAGCTGATACATGAAGGTCGCAGCGCTGACACAGGTAAGTCACGCTAACACGGACCAAACTGAGGTCACTCACCGAACCACGCCTGCTGATCTCCTTGAACCTCGATGGCCAGGCCGAAGTCTGCCAGCTTGACTGCAGCGCCCTTCAGCTTGCTGGCTAGAAGCAGATTCTCTGGCTTGGAGTGAAGAACAGGAAACATCAGCATCCTGCAGCGGCTCAAGACAGGACTTTACAATGAGGCTCAACATGAATCAAGACTTTGGTTGCTAGCAGCTAGTAGGAGGGGCTATCACAGCATCATCAAGGACTGATGTCAGAGAGCGTCCGGGACAGACTAATGGCTGGGCTGGAGGCCTCTGCACACAAACTCAGCACTGACTCATGCTGAGCCCGATCATAATCAGCCTCAGTCTGAGGTCGCTTCAGCCCGGCTGCACGACTCTTTCAATACGAGCGAGCCAGGCGGGGCGTGAGAGCGGCCGCGGAGGACACGTGAAGCGCTCGTCAACATATTCAAAGCAGTTTCCTCGATGTCAAAACGACAGACGCACACAACAACAACACAAGCTGCTGTTGATCACAACACAAGCTTGTTGTCCAACCACACCTCAGCGTCAGTGAGAGCCAATCACTCATCAGACGGAGTTTGTGGACGACGCCCACACTGAGCTGAAACATGACAGCAACACCTGCACTCTGATCACAATCACTGTGTCATGAACATGCTCATCTCCACCCGGCTGACGACATCAGTCTGCCACAGGTTCATCCTTCAACAGCTGCATTCACACATCCTAGGTTCATTTTCCCGTTCATCCTCCTCTCAGGTATCTGAGCCCCGCCCCCTGATGTCCCCGCCCCCTTTAATGTTGGCTGATGTGTCTTTGACCTCCAAACACCGGGTCAGCCTGGCCCTGGTCTTTCCACCTCTGGATGCTGACTGCAACCGTCAGTCGTTTGGAAATTCTTCTGTAACCAACCAGTAAGAAACTGGTGAAGGTGTTGAGAGCTCACTGGTTTTGGTTGGAGAAAGTGGTCTATCTACAGTTGCAGGCACACCTCGATTCTAATATGATCTCAGAAAAATTTCAATCTGGTTTTAAATCATTACATAGCACTGAGACAGCACTTTTAAGGATTTTTAACGATATTCTCTTAACTATGGATTCTGGCAGCCCTGCTGCCCTTTTACTGTTGGACTTGTCAGCAGCTTTTGACACGGTTGACCACGACATTCTGTTATCACGGCTAGAATCGCATGCTGGCCTAAAAGGATCTGCCCTTCAGTGGTTTCGCTCCTACTTGACAGAAAGGTTCTTTTATGTCAATATGGGCCCCCACAACTCCAAATTAGCTCCTCTTAAATACGGCGTTCCTCAAGGCTCTATTTTGGGTCCCGCCCTCTTCGCACTCTATTTGCTGCCATTGGGCTCCATCTTCTCGCGGTACAGCATTTCATTTCATTGCTTTGCGGATGATCTACAGATTTATCTACCTTTAAAATCAGGATCAGATCAACCGCAGCTCTTATTACGCTGCCTTGACGATGTTAAACAGTGGTTATCATTAAATTTTTTACAGCTAAACGAAAACAAAACTGAGGTTGTCATTTTTGGCAATTTCAATCATATCGACAGCACGTTGGGTACCCTCTCCTTGCATTGTAAAACACATGTAAAAAACCTCGGAGTTTACATTGATGGTTCTTTTAAATTGAATAAGCAGGTGAGTGCAGTAGTTCAGTCCTGTTTTTTTCAGCTAAGACAGCTAGCCAGGATAAAGCCATACCTTCCGGCTGACGTCTTCGAGCGTATCATCCACCTTTTTCTTACTTGCAGATTGGACTACTGCAATTCATTGTATTATGGCCTAGATCATGCCACCATCCATCGCCTTCAGATGGTTCAAAATGCTGCTGCTCGCCTGCTAACCGGTACCAAACGGAGAGAGCATATAACCCCAATTTTAGCCTCTTTACACTGGCTCCCTGTCCCCTACAGGATCCAATTTAAACTCTTACTTTTTGTTTTTAAGTCACTCAACGCCCGAGCCCCCCCCTACTTGTCAGAGCTCCTCTCTGCCTATGCTCCAGGAAAACCCACGAGATCTAGTTCAAAACTATTGTTGTCCATTCCACGGACTAACCTCAAATCTCGTGGTGATAGATCCTTCTCTGTGGCAGGTCCCAGACTTTGGAATAGTCTCCCCTTTAATATTAGATCTGCTCAAACTCTTGAGCAATTTAAATCTTTACTAAAGACACACTTTTACGCTCTGGCTTTTAACACATTATGACCCAAGCATTTTGGATTTATCTGAATTAGTTAGTATTGTTTCAATTCTTCTATTTTATTGTTTCTATTGTTATTATTGTATCACACTGTAGTTTTTAATTTTATTGTTATTGTTAAGCACTTTGTGCAGCATCGGCTGTTGGAAATGTGCTATATAAATAAATCTGACCTTGACCTTGACCTTATATACGTGACACCTTGGCAATGAGACACCTTTTAACAGGCCGGAGTTGGGACCAGCTGATTGGAAGTAAATGGTGGGATTGCATCTACAGTTTCCTTTGCACGTGTCGACCAGATGGTTTTAGCAACATCAGGTCAACATATTTGCCATCAGTGCATCACTGATATTCTAACCTGCAGTATTTCAAGCCCACACTCGCTCCAGGTCCCATCCAGAGGTAACGGATCAGCTGTCAGTTGTTACAACGCTGCCATCTCCCACCGGAACAACAGGCCGTTACGCCAGGCTGCTGTTCGCTGACTTAGCTCTGCTTTCAAAATGCCACTAACAGGCAGACTAATAGAAACTGCTGGACTTCCTGCTGCCACCTGAGACTTCCTGTCAGACCGTGTACAGAGTCAGCGGGCCTCCTCTTTCACCGGGTGTTTAAGCTGCTGCCGTCGGGCAGGAGATTGGGGCTGCTGAGGCCCTAATCAGTGCTAACAGCTGACCTGAGTGGATGCCTCCCTGGACCTTTCTGGGGGTAACAACAACAATATTTATAACAAGGTGCAATAAACATGCACTTTTTTAGTACTTAAGTTGTCCTGTCCTGCTGTACGTAGTGCCGACGTGGGACAGGTCTCCAGGTTCACTGTACGACTGTGCAATGACAATAAATCTCTCTGAGGGACAAATCCTGGAACCACGAGATAAGAGTCACTGTGATGCCAGAGCCATGAGCTCTCTCCATCCTCGTGCCCACTGGTATATACTAACTGTAGCACACTGCTTTTCTGTACTCACAGTCATCCTCGCCCGCGGAGGCTAACGCTCAGCCACTGAGAGCTCCTTCTCTTGGTTAGCTGAAACGTAAACCTCCGCCCTG
The DNA here is from genome assembly GCF_057381915.1 of Diplotaxodon limnothrissa. Taxonomy (NCBI): domain Eukaryota; kingdom Metazoa; phylum Chordata; class Actinopteri; order Cichliformes; family Cichlidae; genus Diplotaxodon; species Diplotaxodon limnothrissa. The sequence continues at coordinate 36,291,310 of NC_140604.1, read as the reverse complement.
TGGAGAAGGATCAGGGCTGCTTTCCACCTTCATCTCACTACCAGAGGAAACACACCTAGAGCACACCAGTGCCTCCTTTGATATCTGACTGCACTGGATCCTTATTGATTCTGTATGCTCAGAGCTGAGGATCTCCCACAGGAAAAAGAAGCTTCTCCTCGGTCCACAGAGAACTCTGACACTCACTTCTAGTGGATATTGTGTCGCACACCCTGACTGTGCTTGATAATCTATTTATGATCTCTCAGATGGGGCCATATGGATGGAAGGCCCCCAGTGTGCTTTAAGGGCTGCTAATAATGAATCCAGTCACTGAACCCTTGAAGCGCCGCCACAGTCTCTAACTGACCTACTGCAGCTCTCAGGCCTGGATGAGACGCATGCAAAGATAGTCAAACGCAGGGCGAAGAACACAAACAGTGATGGAGCCGTGCAGGATGCAGGTTTGTGCCTTTAGCATGCACCAATGCACCAGCACGTCCTGCATTTGTGCACAGTTCACATCAGGGTTTGTGCTCCCTTCTTGTGATAGATGTAATTGGATTGTGTCTGACACAGTGAGTCAAAGAGCAGATCCAATGAGCTGATGGATCAGAGCCTGCTCAGTCTGGACTCTGTGCAGCACTTTATGTTGCAGTGCTTTAGAAATAAAGCTGCGATCTTTTACAGCTTTATCACAAATGCAACAAATTACTGAGATTTTCTGGGAGACGCAGAACAAAACTTTCAGAAAGGTGACAAATAAACGAGATTAGATCCAGAAAGCCATCAAAATCCTCTCCGCCTGTGACTCTGAACACCGCGCTTCCTCATTGGCTGCGCTGACATTGGCTGATCACCAACACTCTGTCGGAGCTGTTCGAGTGGCTTCTATTCTTGTGTCTCTGGAGAATATGTGGGAGGATAATGTGGATATTACAAAGGCTGATAATCGGAAACAACAGAGATCAAGTCTTAGAGCGGGGTGTCAACATAAGGCCAGCGCCCCAGAGCCAACCCACCAAAGAACGTCCAGCTGGTCCTCGTGGAGACGGGCAGAAATGTGAGACTTCAGCTTCTACTGACAATGACTCCCTGTGACCAACCACACAGCACCAAAGGAAAGCAGTAATAGTTCCTGCTTTATAAATGTGCACATTTGGTTTTAACTGTGGGTTTACAGTGAAACACAAACAGGACAGACTCTGTCTGCACAAAGAACTTTTCCTGTTATTTCTCACAGTTTAAGCCTCTCACTGACCACAGCAGCGCTGCTTCATCATCACACTCCTTTTTCTTACATTCAAGCATCTCAGGATGTTAAATCTTTACACTGACAGAAAGCCTCCACAGTGTAAGATGACTGCGCTGGATTTATGTGAACAGAAAACATCGTCACAGTGCAGGCATGTGTAACCCAGGACTCTTTCCTACACATCGACCTCCACAGCATGTGTGTGTTTGCACAGACCATCATGTGCAGGAATCGAATCACACGAGTGCACACACACAAAAACGTGGCTGTTTCTACAGCTCCCGCTCGCTCGTTTGTTTCGGCTGCATTTGCTTTTCTTTGTGTTTCTGCAGTCAACTGTGGCAGCTGCCTGGCAACAGCCAATCAGAGTGCGGGGCGAGGGCAGCCGACAGATGCAAAACGTCAGCTTACTGCTGCAGGTAAGCAAACCTCAGACGCACCCGCTTCATTTGATTGACAAATTAGAGCTTCGGGAGCGAACCACAGGAGGAGAGCAGCATTAGAGAGACCGCTGCGGAGGCATTAGTGCAATTACCCACGATGAGACACTACAATGTGCTCAGCGGCTCCACGTAAAGCATTTGACCTGGTTACAGATGCAGAGCTGATGGCTCCGTGAGGGCGTCGTTCCTGGAAGGACCATTCAAATTATAGCGTCACACTGAATTTCCTCAACAGTTGAACTTAGCACAACAATCATTACCCAACAACACTTTTGACACTAAGCAGACGCTGCTCTTTAAAGAAACAGGCGCGCAGCCATTGTTGGTTCCTTGTATTTTAGAGAAATGTTCCAACTTTTGCTGGTGAAGACCAAGTGTTTTGATGAGAACTTCAGAATACTGACAGGGAAAAGGAAAGAGCATAACTGGAAAGCATCAGGACGAAAGGACAGAGAGAGACCGTTTGTATCGACTCACCTTGAGGTCGCGGTGGACCACACCCATCTGGTGGCAGTGCAGCACAGCCTCTAGGATCTGCTGAATGCAGTGACTGCATGCAAACACCAGGGGGCATGGGTTAGTGACGAGCTAACACTCATATTTGTAGCTGTGAGCTTGCTTTGAGCCTCGGGGAGCTGGCGTGTTAGTGGGCGGAGCTCAGTAATGTGGCAACTCGCCGCCCAGAAGCTAAAATTAGCAGCAACTTGAGGTAATTTGGCTGAAAACGGGCCGTTCACTCAACGGGGCTTTTTCTGTGCTGCCACAGTTAAAACACATCCTGGAACTTCATCATCATCCTCACACACAGCTCTCTGCCCGAGCCTCAGAGCAGAGGTTAGATCTGGAGGCGGGGCAGAGAGGCGGAGCTACAGAATAGTGTGGTTTATCCGGTTGTTCAGTCTGACGTCACTAGCCGTGTCTGGGCCTAAACTCCGCTGCAGGTCCATATATCAAACGATCACTGTGGCATTACTGAGAGTTGAAAAACTGTCTAAAGTCTTTCATCTTTAATAAAATGATCAGCGTTCTGCTCTACCAGGTGTAAGAATTGAGTTTAACATCCAGGCATCCATGAAAACGGAATTTATGACATTTAACGGAGTTAGAAGTTAGCAGGAAGTTAGCTCGCTAGCTTCTATCTAAATACAATATAGCATGTCCTGACTGCGGGGTTTTGGAAACAAATTAAAACGTACAGCTCTGTTATCACTTCCAGCATAAATGAAGACAGAAAACTAAACAGCAGTGACGTTTGTAGGGTTACTTAAGTTGGGCTAGCTGGTATATAATGATGTGCTAGGTGACCGCTAGCGACACAGCTATGTTAGCATAATATAAACAAGCTAACTTTTTTTCCACTCGATAAAAGTTACCGTGAGTGTTCTCGGTGGTCAGGAACAAATGTAATCGCATGGCAGGATGCTGTAAAAGGACCAAACTTCAGCCAGAAGAACAACTGAGATAATCCATCCACAATACGAGGTTAGTCATTCATATACTGCTGCATGGGCTGGGCTGTAGTTACATCCTAAGGTTTTAAAAACTGAGCTTAAATAAATGATTAGCGGTAATAAAAGCCGAGGGAGGTCAACAGGGATCACTGACTGTTTTAGGAGCTTTTTGAGATCAAATAGAAGAAAATACATAACATTAAACATGTTAACAACACAAAAGCCATATTAAACGCAGACTACTTTAGGCCCGGAAGCAGGATTCGTCGCGTCATCACTGAACAACCGGATTACAGGAGCTGACACAGTGTGTCCCTTTACAGGATAATGTTACAAACTTTACTGAAGACAACATGTGAATGAAGCAGTTAAAGTTTGAAGCAACCTGTGACTGACAAACCAAATATAGTGCTGCAGGTTCACTACATGTTTGTGTAGGTTACATGGTTCCTCCTAAACATGGAACATGGATGCAGCATTACAGACATGTAGCGTCTAATGACACGCTCGGGCTGAAGCTACACGGTCCAGACGCACCAACGCTGAAGAAGAGCTGGTTGACCCGTGTGCGTTTGACATCAGGTGACCAGCTCAGGGCCCTGTTTCAGGAAGCCGGTTTAGTGCAAACTCTGAGTAAGTATACCCTGAGATAACGAAAACTCTGGGTTTTCGGTTTCACAAAGCGAGTTTAGATTAATTCTGAGTGAGTCACTATGGCGACACACTCCGTGAAGCTAACCTGCCCCCTAGCAGGTTTACTTCAACTAACCCTGACTGTCTCCGCCCCTTTGTCGGAAACCTGACTGTAGGAAGTGTCAGACATGGCGTGTCCCTTCCTTGAAGAGCCAGTAGATGTTGAAGCCCAAATTCTCCGCAGAGCTCTCCGCCGGGAGAGAGTGATTAGAGCGCGTTTGGACATTTTATCATTTCCTGATGATTTCCTGTGTGAACGTTACCGTTTTTCAGCACAATCTATAATTTATTTGAATAACATCCTCATGTGACACATCGCGGACATCCTCTCAGTTCTGTACATATTATTTGTATTGCACTTCGGTTTTTTGCAAACGGGAGCTTTCTGTATAATATTGGTGACGCTGAGCACGTTTCCAAGGCTACCGTCTGTCGGGCAGTCAGGAATGTTACAGTTGCACTGAAACGTCTCCTGTACTCGTTTGTGGTGTTCCCCGGTCATAGACCCACAAGATTCATCAAAGAGGGATGCCACAAAATTGCAGGTATCAGGATGAACAAAACTTAATTCATGATGTGGTGATACTTGAACTACTACTTAAATTTTACATTTATTCTCACGGTTCCCAGGCGTGATTGGCTGTATAGATGGCACTCACATTCCAATCATTGCTCCTTCAGTAAATGAAGGAGACTATGTGAACAGGAAGTCTTTCCACAGCATTAATGTACAGGTACATAGTTCCCTGTAGCATTTCAAACTAACAAATTATTTCATTATAGTAATGGATGCTAATTTGTGTTCTCTGCACTGTGAAGATCATATGTGATGCTGCCAACATTATCACAAATGTGGAAGCCAAGTGGCCAGGCTCTGTGAGTGGTGGTGGTGGAGGAGGACCCCCACCTGTTTTTCGGGCCTCCGCTTTTTTTCTGTTGGCTATAACGGGTCACATTTGAGCATACAGAGCAAATATGTACTTGTAATGTGCTCAGATAATTTCAATAAGTGCTTACAGAGGGGAAATTAATGTAGCCTCTAACTGCAATTGATTTACATGGGACAAACAGACCAAGCACTATGGCTCATAATACAATTACACCTTACCTGTTTGGACTATATTTTTATATTTCATTTTTACTTGCTGCCAGGAACGTTTGGGGCCTGTTGGGTTGCACCTGCGCTCACATCACGTCACAAAATAAAATGTATGAAATAATAAATAAAATAAAATATAATAAAATAACGTGTTAAATGGGTGGAAATCCCTAGATCAATGTTTAAATTAACACTCACGCATTGACTCTGTCGGCTATGTTTTGCCATGCATGCTCCCTTTCTTTTGCAGCTGAGGCTGCGTTACTTTTTTTCCGCGGAATTTGCATGTTATCGCCCACCCCCGTGACATCACGCTCCAAAGCCCTATACTGCCATCAGAATTTCGGCCTCAAGCGCTGTAAAATACATTGACCGCGCCTTCTTTCCCTCCGTCTCCATGGTGACTCGCTTAATCTGTGCTCCACTAATCAGGGCTTTATGTATCCTCGTGCGCGCGCTTAACTTGGGGTTAAAGCAACTCCGCGTTGACTGAACTAATTGTTATCAGCCTTTCTGAAACCGAATATTCCGAGTTGGACAGTTCGGGGTTACTCAACCCTGAGTATCGTTTTTCACTCTGAGTTTTCTAAACCGGCTTCCTGAAATAGGGCCCTGCTCAGCTGGTCACATGACCACACAGCGATGAAGCAGAAACAAACCCCGAGCAGCTCCTCCACAGCAGGAGAGGAGCACAGACACGCCTCCCTGCTGGCTCCGCTCATCCTGCACAGAGCAGCTGGTGGGGAGCACGTTACAAACCCTCTGAGGATCGAGTGGGGGGGCACAGCTTACACAGGTCCCTGCAGCCTCAGTGATACCAACCTGACAACAGCACATCTGCAAACCGGCACTTCCACAGGACTCGAGTGCTGTGTTCCTAATAAAGTGTCACTCTTCAGATAAACGCTGAAAGTGCGTGGTTGATGGTGCGCGCTGTTTTGAACACCATCACACACCTGTGAACGTTCCACTCTCTCAGCACATCCTCAGACTGTTGCATGGCTCTGACTTGTCTGTGAGAGGAACATACAGCACATCATGTCAGCTATCAGAAATCAAACCCATCCAATGGTTCAGCGATATTTGGTGTCTGTGTTCAGAGGGGGACAATGATGGCCTCCATGCATCGACATGATGCTGCAGGGATCTTCTCACAGATTGTAGAACCAGGCTGTGCTGTGAGAAGAAGCTACTCGGAGCGAGGCCGTCTCTCCCTGGTCCACATAGACACCAATCACAAGCTAATACGGTGAAATACTCAGTTACAGAGCTCTAACACATGCTGGGCAGACAGATGCACGTTATACTATAAAACTGCTCAACTCAACTTTATCTAATGTGTCCTTAAAGTGTATATGATTTTTAAACTTGTTAGAGCACGATTACAGGATGTTTAACAAAATCAGTAACATGGTTAATTGTAAAAAGTCTCGAGCAATCATTCGATATTTTCCATCATAACAGGTCCTCTAAAAACACACGTTCAGTTTCAGGCCTCAAACAGCTGCAGTGTTGTGACGTTGGTGGAGTGGAGGGCTGCTCCGAGAAGGTGAAGGTTTACCCGTTTCATCCTCAGTGTTTGGTAGCTTTGGAATGAGCTCATTTTTTATGAACATCAATTATTCAGCAACACAGTTTGTAACTGTTTTATCGTTTAATTTAATCTTCCATGTGTTGCTCCAGAGGTGGGACCAAGTCTCAAGTCTTTATCCTCAAGTCAGAGTCGAGTCCGAATCTTTGAATTTCAAGTCCGTTCAAGTCTTTTTTTTAAACAATGTTGCAGTTATATGTTAAATGTAAATAACAGACCATGTGTTCTTTTTGAAATCTGCGTTTATCTCAACACCTGAGGAACTTGCAGAATATACACAAAGTGATCCTGAAATTGCACCTCAGTAATGCTCAGCTCAGCTCAGCTGCAAGAAGAGTCACAGAATGAACATTCAATGAAAAACCAGAACTTCCTGTTCAGACGGGAGACTGTACAGAGCAAACAGCCATCACAGTAAATTTACTGCAGCGTGATTAGCGTGTCCTCTGTGTCGTCTGCTCTCTGTGTGTTTGTGTGAGTAACACACACACACACACACACACACACACGAAGTGAACAATGAACAGGAATGTGCACTAACTGTTCTGCATTGCAGTCTGTCAGTCATTTGTAAAATGATGCCACCATAGCTGAACTCGCTCCACTGCAGCTCCACTGCAGCTCTCCATGCAGAGCTGCCAAACTGCGGTGGCCACATGGAGTAGTGCAGGAAGACCCAGAGGCGCTCGGTGCATCAGCAGGATCGACATCCTTCCTCTGCCTCTTACAGGAAGCAGCAGAGTCCTCCATCATCACCAGGAGTCACAGGTTACTCTGACTTTGCAGATGATCTGACCAAACAAATTAACAACAGCAAAGAGCCTTTATTACAATTTTAGACGAAAAACTCCCACTAAATTCAGTCTTTACCTTTAAGGTTTGTGTCACCTGTCTTTATGTCCCGACAGGATCCAGGATCCAAAGCAGCTGCTGTGAGGTCACTGGATCTGAGGGGGCAGTGATCCATTCGGACACGGATAAAGATTCCAAGAATCTTGTGTTCAAAGATGCTTGGAGACTCCTGACCAGGCCATTCAGGAAACAGACGGCGGCTTCAGCTTCTCCATGTGGTGACTGAGGGACATCACGGATCAAAACTATTTTCTCAAATCTGTTGCTTCGCTGAAAGGCTTCCAGACGTCCGGCATCTCCCTCAGCAGCATCCGCTCGGTGCTGTGAACAATAGCTCCTGCTGATCAGATGTTCACACTGGAGAACTGCCTCCACTTGTCTCGGGGCTGAAGTCCACCTGTGATCACAGCAGCAGCTTCAAACACGTCTTTGAATGTTGTGCTTGTGTGCAGCTTAGATAACTTTCAAAGAGAAGGAGATGGTCTCTGACAGCCATCTCTGTGTTTGCCATAGCAGCCGCTACTGCGTCAGATCATCCGAGGTGAAGACGTGCCAGAGCTCTGATCACCATCATCATCATGTTCCTCACCTGCTCAGTGGGGAAGCTCTCCACACGCTGGCAGCATTGTCACGAATCGTTTGTCTGTATCGGTCACATGTAGCTCCAGATTTCTCACAGATTCAGTCACCTGTGTGTGATGCACAGTGATGCCGAGGAAACCCCTCATGACCAGTGTCCACAGCGACTGAAACACGACGTCTCACTCGGCTGAGTTTTTAACAGGTTCTCTGTGTTTGCTGTCAGCTACTGTCAGAAAGTGCTGAAAACTCTTGTTCTGCACAATAGACACGAAAAATAACAGCTTTGTGCTGAGTGTCCATAAGCTGTGATATGGAAGCTGCTGAGGTTCATCTGTGATCCTCTTCAAACTGTCAGTAAATCCATCACAGCCTTAATGCATTAGACTTTAAGTTGTTTCTAAATGGACTCATTCTACATTATAGGCATGCAGACTGTTGGAGCCAGGAATCGAACCACCAACCGTCCGATCAGCAGATGACCTGCTCTACCACCTGAGCTACAGCCAGGAGGTAGAGCTAAGTCCCAAATAAATATGAACACTTATTAAACACTGTTCTCAAAGCTGTGCATGCAGCTCTAACAAGCAATGATCAGCAGCCCTGTTAACAACAACTGACTTTGGCAAATAAACGACAGCTAATGAAATAATAACAGAGTTGTTGTGATTGACAGGAGAAAGAGCCCGTTAAGCTCGCTCCATCTCTGAGTCTGTGTCGTGCATATTGCACTTGGTTTTTTGTTGACTACTTCATAGTTTATGTACCTGAAAGAAATTTTTGTCCTGACCATTTGTTTGTTTTGTGTTATTTTTTTTTAAAATCTGGTTCATCTGATTGGCTGTGATACAGAATGAATAAGAATGAATGAAATGAACTCGTCAGTGTTCTGTACAGCTGTGTCGTTGTCACGCAGCGCAGATCATGTTTGAGGAACAGGGAGAGCGAGTTTCCTCTCTGCCACCTTCAGAGGTCAGTCGTTTGCACATTATTACCTGACTGCGTGGTTAGATCTGATACTGATCGGAAACACACCTGAAATCCAAAATAAATTCAGATGTATTTACAGAGTAGGAGGACTTTGGTGCAATGTCTGGATTACAGTAACACGTACCAGGATGTCCTTCACTCACTGGGGGAGGACGGCCTGATGTCATTCATATCTTTGGCGTCTGCTGGACTCCGAGCAGGTCTGGACCGCATGTTGGAGGACGGACTAACGATCCCACCAGGACAGGAGGAGGCGTCACTGCTGAACAGCTCTGCTGTGTGGGACGAGCAGCTGGACGAGGACAACTCAGGTTCCCTATAATCCCCAAAGTATTTTAGCACATCTGGAGATGCTCCTGGTGGTTTTATACACTCTTGGTTTTCAGTTAGCACTGATCTAAATTACTGTTAGAATAAAATGAAAACGAAGGTTGTATTTAACGTAAAGAATGCTTACACATCTCTCCACCTGTTCTAGATGAATAGTCTGTGTTTGTGGCACTGACTGGGAGAGAGCTCTGCTGCACACAGCACAGCCCACAGGATGAGGAAGCTGGAGGGGCTGCAGAGAACGATGGAGCCTCTGGAACAATCTGAGTCACGTGACCTGGGTAACAGGCGTCAAACCAACAGTGACACCTAACATGGACCAAAATACTGCAGTAAATACTGCAGTAAATACTGCATTACTTTGCTAAAACATTCAGATTACAGTTAGACAAAGCTTAGCTTCTCTCAGTGTTCGATGCTACACAGCGTTTAACCAAAACATGTGGAACTATTAACAACTACACAGAGTACGGTAACAATGCAGTGTTGATGTGACCAGTACTTTACTTGGTAATCAGCTGCCATTCTTTGGGCTCCTGGAACTGAAGTCACTGAATCCAGCAACACTTACAGATTTCCTTTGAATCAACTGTAAAACAGAGATGTTGTAACCTTCAGGCAGGACTGATGGGGGAGCTGGAGTGGATCTAAGCTTTAGTCTGGATCCACAGTGTTCACCTTACAGGATTACGGTGGAACGAAAACATGCAGTCAATCCTGTATGATCTTATACTTCAGGATACAGTGGAATGATGATCCTGCTGAACAGTTCTTGTTATTTTCATCAAGCAGCGACAAACATCAGCTAATGTTTACCAACATCTTTACTCCTTTAGTTTCCACATCAGAGAGAACCTCGCGTAAGGACGCCAACATGGCTAACTGCTGCACCCATCATGGTTCTGAACCAGGGGTGGGCAATTTCAGGCCCAAGGGTCGGTGTTCTGCAGGTTTTAGATCTCATCTCGGGTCAACACACTTGAATCACATGATTCGTTCGTTGCCAGGCCTCTGGAGAACTTCAGGACATGGGGAGGAGCTAATTTAGCCATTTAAATCAGCTGTGTTGGTTCAAGGACATCTAAAACCTGCAGGGACACCGGCCCTCGAGGCCTGGAGTTGCCCACCCCTGTTCTAAACTCTGTAAGTGTTCAGGTGCTCTCACAGAACCAGAGATCTCCTTACAGTTGTGGTCAAACTTTTATTTTGAAAGGTCCGTTTTCATCAGGAAGGATGTGAACATGGATTGTCCAGTCATCCCTGGAGCACGTGCAGGACACCAGCCTGTTTCCATCTGTGATGTTTGAAGCTGTTTATGATCAAAATAAAAACCAGTCTGTACGAGAATGTTTTAAATTAATATCTAAGGACGCTTCGAGGTGCTCTGCATGTAAAATACTGTATATACGGTATATACACAGTACTACAGGTATATACAGCTGATACTATATAGTACCTGATACTTTGAGCTCCTGCAAGAAATCTTGCAAACATGTAAGATCCTCGTCTCAGTGCCCACACGTCTCTTTGACTGTGGTTGGCAGCTCATCAGAACAAAGTCAGCGTCTGTAACGTAGATTATACTGTTCAGTCTAAGCTTTACATGCTAACAGGAAACTACAGATCAGACTGCAGCTGATTGGTTAATGTCACGGCCTTTTATGTTCCAAACACCAACAAAGTCCCAGCAAAGGCCGTGGGTGGCAACAGGAGGTTTGTTTTAGAGCGCACTTCTGACTCCATTGTTTAAAAATCATATGCCGTTTATTTCGTGCAAAATTATAAACAAAAATCAACCAAATAACTTCTTACAACTTAAAATTAAACGAAAGTTACCTTAATTTGCTTTAACAACTTCAAAAGTGGTCAAAAAAATCATTTTCTAACCCTCCCGTCCTCCCATCAGACATTTGGCAAACAAAAAACCATCCTCACCACACCCCTCCAGGTGCTCTTAATCCCCTGATTAATGGGCGGGTCCATGAGCCAATGAACCAATCACTTTCCAAAACCTTTTCCAATAAAAGGAATTACAAAGTTACGTAACAAAACTAGGTCAGCATATTCTTACAACTTTAAAGAAAAAACAAAAATTGATACAAATTACGTTTTATAAACATTCAACAAAAACACAACATTTAATATTTACTTTGAAGACGTTCCCAGGAACAAGCTCCAGGATTTAGGATCACCAGGATCACACAGACCCACTCAGTCCGCACAGACCCACTCAGACCCACACACTCCCACACAGACCCACACAAACCCACTCAGTCCACACAGACCCACTCAGACCCAAACAGACCCACTCAGACCCACACACTCCCACACAGACCCACACAAACCCACTCAGTCCACACAGACCCACTCAGACCCAAACAGACCCACTCAGACCCACACAAACCCACTCAGTCCACACAGACCTACTCAGACCCACACAGACCTACACTGTGTGGATTTTCCTACGGTAATGACATCTCATCATCGGTCTCATCAGAGGACAGTGTTCCTTTGCATGTGTCGACTGCAAGCACCTGCAGAGGCATCACTTCATTACGTGGTAACACATCTGCTTTGCTGTGAGTGTGCAGGTGGAGTGGGTGTGTCTCTGAAGAAAGCATGAACAGCATCAGCTGCACAGTCATGCTGCAGTGCGAGCAGCAGGAAGGCCTACACACAAACTAACAACAACCCTCACACAGCCGTCCTCCACGAGGTTTCTAATGTCAGTTAAAAGCCAGTAAGCAGAGTGGACTTGTGTGTGCCTCCGGTTAAACGTGTCTGCTGATTCTACAAACGTCCCTCTGCACAGTCACCGTGGTCTGTAAGAGCTCCTCACAGCTGTGTGGGAGTGTGAGCGCTGTGACCTCGCTGCCTGATGTTAAACATCTGTTTTTGCCACCACTGAAGTCTGATTTGAAATATCCTGGAAATGACCTACGAGTTTAAAATAATGCAGTTTGGCATCAAATGAGAGTGATTGTCATCCGTCCTGATTAGCACAGTTTAATTCAGACACAGAGAAATTTTCTTTGCTCCAAATCATTTTATTTGGCCCCAAATAAAATTAATGTGTTTTTGCAGTGAACTCGGTTTTTATTCTTCAAACTCTTTGAAACCAACAGTTGTAATATTTTTATATTCCAGGTATTCCTCATAAAACACATTTGTGACATGAGGCCATTTGCATTTTTATTTATTTTTTAACTCATTTTGAGAAATTGCAGTTTTTGCGTCACCACTCTTCCACATAATCATAAGACATTTGTCTCATTTGGGTGAAGATGACATATTCTTAAACGTGCTCTGCAGCCACTGCAGGAGCTGGGTCCTCCCTCTGACAGGCACACGTTGTTCAGCCTCTGTAACACAATCACACAGCTCCCACACGCAGCAGAAAGCTGCCATGTGGTCTGTTTTCAGTCGGTAGGCTCTGGTCCTCTTGGCATCAAAGAAACAGGGAATATCTTCAAATCTTTGAATTGACATAGTGGCCTTGTACAAACACACTGACTGGGACATCCCAGTCCTTCTCACTTCCTGCGAGAACAGTCAATCCAAAGAAGGCCATGAGCTCATGTTTGGTTACATTTTTCCACTCTTTTCTCATCTGTGGCTGCTCTTCATGCCTCCATGTTTGTGCATGTCAGCACCTCACAGTGCTAAAGCCAGGTGCAGGCCCTGGCCGACCACTTGGTGTTTGAGCCTGGCTGGGAGGCAACTCTGAGACACGCCCCCTCCTTCCTTCCATATTGACTTATTCAGACGGACTTATGCATTTGTTTGGCTGCCTGCTCTGGACATAATGACAAACATGCTGATAATACAAAGGAATAAATACTGTATGATGGCTCTATAATGTAAGACGAACACTGATGGATCATCTGTGCAGGAAAAATGAGCTGAATCATCAGTGAGGCTCTGATACAAAGGTTTTTTACCCATGTGATGAGGGACGTATCCTGCCTAGAGCCTGCGACACACACAGGTGTGTAACACTTCCTGTTTACCTCCTTTTTAAGTAAGTAAGTAAAATTTTATTTATATAGCACATTTCTAGATAGAGATCACAAAGTGCTTTACAAGATATAACAGATTAAAAAGACAAGATACAAACAAAGTTAGCAAAAAGCAGTTTTAAAAAGATGTGTTTTTAGCTGTTTTTTAAAAGTAATCAATGAATCAGCGGACCGTAAGTCCTGAGGAAGAGAATTCCACAGTCTGGCGGCCACAGTAGCAAAAGCTCAATCACCCCTAGTTTTCAGTCTCGTATACTGAATGACAAGTAGGCCCTGACTACTCGACCTCAGAGACCTACTAGGGGCATAGGGCTGCAAAAGTTCAATAATATATGGTGGTGCTTGTTGTTGAAGAGCCTTAAAAGTTAAAACCAAAATCTTAAAATGGACTCTAAATTCGACAGGAAGCCAATGTAACTGCATAAGCAACGGTGTTATATGTGAATATTTAGAAACTTTCGTCAAAAGTCTTGCTGCAGCATTCTGAACGATCTGCAGACGCTCCAAGGAACCTTTGTTTAGACAAGTAAACAGGGAATTGCAATAGTCCAGTCGTGATGAGATAAAAGCATGAATAACAATCTCCAGTTCGGTATAGGATATTTACAGGTATTATTGTGTATTTTAAGTTGATGGTTTGTTGGCGTCACAGTTTGGGTGGTAATGTCCTCACCGACTGTCCCATAGATGGGACCTGATGTCATAAGACTTCATTTTACAGTTTTAAAATCTTTACTGTCATCTCGTCTGTTGATGATGAAGTCGCTGTAATCTGCACGGAGGGGGGCAGATCCACCTCCAGAGGGTGGAGCTGGTGGGGCTGTTTGTGGATGAACCTGCGGTGAGTTTGTGGGGGACAGATTAGCATTAGCAAGTAAACGAGCTGCAGTGATTATTATTAGGACAGGTTTGTTTAAAAAGCCCACGTCAGCCGACACGTGTGATGGAAGAACGACTCTTCAGCACATCACTGATGAGCTGCACGACGGACATCTGCATCACCGATTTCATGAAGCCAGCTGTTCGTCTTCGTGCCGCAGCATAGAAACACTAACATCATGACCTCAGCAACAGTGGACATCGATGTCATTGTGGCTGTTGCCATGGTTACTTTCAGGTGCGCTGTGTTGACATTTAGCTCGATTCCTCCTCGAGTTCAGCGCTCGGGCCTTTCTCCTCGGCTGTGACGTCTAGACTGTGTTTTAGATCATGTGTGTGTCGTGACGGCGTCGCTCTTAGAAACAGATGGCAGTGGATTCCTCCGCTTTAGGTTTGAGCCGTTAGCTTCCAGAGTGCGTTGCTACTACACTTAATAAGGCGTCACACAGTCTTTGACACCTGGCTGGATAGAGAGGATCCTGGGATCAGGCCCACTGTGGACGCCGCTGAGTTTTCAGGGCGCGCCCTGATGAAGCCTGCACTTCATTTGCATGATGAAGAAGGTTGGAGTGGGGTACAGGTGTGCCTGGTCTCAATCCACAGGGACTGAGACCAGGCACACCTGTACCCACCTGAGCCTGAATCTAATGACGAGGGCGAAGCTCAGCAGGAAGCAGCAGAGAAGAAAAGAAGACTCGAGCACAGCAAAACATCAGGACGCTTTATTCATCGTCTGAACAGCAGCACGCCGACGCTCTGACAGAAGCTCTCTGACACACGACGTCAGCGAACACATCACAGCTGGGACAACCTGCTCTGTAACTACATTTCCCAGAGTCCCTGGGGATAGAGTATTTATATACAAGGTTCACGTGTCTGGTGGTGCACACTGCGTGTTAGCGCCACCTGCAGCCCGCCCCGCTCACCACAGAAACTATGATTACATTAACAATAAAACTCCTCTTTGTTCAGATTTACACAAAATAATAAAACAGACGCACTCGTACAATCACCTCAGGTACACAGGTGAGCTCTTCCACTCACCTGTGGCACAACCAGTCATCGATAAAACTCTCCACCAATCAGAGACCGTGGTCAGGATTCAAAGGCACCACGACAGCGCGATGGGCCCGCCCCTTCATGACATAACAGAGGGCGGGTTTTGTTTACAGAATAAACGAGTATTGTTTTTTTTTTACCTGTTGGGAATCAGTGAGCCAATCGGATCGCTCGGGATCTGTGGTGCCTGCAGCAGGTGCAGCGCTGCTGTCGCTCATGTTGCCACGGTAATGATGCGATTGTCGATGAAACACGTGACAGTTTGTCACCATTAAAGTTTGAGGATTAAATAAAGAGACCACCAGAGATCCCTGATTGGCTCTAGCATACATCAATCACCCACAGGCCCCGCCCACCCTCAGAAGACTTGTCCAATCATACGCCTGCACTGTGCATCCCACCCCTTCTTCTTCTACGGTGGTCGGCTCGAGAGGAGCGCGGCGAGCCGTGACGACAGTCCAGAGGAGCCGGGCGATGATGTCACACTGCCTCCCCGTCCCCGCCTCCTTCTGGCATTGCCTCCTCCTCTCTCACTCCTTCATCTGGCTGTTCCTCCACCCCGCCTTTCTCTTCACCTCCCCCCTCATTACCATCGCCCTCCTCTTCCTCACACCCTCCCGCCTCTCTGTCCTCCTCCTCAGCCTCCATCTCTGTTTCTCCTCCCTCTCTCTCGTCTGTTGCCCCTCCCCCTCTGTCTCCCTCCGTCTCCTCATCATTGTTTCTGTCTGCCTTCTCTTTGGTCTCCTCCTCAGCCTCCACCTCTGTTGTCCCTCCATCTTCCTCTCCCTCTGTCACCTCCTCCCTCTCCTCTTTCTCTCCTTCTGTTTCCTCATCTTTATCCTCTCCCCCCTCCTCTCTCTCCTCGTTTTCCTCCTCCTCTCTCTCTCTGTCTGTCTCTGCAGCATCGGTCTCTCCTCCTGTTTCGGGGTCCCCGGCCTCCTGCTCCTCCTCCTCCTCCTGCTGATTTGACTCGGGTTTACTTTCTGTTTCTGGATTTGTTCCAGGCTCTGATCCCAGGTCCTGGTTCTGCTCTTGGTTTCGGTCCTGCTCCGGTCCCGCTGAGTCCAGAGCTGTCGGCTGAGGGGGGAGAGACTCCTTCCTCCCCAGACCTGCAGACAGAGACAGAGGGTGAGGTGAGGCGAGCCGGGTCTGAGGCGCCGCTCGATGTTTTCTGCTCTTCCTCCAAACCATCATCGTGTCTTTAGGTGGTGTTTGTATCATATCGGTCTCATAGACTCCAGTTTGTTCATGGAAATGTTTCTAACTGACATCTTATTCAGTGTTTCATTTTTCTATGCAACTGTCCACGGCTGTAACCCACGCGTGGGACTAATAAAGGTTATCTTATCTCAAGTGGAGAGTCCTCTTCACACACTGAGGTTAATTATGGAGTTCCACAGGGTTCAGTGCTAGGACCAATTCTGTTTACATTATACATGCTTCCCTTAGGCAGCATCATTAGAAGACATAGCATACATTTACACTGC